>NC_074670.1:50709954-51024954 GCF_029448725.1 Salvelinus fontinalis | reverse complement strand
GACATTTAAGGCTTCCCCATGCTTCGGTTATTAAGGCTTCCCCATGCTTCGGTTCGGCTGGCGCTTAGCCGAACTTGGCTAGGTGAACCAAACGAGTGTGCTTGCATACACCCTTAAAAAGACCTTCGCTTGAAAAACGAGAAAAAAGCGGCACTAATACTATGTGTCCATCTTGAGACGCCGTAGTATGTATACACCTAATCAAAAGTCATTCATTTTTACGTTTTTCAGAGATCTTACATTTAACAAATTTTACATTTAACTAAGATGTTTGTTGCAGCATTTCTTAAGTGACATTTTTTGCATGAAAACGAGTCGTCTATCATTGAATGACGAACACTTTATTGAAGAAACCCCAGCCAAAATAACCCTTGCGAAGACCAAAACGTCACAAAATGTTGTCATAATATATGCACAAACTGTTTGGGAAGGGAAGCCTTAAGCCTAATCCTGTCCTGTGGCTGTGAAACCCCTTGCCCAGGCAGGTCTACAGTAATTCCACCGCAGTGACAGAGGGGTACCATGAGAGCACACTACACACCCCACGATTCAACTCAATGTTACGACTGAGTCACATATTTAGTGACAGTCCAGTGAGCTAATGTATGAAAGGGACTCGGAAGACCTACTGGTGAAGTCTCTGCTCTCTGCTGTGAGCTCAGTTCATATATACTCAGCAAAAAAGAAAACGCCCTCTCACTGTCAACTCAGTTAATTTTCAGCAAACTTAACATGTGTAAATATTTGTGTGAATATAACAAGATTCAACAACTGAGACAAACTGAACAAGTTCCACAGACATGTGACTAACAGAAACTTAAAAATGTGTCCCTGAACAAGGGGGGGGGGTCAAAAGTAACAGTCAGTATCTGGTGGCCACCAGCTGCATTAAGTATTGCAGTGCATCTCCTCCTCATGGATTGCACCAGATTTGCCAATTCTTGCTGTGAGATGTTAACCCACTCTTCCACCAGGGCACCTGCAAGTTCCTGGACATTTCTGGGGGGGGGGGGGGGGGGGGGGGGAGAATGGCCCTAGCCCTCACCCATCCGATCCAACAGGTCGCAGACGTGCTCAATGGGATTGACATCCGGGCTCGTCGCTGGCCATGGCAGAACATTGACATTCCTGCCTTGCAAGAAATCACGCACAGAATGAGCAGCATGGCTGGTGGCATTGTCATGCTGGAGGGTCATGTCAGGATGAGCCTGCAGGAAAAGGTACCACATGAGGGAGGTGGTCTTCCCTGTAACGCACAGCGTTGAGATTGCCTGCAATGACAACACGCTCAGTCCAATGATGCTGTGGCACACTGCCCCAGACCATGACGAACCCTCCACCTCCAAATCGATCCCGCGCCAAAGTACAGGCCTCGGGGTAACGCTCATTCCTTCGACGATAAACGCAAATCCGACCATCACCCCTGGTGAAACAAAACAGCGACACGTCAGTGAAGAGCCCTTTTTGACAGTCCTGTCTGGTCCAGCGACAATGGGTTTGTGCCCATAGGCGACGTTGTTGCCGGTGATATCTGGTGAGGACCTGCCTTACAACAGGCCTACAAGCCCTCAGTCCGGCCTATTGCGGACAGTCTGAGCACTGATGGAGGGATTGTGCATTCCTGGTGTAACTCGGGCAGTTGTTGTTGCCATCCTGTACCTGTCCCGCAGATGTGATGTTCAGATGTACTGATCCTGTGCAGGTGTTGTTACACGTGGTCTGCCACTGTGAGGACGATCAGCTGTTCGTCCTGTCTCCCTGTAGTGCCGTCTTAGGCGTCTGACAGTACGTACATTGCAATTTATTGCCCTAGCCACATCCGCAGTCCTCATGCCTCCTTGCAGCATGCCTAAAGCACATTGACGCAGATGAGCAGGGACCCTGGGCATTTTTCTTTTCGTGTTTTTCAGAGTCAGTAGAAAGGCCTCTTTAGTGTCCTAAGTTTTCATAACTGTGACCTTAAGAAAAATACCTAAAACCTTTTCCCCAGGCAAAATAACAATAGCGAGGCTATATACAGAGACGGCCTACAGGGAGGAGGTGAGGGCCCCCTGTGGTGTCAGGAAAATAACCCCACACTCAATGCCAACAAAACAAAGGAGATGATTGTGGACTTCAGGAAACAGCAGAGGGAGCAGCCCCCTATCCACATCGACGGGACAGTAGTGGAGCGGGTGGAAAGTTAAGTTCGGCGGCGTACTCATCACGGACAAACTGAAATGGTCCACCCACACAGACAGCGTGGTGAAGGCGCAGCAGCGCCTCTTCAATCTCAGGAGGCTGAAGAAATTCGGGTTGTCACCAAAAACACTCAAACTTTTACAGATGCACAATCGAGAGCATCCCGTCAGGCTGTATCACCGCCTGGTACGGCAACTGCTCCGCCCATAACCGTAAGGCTCTCCCGAGGGTAGTGAGGTCTGCCCAACGCATCACCGGGGGCAAACTACCTGCCCCCCAGGACACCTACACCACCCGATGTCATAGGAAGGCCAAAAAGATCATTAAGGACAAACCCCCACCCGAGCCACTGCCTGTTCACCCCGCTATCATCCAGAAGGCGAGGTCAGTACAGGTGCATCAAAGCAGGGACCGAGAGACTGAAAAACAGCTTCTATCTCAAGGCCATCAGACTGTTAAAGAGCCATCACTAACATTGAGTGGCTGCTTCCAACATACTGACTCAACTCCAGCCACTTTAATAATAGAAAAATGTATGTAATAAATGTATCACTAGCCACTTTCAACAATTCCACATTATATAATGATTACATACCCTACATTACTCATCTCATATGTATATACTGTACTCTATACCATCTACTGCATCTTGCCTATGCCGCACGGCCATCGCTCATCCAGATATTTATATGTACATATTCTTATTCATTCCTTTACACTTGTGCGTATAAGGTAGTTGTGAAATTGTTAGGTTAGATCACTTGTTAGATATTACTGCATGGTCGGAACTAGAAGCACAAACATTTCGCTACACTCGCATTAACATCTGCTAACCGTGTGTGTGACAAATAAAATTTGATTTGATTAGAGGGGGTACCGGTACAGAGTCAATGTGTGGGGGCACCGGTTAGTCGAGGTAATATATATACACACGGCAAGAGTTAAAGTGACTAATGCATAGATAGAGAGTAGCTGCAACACAAGAAGTCTGGGTAGCCATTTGATTAAGATATTCAGTAGTATTACGTGGTGGTAGAAGCTGTTTAGAAGCCTCTTGGACAGACTTGGCGCTCCAGTACCGCTTGCCGTGCAGTAGAAGAGAGAACAGTCTATGACTAGGATGGCTGGAGTCTGACAAATTTTAGGGCCTTCCTCTGACACCACCTGGTATAGAGGTCCTGGATGGCAGGAAGCGTGGCCCCAGTGATGTACTGGGTCGTACTCACTACCGTCTGTAGTGCCTGGTATGGCCGAGCAGTTGCCATACAAGGCAGTGATGCAACCAGTCAGGATGCTCTCGATGTTGCAGCTGTAGAATCTTTTGAGGAGCTTAGGACCCATGCCAAATATTTTCAGTCTCCTGAGGGGGAATGGGTTTTGTCGTGCCCTCTTCGCAACTGTCTTCGTAACTTTCTAGTTTGTTGGTGATGTCGACACCAAGGAACTTGAAGCTCTCAATCTGCTCCACTGCAGCCCTGTCGATGAGAATGGGAGCGTGCCCAGTCTTCCTTTTCCGGTAGTCCACAATCATCTCCTTAGTCTTGATCACGTTGAGGGAGAGGTTGTTGTCCGGGCACCACACGGCCAGGTCTCTGACCTCCTCCCTATATGCCGTCTCGTCGTTGTTGGTGATCAGGCCTACCAATGTTGTGTCATCGACAAACTTAATGATGGTGTTGGAGTCGTTCAGGCATGAGTGAACAGGGAGTATAGGAGTGGACTGAGCATGCACCCCTGAGGGGCCCCTATGATAAGGATCAGCATGGAGGATGTGTTGTTACCTACCCTTACCACCTGGGGGAGGCCCGTCAGGAAGTCCAGGATTCAGTTGCAGAGGGAGGTGTTTAGTCCCAGGGTCCTTAGCTTATTGATGAGCTTTGAGGGCACTATGGTGTTGAACGCTGAGCTGTAGTCAATGAATAGCATTCTCACATAGATGTCCAGGTGTGAAAGGGCAGTGTGGAGTGCAATGGAGATTGCTTCATCTGTGTATCTGTTCGGGCGGTATGCAAATTTGAGTGGGTCTAGGGTTTCTGGGATAATGGTGATGATGTGAGCCATGACCAGCCTTTCAAAGCACTTCATGGCTACAGATGTGAGTGCTACGGGTCGGTAGTCATTTAGGCAAGTTACCTTTGTGTTCTTGGGCACAGGGACTATGGTTGTCTGCTTGAAACATGTTGGTATTACATAGTCAGGGACAGGTTGAAACTGTCAGTGAAGACACTTGCCAGTTGGTCAGCGCATGCTCGGAGTACACGTCCTCGTAATCCATCTGGCCCTGTGGCCTTGTGAATGTTGCCCTGTTTAAAGGTTTTACTCACATCGGCTGCGGAGAGCATGATCACACAGTCATCCGGACAGCTGGTGCTCTCATGCATGTTTCAGTGTTACTTGCCTCGAAGCGAGCATAGAAGTAATTTAGCTCATCTGGTAGGCTTGTGTCACTAGGCAGCTCTCGGCTGTACTACCCTTTGTAGTCTAATAGTTTGCACGCACTGCCACATCCGACGAGCGTCAGAGCCGATATAGTATGAGTCGATCTTAGTCCTAAATTGATGCTTTGCCTGTTTGATGGTTCGTCGGAGGGCATAGCGAGATTTCTTATAAGCTTCCGTGTTAGAGTCCCGCTCCTTGAAAGCGGCAGCTCTACCCTTTAGCTCAGTGTGAATGTTGCCTGTAACCCATGGCTTCTGGTTGGGGTATGTTCGTACAGTCACTGTGGGGATGACGTCATCGATGCACTTATTGATGAAGCCAATGACTGATGTGGTGTACTCCTCACTGCCATAGGAAGATTCCCAGAACATATTCCAGTCTGTGCTAGCAATACAGTCCTGTAGTTTAGCTTCTGCTTCATCTGACCACTTTTTATTGACCAAGTCACTGGTGCCTCCTGCTTTAATTTTTGCTTGTAAGCAGGAATCAGAAGGATATAATTATGGTCAGAGGACGAGGGAGAGCTTTGTATGCGTCTGTGTTTGGAGTATAGGTGGTCTAGAGTTTTTACCCATCTGGCAGCACATTTAACATGCTGATAGAAATGAGGTAAAACAGATTTAAGTTTCCCTGAATTAACGTCCCCGGCCACTAGGAGCGCCGCCTCCGGGTGAGCATTTTCCTGTTTGCTTATGGCCTTACACAGTTCATTGAGTGCGGTCTTAGTACCAGCATCGGTCTGTAGACAGCTACGAAAAATACATTTACACTATCTACCTAGAGAGTTTCTCATGATAAGCTGTAGACCACACTACCTCAGGCAAGCAAAACTTTGAGACTTCCTTAGATATTGTGCACCAGCTGTCGTTTACAAATATACATAGACCATCACCACTTGTCTTACCAGAGGCTGTTGTTCTATCCTGCTGATGCAGTGTATAACCCCCCAGCTGTATGTTATTCTTGTTGTCGTTCAGCCACGACTCGGTGAAACATAAGATATTACAGTTAATGTCCCGTTGGTGGATATATGTGCTTTTAGCCCATCCAATTTATTTTCCAGCGATTGTACGTTAGCCTGTAGTATGGATGGCAAGGGCAGATTAGCCACTCATCGGCGGATCCTCACTAGGCACCTCGATCTCTTTCCGCGATATCTTTTCTGTCTCCTGTGAATGACCGGGATAAGGTTCTGGTCTCTGGAGTAATTCCCTCTCGTCCGACTCATTAAAGAGAAATTCTTCATCCAGCTCAAGGTGAGTAATCGCTGTTCTGATTTCCAGAAGCTCTTTCGGTGATAAGAGAGATGGTAGCAGCAGCATTATGTACAAAATAAGTTACAGAAAATGCAATTTTTTATTTTATTTTTTAAATAGCACGGTTGGTTAAGAGCCCATGAAACGGCAGCCATCCGGAGCTACTGATAATGGTTGCTAAGCAGCGCCCATTACTAGACTGTTACCTCATGGCAGTTCCAAAGTTTGTGAGGCATGTCCAGGGCTCTAAAGTGTGTCCAATTTGGTCACATATTAGGGGTGTTTTTACACTGTTGCTACTTGCTGTTTATTATCAATGCATAGTTACCTTGCCCCTACATACATGTACAAATTATCTCAACTAACCTGTACCCTCGCACATTGACTCAGTACCCCCTTTGTATAGCCTCATTATTTTGTGTTCGTTTTATTTTAGTTTTTTTTTGTTTCCCCCCCACTTTTGTTTATTTAGAAAATATTTTCTTAAACTGCATTGTTGGGTAAAGGCTTGTAAGTAAGCATTTCACAGTAAGGTCTACACCCGTTGTATTCGGCGCATATGACAAATAACATTTGATGGTACAGGTATTCGATACGAGGACCTTGGTTCAGAATGAATACATAAATATTAACCAAATGAAAATACTAGGCCTATAGGATAACTATGCAGTGTTGTAGGCCAATGCCGCAAGTAAATCTGACCTGAAAACCTTTCAGGCTATTCTGTTAAAACTACAGCAGCCTATGCGCACGTTATAATCAAAATTCTAATTGGCACATTTCAAACTGGCCTTTGTGAGGTGCAGCCGGAAACTAGTTCTGTATGATGGCGAATGGTGGGGTTGATAAACCAGAATTAGCAGATCCTCCATCATTGTTTAAATCTTGGCTTCCAAGTAGATTACAACGGCGATGGACAGAGTTGTGGATAAAATGTTAACAGTATATCGCCACGCTCAAAGAAAACGGCCTATGCAGCTGCCAACATTTCAAATATGTTGACATATACTGGGGTGACGTCAGCGTATATCAGAGCAAGACAGAAACGCAAAGAAACAACATTGGCTCCCCTATGCATTCAAGTAGCCCTTGGTAGCCGGTTCTGACCAAAGAAATTACAAAAGCGATAGGTACGCTATTTTGTTTATGTGCAGTTTTTGGTTAATAGCCGTGGATATGCGCCCATTCTCGGTGGTTGAGAATAAGGGGTTCCAGCATCTCGTGAAAGTGCTCGGGCCACTATACGAACTTCCCTCTTGCACCAATTTCAGCAAACAGGAAGTACCCACCCTATATTAGCAAACCAAAGCTTTCAATGAATTGGCTAACTGCGTTGCGCTTACATAAAAAGGCCCAGTGAAGTCAAAAACGGGATTCTTTAAAAATATATATATTTCCACACTATACGGTTTGAATAATACTGTGCAATTGTGAAAATGCTGCTAATGCCCTTAAGACCTGTTTGAAAAGGCCTCCTGAAAATTCAGCCTGTTTTGGTGGAATGGAGTTTTGTCCTGCCTGGTGCAATCACCAGGCGGTACATTAGTTAGACCAATAAGAGTTCCAAACCTGCCAATAAAAGCTAGTTTACGGTTGTCCCCTCCCCACTTCCAGTAAGGTACTTAAAACCCAGAAATGATTTGATATTGAGAAAAATAACAGCTGCATTGGACCTTTAACAGTGACAACCCATCACATTACTATTATGAGAGTCACAAGTGTGCACTGAAGGAGGCAGTGTCATGGTGCATTGGTAAACAAGTAGAAAGTGGGAATTTACCACATGCAACTGAAAAATCTACTTGAACGGTCCTTAAACTAGTAATTACTAGTGGGAAACTCGTCTATCATCCTGAGCACCCACATCTCCCACATGGTGACCTCTGACATCAACTACTAAGAAAAAGGCCTTTAGAACAGCATTTTTGGCAGTTAGACTTGAATAAAGGTTTTATTGCATTTATCTATCAATGTGGTTTTTGAACTGAATAATTTGTTTACAAGCATGATATAGCTGTACTTTTAGTTTATGGTTGAGACAGTTTGTTGGCCATTTGCCAATTGTCATTTCGCAACGAGTTCAAATCAAATGACTGTATGCAACTGGTATTTACGATTTAACTGGTAAATTCCAACGTTTACAAAACGCAACATCAGAGTGGAAACTTGAGGCCCAACATAATAATCGCGTCACACAGACAATGCACGGAACATGGTGAATGCTGAACATAGTGAATGACATTTATTTTTCGCACCGAACAGTGGGTTTGGTGAACAGGTACACCCCTATCGCATATGCAACAAAATATTTTGCTGTGCGAACAGGAGTTTAATTTTGGGAGCACTGTGCAACTAGCAAAGAAATCTTCGAAGGCTTCGATGTAACGTTGTTTCCGAGTAGAGAGAAAAAGTCATGGTTGCACCATTACTACAGTGGAAACGCCTGGCTTCTAGTCCAACCAGGTTACAAGATCTGACCCATATTACAGGCACATTTTTATCTTCCTATAGTGGATCGCCGAGACCACATTTTACATTCATAAACCATGTTGTGGGCCTTCTAAAACTACTCACGGGTCGTTAACCATGTTTGCACTTTGTTAAGTCATGTTACGTCATTGGCTAGCTAGCTAACAACCTGGTAACTTTACCAGTATATCTAAACATCAGGGGGCACAGAAAGAAAGGAAAAAGGAAAGGAAAAAGTGATTTTCTCTTCAGGAGATCAATGATCATAGATAGGAATGAATGACAGATCTCTTGCCTGTCATCACAAACCTGACACTTTTAAAGAGAGTTTACAATTTTCTATGTAATGCATCTCAATGGGAATATAGTGCTTTTACACAATGTAGAAACCCAATATTTCACAAATTATTTTCAAAAAGTAGATAGAAACCATATACGCCCAATTAGTGTAGCAAGGTATACCGAAACATTACTTTCCCCCTCCTAGAACATGAAAAACGGTTTGGTACTAGAATGTGTTATTTATTTCAATACTTTGTCAAATGTGTCTCACGGATCAAGCCTGTCTATCAGGACAATCGACCCCTTATTATAGCGCACCGTGCCTGGTCCACTTAATCATTGCTATCCTGCACTGGGAGTCTGGCATACATCATGTTAGCTCCCAGCTCATGCTGCACAGAAGTTAACACACTCGAATAATGCGACACGGCATGTAGACATTGAAACTTAACTTTTCGCAAAACCATGTCCATACAGGTTAGAACAATTTATAATGTAATTAGATAGCGGTAGCTTCCAGCGTTGTAGGCTAACTTTCCTTGCAAGCTGACAGCTAACATCAATTCACTACCCTAGTACATAACGCAAAATATGCTGATTTCAAAGCTGATTGCCACCAATAACATTATTCACTTATTTGGCCTCTCTCACATCTCTCCCAAATGTTATCTATTGTCTCAAACTTTTTTATTATAATTTTTTGCCTCGTAAAACTGGCCCCCTAATGACATCATTGGTTAAAAGAGACATTACATTTTACATTTAAGTCATTTAGCAGACGCTCTTATCCAGAGCGACTTACATTTAACATTTTTTATTTAACTAGGCAAGTCAGTTAAGAACAAACTCTTATTTTCAATGACGGCCTAGGAACAGTGGGTTAACTGCCTTGTTCAGGGGCAGAACGACAGATTTGTACCTTGTCAGCTCGGGGATTTGAACTTGCAACTTTTCGGTTACTAGCCCAACGCTCTAACCACTAGGCTACCCTGCCGCCCAGCACACATTTTTTATAAAACAAGCTACTTTCACGCTATTGTTGTTGATCAGTACAATAAAATAAGTCCCAAATGGAAGGGACTGCAAATTAATTACTTAAAAGTCAGTGTGATTTTCTGGATTGTTGTTTTAGATTCCGTCTCTCACAGTTGAAGTGTACCTATGATAAATTACAGACCTCTACATGCTTTGTAAGTAGGAAAACCTGCAAAATCGGCAGTGTATCAAATACTTGTTCTCCCCACTGTATGCATTCACCTTAAGGCTGGGCGATAAGGCCTAAAAATCATATCCATTTTTTCAAACTTATGGCCGATATCACGATACATCTAATTATACATTTTGTATATGTTCTCTAAATAAAGCTTTGTTGCACAATTAAAGGGTAAATTATACCTAGGCTAAAGACAAACCTTCCACAACCACAAGACCCACTAATAGTTTCATTAATTCATCAAAATATTTTAACCTGCTTTTTCTGCAATAACCACTGATCTGGCTTTCAAGTTAGTCTATGGAAAGTTATATATATATATATATAACTTTCCATAGACTAACTTGAAAGGCCTAAAATATCTCAGAACCATGTACATCCCCTAATAATGACCAACTTCTTGTAGCAGGCATTATAGAAAATTAACACAGGTCTCAAACAATATCTCAGGCACAAGCCCACGTGCTAGTGAGTAGCCAGCTAATCTTTATATTTTAAGTCTAGTCAACTCGGATCTATTTGCTTGCTACCAAGGTAGAACTGTTATGAATAGACCCTCCTGTCCATCACCAACTGTTTGAACAACATAGCCTGTTCACTTTGTTAATTTATTGAAATCAAGTGGCCTTCCTGGATAAGATGCTTATTTCTCAGAATGAAAACAAGTTGCCTATTCCTGATTTAAATTAGTCTTTATGATCATTGCACATTCATAAAAACGGACTATACCGCTAGCACATAAGTCTGTGGCTAAAATGCTGCTAGCGGTACTTGGCATCACAATGCCGCGCACGACAGAAACTTCCCACACGTTCATTGATACTCTCATTTTAATAGGGTCTGTCCTACATTTTGGGAGTTGAGACAAAGATTATCGTTAGAAACGGTGAAGTGCTCATCTATCACAGTACACGAATGTCTCTAAGCGTTTCAGTGTCAATATAACTGATTCTGTTGGAACAAACCTCAAATGGAAATAGAGTTTAAACTGCTTATTGTCAGAGGAAGAAGTTATCTTTCACCTTTGTTGCAAGTGGCAGGGGGAGGGGCTTGGTGTCTGTGTGCAAGTGGGAAGGTACACAGTGTACACAGTACAGAAGGAACGAAGGAGACGAGACCAAAAAGAGATAGAACACTCATAAAAACCTTGATTCTTGTGATACAGGCATTTGGAACATCGCTTCTAAAACAAATTTGAAATAATAAAATGCAATTGATATATTGCCCAGCCCTACCTGGAATCACTAATTATTAAATTAAAACAAAATACCATTTTGGGTGGATTATTCTTGTTCGGTTTACTGGTTGAAAGGTTGCCGAGATTATATTTGGTTATCAATGCAAAAATAACCTACTTTGATGAACAGCCTATAGATCAGATCAAAAGAACCAAGTGACAACACTGCCCGATAGCTGCGGAAGGTATGACGAGTCTCAATTTTCAGGTAGTACAAAAGTAAGTAGAATGCCGGACGGAAAACGACATTGCAACACCACGCAACGTTCCGAATGCATCTCTGTAGAGCTTGCAGTAAGTTTAAATTGAGGCGAATGCTCATGATAATCTTTAGTCTAGTTTGCTCATTTATTAGCACTGATAAAAACATTTTGCAAGCATGTTAGCCATGTAGCCCAGTATTAAAAAAAGGGGATTATTTTGCTCGTGGTCAAGCCTATATCTTGACCAATTGTCTGATTTTGTGTCACTGAATCTCCATCTGTAGGCCAGAGTATGTGAACGGAGCTGGCGCGAGGAGCGTGCCCAATTTCACTGGAGTGTGGAGCGAGATTCCCAAAGGCGGGAGTGTCGCTCCAATAGCGCTCACTTCAGGAGATCAGGGCATGCGCGGCCCAGCATGCATTTGTAGTCTACTTGTGTGCTGGCATTGCCCCTTGCTTTAGCTACTGTCATGGAGTTAGCTAAATATTTTCATAAAGAAACTGATAAAACACACAGGTGCTAAATCAAGGTGACTTACAAAGATGAGGACAAAGAGCAAGAGGGAGTGCGGTGATGTAGAGTCCACAACTAAAGAAGCCTTGTGGAATATGAAAAGAAACGTATCCCAAAAGCATGGTGTACTTATTACTACGTGCACATGCTAAAAGAAAGGAACGAGGTGGGTAGATAAGTGTGTCATCGTAGCAAAGTATTTATAACCAACAAATATTTTATTTTTACTTTAAAAACTAAACATTTCATTCAGTGTTGTTCTATTATCTATTCAATAGGCCCTAATTGATTTTGGCCCAATAGCCTGAAGCCACAGACTGGCCAAACGCTTGTTTCAAAAAATGTACTCAAAGGCACAAAGTAATTTTTCCATTTCATTTGTATTTAATTCTAGGTCACAGTCTATAGGTGCAATTTATAGAATATAATGATTTAATAAAACAAAATGTTGTTGAAATGCTGACTGCTTTATGTCTCTACCAGCCTACTGTGTCACACTCGCAAATCCTTCACAATGCATTTCTTTGTAGGCTATAGCCTTGAAATAATATAGCCTAAATCCTTTATTTTTCATTCCTTCTTAGGCTCCCTGTCTGGCTCCTGACCTATCTAGTGTGTTTATATTATGTTTAATATGACATGTAGCCTATTTGAAATGTGTGCTTCTTACATTCACCTTTATTCAAATACTTTTCATTCAAATCCATATGGTTTGGTTTCAATACTTAAAAATCAACTGGTAGGTCCAGGTAGTCACTAAAATAGATGGGTGTTGGTTAAATTGTGATTTTAATGTATGTACCGAATTTGGAGTTGCATTTTTTTCTTCTTCCTGTGAACACTGAGGGTTTCTTTGCGGAGCGGTTGGAAAGAACATGAAGTGCTGGAGCAGGTGCACTGCCCATGGAGCGGGATTTCCAACTCTGCTCACATGCTCTCAGCTGTAGGCAAATTTGGTTATTTTACCTCTGGCTGGGCAAACAAGTGGAGGTGGTAGCTCATGTATTTGTTTGCTAAATCTATCAGACACATTCAGCATGTTATAACGTAGCATAAATCAAGTATATTATTTTGCTATTGACTCAAGCATAGGTAATTCGAAAAACCCGCGGAGGTTGTGTAATATGAACACGAAACTCATTTCTTGTGGGTATCATGATGAGGATAGTCCCAAACGAACACCATACGCCTGCTCCCTACTAGGCATAGAATCTACACCCAGGTGTAACTCATAGAAGGGCTTACTCCCAGGTGGAGTAACAGGTATAATTTTTCAAGTCCGGCGTAGTGAATTTTACGTTGGATGTAACGACCCAATTACGACCAACAGGCCCCAGAGCACTAGTGGAGGAGGTCCATTAACAACAGTCGCCTCATTGTTTAGGGCTGGTTAAGTACTGCCAGTACTTCAACAAATACTGATTTGTGAGTGTCCTTCATTGTCTAACAGTAAAAGCACAATACTACAAAAGGCACTATTGTATTGACATGCCTTGAGGCATCGTACATACACTATGGAAAATGCATTTTAGAAAATGTGATTTTAAGATATTGCTAG
Source organism: Salvelinus fontinalis (assembly GCF_029448725.1). Taxonomy (NCBI): domain Eukaryota; kingdom Metazoa; phylum Chordata; class Actinopteri; order Salmoniformes; family Salmonidae; genus Salvelinus; species Salvelinus fontinalis. The sequence goes on along the minus strand of NC_074670.1, from coordinate 51,011,602 downwards.
CTGTTCCTGTTCAACCGACTCTGGGGAGGTAGATAAAATGCTTCATTGCCAAAATCTCGAACTATCCCTTTAATATGGAGGGAATTTGCAGTCATTGGAGCTAGGGCTGTGGCCGTTGTGAAATTTAAATCAGCCGGTGATTGACAAGCAAATAACTGCCGGTCTCATGGTAATTGACCGTTAATTAACATGCACATTTAGCATCTCCCGGCTTCCACACATCCTACAAACCACTGATGCAGACCTTTGGAACATCTACATTTTAAAAAGTCTAACAAAACTATGCAATATAGCCTACACCTTCACAATAAATCAATTATATATTTTAGACGGGTTTAAAGAAAAATTATATGAAGAAAATGTAGTCTATTTCATAAGAACATTATAGCATACTCGGAGTTCCTTATGTTAGGTCCTGATCTGGCTATGCCATATGGCTGTGGGCTACAGTCGCTCATTTAGGAAACACAATTTGCTTAGAATTCCGTGGCACTGTATTACTTTATAGTATGAAGAATACAATTGAACAAAGCTGAATAAAATAAAGGATATTTTCTCCAAATGATTTGAGGGAGTGTGCACGTGGCTATTCTGTGTTGAGCAATTAACAAAAAAAAAAATAGGTAGACCTATATGCTAAGAGTTCTTAATGTAACTTTAGTTGTTCTACAAGAGTTGGCCTATACATTTAGATTTTTAATACATGCAACTAATGAGGATGTGAAAAAAAGTTGTTTGAAAGGCATTTTTTGAGCAGGCTGTACACACGTCAGTCTCTCATTCACAATTATTGTATTTTTTACCCCTTTCTCTCCCCAATTGGTAGTTACAGTCTTGTCACCATCACTGCAAGACGTGCGAGACGTGCGTCCTCCGAAACGCAACCCTGCACTGCTTCTTAACACAATGCTCGCTTAACCTGGAAGCCAGCCGCACCAATGTGTCGGAGGAAACACCGTACACCTGGCGACAGTGTCAGTGTGCCTGGCCCACGACAGGAGCCACTTGAGCGAGATGGGACAAGGACAACCCAGCCGGCCAAACCCTCCCCTAACCGGACGACGCTGTGCCAATTGTGCGCCGCCTTGCCAATTGTGATGTAGTGCCTTAGACCACTGGTCCACTCGAGAGGCCCCTCTCATTCACAATTTGACAAGCACTTGATAATGCCTCGAATTTCCCGGCAGCATCCCCTTTGTGTGGCTGTAATGACGCCTAAACAAATCCATGCCTTTTGCGTCCATTGGCCGCTGTGCCTTTGGGCTAAATATAATAATTCCCTTCTCCCCGAGTGCTGCGTGCTCTGAAGCACCTCTCACTCACATGGCTCTCCATCATGTGATCGGGTCTTTCTCACAGGCTACAAGTGAAGACAGACATCGCAGACGCAACTGCATGTGTCCTTATCCAAACGCACGTGTCCACATTTACATTTCATCAGCCAACATGAGTAGGCCTGACAAACAGCAAAAGCACTAGCCCAGGGGTGTCAAACTCATTCCACGGAGGGCCTTGTGTCTGCAGGTTTTTGGTCTTTCCTTTCAATAAAGCCCTAGACAACCAGGTGTGGGGAGTTCCTAACTAATTAGTGATGTTAATTCATCAATCAAGTACAAGGGTGGAGCGAAAACCCGCAGACACTCGGCCCTCCATGGAATGAGTTTGACACCTGTGCACTAGCCTATGTCAATCTACTATCCCCCATTGTACAAAAGTCAACCTATTCTATTCTGTGCGAGAAATAAATATTCCAAACATAGTCTGGGACAGTTGTGGGATGCAATAGATCCCAAATTAATACATACACTAGCATCAAAAACCCTTTATTTGTTACGCAATGAGGATGATGCAACAGATCAGAACATTTAGCTTAAAATATTGATAGGCTTATAGTTTATTTCTTCACATTATAAGCGCAGCAAAGCGCACACGGCAGTAGGCTTTAAGAGCAAATGTTCCATTAACAGGAAAACACCATTATCAAAAGTGACCGTAAATGCGATTTACATGTAATGCTTTAATTATAAAGTTGCATTTTAATGGTGAACATTTTCTTCCCCCCTTGTAAAGTGGATTCATGTGCTTAATTTTAAGAAATTATTTGGCCACTTTTGAAGTTGTGATACAAACCGTATCACAAGGGCTAGGCTACATGAGGTGTGCGACTAGAATTACATTTAAAAAAAATTACAACGTTTTTACATTGATGCCCAGAGTAAGGCAAGAAACATTCACAAGTGATAGGCTAATATGGTCACCCATCAGACTATTCTTGATTTAAGCTCATCTTTACATATATTATTTTGATTTAGAATGGACCATTACCATGCACCTGTCTCCAAACAGGGGCAGAGGACAAATACACCTACACACTTAAATAGCAAATGGAGGAGGCTTTTCCCATGGTTCATTTTCATGCCAGCCAGGTAGGCTATACCAGATAGAAAGCATGCAGAAAATATATACACAGCTCAAAAAAATAAAGGGAACACTTAAACAACACAATGTAACTCCAAGTCAATCACACTTCTATGAAATCAAACTATCCACTTAGGAAGCAACACGGATTGACAATAAATTTCACATGCTGTTGTGCAAATGGAATAGACAAAAGGTGGAAATTATAGGCAATTAGCAAGACACCCCCAAAATCTACCTCCTCCACGTCTCCTGATGTACTGGCCTGTCTCCTGGTAGTGCCTCCATGCTCTGGACACTACGCTGACAGACACAGCAAACCTTTTTGCCACAGCTCGCATTGATATGCCATCCTGGATGAACTGCACTACCTGAGCCACTTGTGTGGGTTGTAGACTCCGTCTCATGCTACCACTAGAGTGAGAACACCGCCAGCATTCAAAAGTGACCAAAACATCAGCCAGGAAGCATAGGAACTGAGAAGTTGTCTGTGGTCACCACCTGCAGAATCACTCCCTTTTTGGGGGTGTCTTGCTAATTGCCTATAATTTCCACCTTTTGTCTATTCCATTTGCACAACAGCATGTGAAATTTATTGTCAATCAGTGTTGCTTCCTAATTGGACAGTTTGATTTCACAGAAGTGTGATTGACTTGGAGTTACATTGTGTTGTTTAAGTGTTCCCTTTATTTTTTTGAGCAGTGTATTTTAAAATAAGTGTTGTAGTTGAGTCCCGATTTTCATGGCACAACAATTGGCGACTCAACTTCTCCTGACTTGGATTTGCACGTTGACTGGATAGGCTCATGAGAAGCAAAACATTAGCTGCACTGTGCACATAGCAGTGAGGGTTCTGTTCTCAGAAGTGGGAAGGACGTGCCACAGCCTACATCAACTGGTGAGCTGTAACCACCAGTCAACCATTTAGTTTTGACTGGTTAAGAAACACTGCTTTACAAAATTTCAAACAATACCAGTATTGCGTTTAATAGTGAAACAGTCTAGCTATGTCTCTCTCCCCTTGAGTGTAGACGGGTTGGTTGTTTGGCAACAAAACCAACGCGTGCACTATGGAGCAAAACAGACAGGGTTGGCTTAGCTTGTTGACATGTAAACTTTATTTGTTTTCCAATGTTTATTTAAAACAAAAATAAAGTTGCACAATGAGCACGTCAAAAATACATCAGTTGATGGTTAGCTAGCTAGCGAATTTTTGCATAGATATGACAATCAAAACAAGACGTGGTATCAAGAACAAGAAAAAACGAACTGAAAGAGTCACTTAGAATTCCCCAGTTTCTTGTCATTGTTGCTTGCTATCCAGAATCACAACACAGGGCATTCTGTCCTATTGAAGAGTGCGCATAGTTTGACGTTCTCAGATAACCTGTCTATAAAATAAAGTAGGCTGGTACTTGGACTTCTGCCAAAGGGACTCGACCACAACACTGGAAAAAAAGCGAACATTGTTATAGGCTAATATTTGAGCCAAACAAAACCGCACTAGCCATGGCAAAATGAATAGCATTTCAGGAAATTGTTAACAGAAATGATCTCCGCTCAACGTAAAAATGTGTAGAACTGGAACGTTAGAACATTAGTTTATAACAGTAATATTTTCTTTACGCAGCCAATATACATTTCTAGTAACGTTAGGTAGTATAGAGTTAGTTTAAACTTCCTCCTCCAATGAATTCTGGAGGTCAAAATAATGTCTACCTAATCGGTTCATTTTTAAACGTTGAGAAGACGTTACTTGTTTTGCTAACATACTGTATGGTCCCTGGACTGGGCAAGAAAAGTAAAAAAAACTATATATATTTTCAGCTAATGAGCAAAGATGCCTTTCGTGTCTACAAATCAATAAGAACACTGACAGCAGTAATTTAGATAAGTCCTGACGCTCTACTTTGGACATTACAAGCTCTTGCACTATAATTCAACATTTGTACCTAGCTGACTAAAGTCTACCTACAGTAACACTTTTAGTTACCCTCTTGACACATAGCCAACAAGCTAGACTGTGTCGGTTAATTCATTTGGCTAACTAACCAGGTAGTTAAATTAATGAACTAGCCAACTAAGTTAGATAGCTACCTTCGGTGGAAGCTGGCGAGCCAAGGGTACATTGCTAACTACAGTAACTTAGCGGCATAGAATCTAATGTTACATTAATTTGTATCTAGTTAGCTAATTCCACACTGATCCTAGCATCGGCCTTAGCTAAGAATAGCATTTAACAAAGGGCGAAAACAGGAGCTAATCCACGTAGCAGGCTTAGCTAATCAATTGAGTTTACCACGCAATTTGCATGGACAACAGAAAACCATATCTAGCTATAATGGCAAGTTACTGTCGTTAACCGACCCAGAAAGGTTGCAAGACGATAGCAAAAGACACGTACCGACAACATGTGTGCTTGGTTCCAATGAAATTCCAGTGTATTATTTACACGAGAGAAAAGTTATTCCTGTTCATTTCCTCACCTCTTTTCGGTGCAATTCTGTGTTACTTCACAGCCCGTGGTATATTAATGCCCATCCCCCCTCCACATTTGGGTGATGCTGAGAAAGTTCCTGTTTTTCCACCTTTTCCTTTCTTCTCCTACTACGTTATTAGCAGGCTAGCTATTTCCTCGCGCACGCTCTGTATTTATATTCGCGTTCCTCTGCCGGCCCTCACTCCGGTTTGCTTTGTTTCCTTGTTCCTTCCCGAGTCCAGTGACCGCAAAGACGGATACACAGGCGCTTGGACTTGAAATAGGGGAAAGGACAACACAGCCCTTCGGTTGCCCGACTTGCAATTGGCTCTACACTTCAGCCTGGATGTACAGCGAATGTAAGCAGAATCTGAATCCCGCCATAAGCAGCCAATCACACAACACTCTGTACTGTCTTCATTTGCAAACCAGACTCTCTTCAAGATAACAAAGCCAGACCAGGTAAGGGGTGCATGTTGTCAAGCCTATAGCACTGCAGTAGTTTAGACATATTTGGACACGTTTCATTTACATGTCACGTGGTTCTGAAACGTTGGTTTTACTATATTGTACACGGAACAAAAATATAAACGCAACATGTGAAGTGTTGGTCCCATGTTTCATGAGCTGAAACAAAACATCCCAGAAATGTTCCATACACACATCTTATTTCTCTCTAACTTTGTGCACAAATTTATTTACGTCCCTGTTAGTGAACATTTCTCATTTGCCAAGATAATCCATCCACCTGATAGGTGTGGCATATCAAGAAGCGGATTTAACAGCATGATCATTACACAGGTGCACCTTGTACTGGGGGAAATAAAAGGACACTAAAATGTGCATTTTTGTCACACTACACAATGCCAAAGATGTCTCAAGTTTTTTGAGAGAGTGTGCAATTGGCATGCTGACTGCAGGAATGTCCGCACCTCTCTGGTTCAGAGGGATTGGGTTAAATGCGGAAGACTGTTGATTGCATTCAGTTGTACAACTGGCTAGGCATCCCTCTTTATGTTTTAATTTTTTCACCAGAGTTGTTGCCAGAGAATTGAATGTTAATTTCTTTACCATAAACCGCCTCAAAGTAATTTTTGATTATTTGGCAGTACGTCCAACAGGCCTCACAACCGCAGACCTGGCGTCCTGTGGGCAAGCGGTTTGCTGATGTCAATGTTGTGGACACTGTCCCATGGTGGCAATTTGAATGCACAGCGATACCGTGACGAAACCCTGAGGCCCATTGTCGTGCCATTCATCCGCCGCCATCGCCTCATGTTTCAGCGTGATAATGCATGGCCCCATGTCACAAGGATCTGTACACAATTCCTGGAAGCTGAAAATGTCCCAGTTCTTCCATGGCCTGCATACTCAGACATGTCACCCATTGAGCATGTCTGGAATGCTCTGGATTGATGTGTACGACAACATGTTCCAGTTCCCGCCAACATCCAGAAACTTCGCACAGACATTGAAGAGAAGTTGGACAGCATTCCACAGGCTCCAATCAACAGCCTGATCAACTATGCGAAGGAGATGTGTCCCGCTGCATGAAGAAAATAGTGGTCACACCAGATACTAACTGCTTCTCTGATCCACACCCCTACCTGTGACCAACAGACGCATACTGTATCTGTATTCACATTCGTGAAATCCATAGATTAGGGCATCATTCATTTATTTCAATTGACTGACTTCCTTACATGAACTGTAATTCAGTAAAATATTTGAAATTGTAGCATGTTGCATTTATATTTTTTGTTGAGTATATATTTATATTAGTAGGTCTACAATTTAAAGTAAGAAATACAAATAATGTAAGCGCTGGTTTGCTTAACTAGACCGCCTTTATGCCCCTCATGTAACTCAGTCTTCAGTAAGACCAAGATGATTATTCAGCACATCTGTTCCACAACATAAAGATCACGATGACTTTGGAAGTAGAAGCAAGAATGAGCTGTTTGTGCAGTTGCTCAGCAGCCCCCTACTGCACATAAACTGACTTGAGGTTGCTTTGGATGACAGCGACTAAAATGTAAAGTATGTGGGTTACACCCTGACTAGAACAGACACGTTGTGTGCGCAAGTGATGAAAAATAAATGTACACATACACTTAACAAAAATATAAACGCAACATGTAAATTGTTGGTCCCATGTTTCATGAGCTGAAATAAAAGATCCCAGAAATTTCCCACACAAAAAGCTTATTTCTCTGAAATTCTGTGCACACATTTCTTTACATCCTTGTTCATGAGCATTTCTGCTTTGCCAAAATAATCCATCCACCTGACAGGTGTGGCATATCAAGAAGCTGATTAAACAGCATGATTAATACACAGGTGCACCTTGTGCTTGGGACAATAAAAGGCCACTCTAAAATGTGCAGTTTTGTCGCACAACACAATGCCACAGATGTCTCAAGTTTTGAGGGAGCGTGCAATTGGCATGCTGAATGTCACCCAGAGTTGTAGCCAGAGAATTGAATGTTCATTTCTCTAACAAAAATCACCTCCAACATTGTTGTAGCAAATTTGGCAGTACATCCAACCGACCAGACAACCGCAGACCACGTGTAACCACGCCAGTCCAGGACCTCCACATCCGGCTTCTTCAACCGCGGAATCGTCTGAGACCAGCCACCCGGACAGTTGATGAAACTGTGGGTTTGCACAACCGAAGAATTTCTGCACAAACTGTCTCAGGGAAGCCCATCTGCATTCTCACCAGGTTCTTTACCTGACTGGAGTTAGGGGTCGTAACTGACTTCAGTGGGAAAATGCTCACCTTCGATGGCCACTGGCACGCTGGAGAAGTGTGCTCTTCACGGATGAATCCCAGTTTCAACTGTATCGGGCAGATTTCAGACGACATGTATGGCGTCGTGTGGGAGAGCGGTTTTCTGATGTCAACGTTGTGAACAGAATGCCCCGTGGTATTGGGGTTATGGTATGGGCAGGCATAAGCTGCGGACAACAAACACAATTGCATTTTATCGATGGCAATTTGAATGCACAGCGATACCGTGACGAAACCCTGAGGCCCATTGTCGTGCCATTCATCCGCCGCCATCGCCTCATGTTTCAGCGTAATAATGCATGGGCCCATGTCACAAGGATCTGTACACAATTGCTGGAAGCTGAAAATGTCCAAGTTCTTCCATGGCCTGCATACTCCCCAAACATGCCACTATGTTTGGAATGCTCTGGATCGACGTGTGCAACAGCGTGTTCCCTTTCCCACCAATATCCAGCAACTTCGCACAGCCATTGAATAGTGGAACAACATTCTACAGGCCACAATCAACAGCCTGATCAACGTTTTTTTTTTGTGTGTGTGTTTTACCTCTTTTTTTTAACCCAATTTTGATCTTGTCTCAACGCTGCAACTCCCCAAAAGGCTCGGGAGGCGAAGGTCGAGTTATGCGTCCTCCGAAACATGACCTGCCAAACCACGCTTCTTAACACCCGCCCGCTTAACCCGGAAGCCAGCTGCACCAATGCGTCGGAGTAAACACCGTTCAACTGACAACCGAGGTCAGGCTGCAGGCACCCGGCCTGCCACAAGGAGTCGCTAGAGCGCGATGAGCCAAGTAAATTGGCCACGCTGAGCCAAGTAAATTGGCCACGCTGGGCCAATTGTGCGCCGCCCTATGGGACTCCCGAACACAGCCAGTTGTGACACAGCCTGGGAACGAACCCGGGTCTGTAGTGATGCCTCTACCACTGCGATGCAGTGCCTTCGACCACTGCGCCACTTGGGAGGCTCGCTGATCAACTCTATGCGAAGGAGATGTGTCGCGCTGCATGAGGCAAATAGTGGTCACACCAGATACTGACTGGTTTTCTGATCCATGCCCCTACCCTACCTATTTTTTAAGGTATCTGTGACCAACATATGCATATCTTGTATCCCCAGTCATGTGAAATCCATAGATTAGGGCCTAATGAATTTATTCCAATTGACTGATTTCTTTTTTTGACTGATTTCCTTATATGAAGTGTATCTCAGTAAAATCTTAGAAATTGTTGCATGTTTACATTTTTGTTCAGTGTACATGTTATTCAATAATTTCCTAAACTGCTCGAGCGTGTGCGTAGCCAGATGCTAAAATATGACTTGCTCGATGCGCTGCAAGTCCCTCTTCCATCTACTCATTGGTTTTCATGAGCACACTAACCCACGTGGGTTAAGGAGAGATTATTCAAGCGAGGAGAGATAATTCAAAGATAACTAACTAGGTTTCCCATTTTATCTGTGGATTAATCGTCAAAGTAGAGAAACATATGATTGTGTATGACTACCGGTCAAAATTCAACAAAGATCCAGCAAAAAATAAAAAAGACTATATGCATTTCAGGTGAAATAACAACCCAATGTTTATCTCCCAGGCCAAATTAACTAGCAACACAAGCTAGCTAAATGTCCATGAATGTTTCATGTGTGTTTCGACCTGTCCACAGACAAAATCAACATGTGCACGATGGCGCGTTTGACTGGCTTGGCCAAGGTTTTTGGTGTGGTTTTTGGTGTGGTGTGTGTGTGTGTGTGTGTGTGTGTGTGTGTGTGTGTGTGTGTGTGTGTGTGTGTGTGTGTGTGTGTGTGTGTGTGTGTGTGTGAGAGAGAGAGAGAACCTCCTACCTTCTGGTCGGTACTGGGCAATGATGGTGACTGTCTGGCCGGCCCGCTTCAGCGCTGCAGCTGCCTGCTCGTGTGTGGCGTTCCGCAGGTTCACCCCGTTCACCTGAGACACACAGCACAGGGCAGAACCTCAGCCATGGAGCATTGATTACCAGGTCAATGGACCAACCAGCACTGTTCCTCACAGAGATATTTAGCCTACAAGGGAATGATACTACCTGGCTTTGACATAAGGATGTGGAGGAGAGCCTCAGCCTATCATTCCTTTCTTTCTTGGATCACCAGCTTGATGATTCGTTTTCAATCAGTGGAAGAATGACCGTGGCATGATTTAAGAGGATTGTGACTAGAGAAAATGCCTGGTTCACAATTCCAGCAGGGCCATTGAGCAGATGTGCCCTCCAGAAAGGTACCCATCTGTCATCATGGGGGGCCTTGCGTTAGCTATAAGAGATTATTGATTTATATGAGAGCTGTGACCTTGACTGGAAGATGATCCAATGCTGTCTCTTTTGATTACTTTGACTCCATGCTGCCCAACGTATCATCTATATCCTGTTACCCCTTTGGGTCTACTCCTCTCTACATTGCTAAAATTGTCTATTTGTAAAGGCAAGTCTTTGATGGTAAATCTTCAGTGCTAAACCATGTACAGCTGTAGCTATCTATGTATGTCGTTATGACAAAGCACTAACTACTGTAGAAGCTTTGCAACTTGCTGTAAGTATGTTTTAAGCAAATATCTCAGATGTGTAAGCCCTGCCACAGGTTAGCTGGCTGGTTAGTTCGTTGCGAGGACCGATAAGCCACTGACCGAGAGGATGCGATCTCCCCTCCTCAGCTCCCCGCTCAGGTCTGCTGGTCCTCCAGCCAGGATGAATGAGACAAAGATGCCCTCTCCGTCCTCGCCGCCCACAATGTTGAAGCCCAGCCCTGTGGAGCCCTTGTGAAGCAGCACCTTCCGCGGCTCCCTGCCAAACAGAGCGACAGCGTCAGGGCGCAGGGCGGGACTGGGAGCACAGGAAAGAGACGGAGACAGACAGTGTGAGAATGGAGGTAAGGAGAGAAAATGGGAGAGAGAGAGGTTGAGAAAGAGATGAAGAGCAAAAGAGGGAGGAGAGAGAAAGAGGGAAAAGGGATGAAAGACAAAAAGACAGAAGGGGAGACAGAGGCAGTTTAGGAAACAGCCCACACCAACATCTGTTCATACATGGGACTAACTTGTATTCTGGAAAAGGTGACACATCTCTCATTTTGCAGTAAGTATACAATCCTTGGAATATGCTGCAGCAGAGCCTGAAGAGTAGCACTTTCTATATACTTTTGCAGGGGAAACAATCCCAGCATTCAAATAAGTATTAAACATCCTTTCCACAAATGGAACGAGAAAAAAAGGAGAAAAAGGAAATTAAATACAGACAGCACTTTCAAATATGCTGAACTACACTGGTAATAGGCCTATAGAAAGAACATGATTATGATTCGACTTCACCTCGAACAATGCTTTGGCGCAACAGGGCCCACCATGCCATCTTTGGATGAACAATTTGCCCCCTGAAACACACACACACAGAGCAGCAGCCCCACACTTGACTGCCCCTGCTGCAGCTCTGTTTTAGCTTTAGCCGCTGTGAGTCATCATCAGGCAGGCTGAATTCCAGACTGTGTTGGACTGAGGATCCTGGAGAGGCCAAACCACTGCTAGGGGCCATCAAAAGACTTCTGAGAACATGCCTCAGACTGTAAGGCAAAGACACACTGCAGATGCCCTAGAAGCTGACACACACACACACACACAGCCCGTCTCAACAAAACTCTCCACATGGTTCCCATTAGTGGTCTTCGCTCTAGTACTCAGCCTGCAATCCACAATAACAATTCCTACTCAATCCCTAATGGCTGTGCTCCAAGTTGCTGTAGAGACCCTTTTTACATAAATGGGAGCCAATGCATACATACTTTCCTTGCGTTAGTTTCAGGTCCCGACTGAAAACAACCCTGATTGTTCTAGTATAACATGTGAAGAGGCATGGTAAGTTTTTATATGGTTTCACAAAGGTTTAATTACATAAATGAAAGGCAATTTGACTGAAGAGCAATGATTGGATGGTACTTACATAAATATCTCACATTGATCTAAAACCCATATCAGTACATCATGGATTGTTACAATACCCTTAAAAAATTATGTATTTCCTCAATTGAGAGTCCACAAATTTAAGATTCATGCCCATGGTCTCATGAATAAAGCCTGTTTGGCAGTGAAAGTCAGGAACTATAGTAGGCAAGTCTTTTTGCAATTACTGCATTAGGTTTGTTCCCATATGGGAGGATGAGTCACAGAGATGTAATAAGCCCATACTGACCACACACATACACACTCTCCTTTTCTTTCTGTCATCCATGTACAATTCTGCCTTTCTATATATATTTCTGAAGGATGAATACCTTTTTGAAAAACAACATCACCCTCACATACACAACGGAGTAACAAACGTGAGTAGCACACGAGAGAGATCATCTTAAAAATAACCGCATGCAGCGACACAAGAGGGCCGTTGTACCCCGCACATCGGACCAGACAGTATTGGACCATTCCAACTCAGACACATGCATCACCATGGTTACCTGAGGATCCTGTGTTTGTTCCTGAATGACAGTCGCTTCCTCAGCCACTTGGGGTGAGCTCTCACAAATGACATGGAGAAGGAGATGTTCACTGCAAACATGGTGGCTATTGACTGTGGTACATTATTACTTTAACTCCAAGCAACGTCTCAAAGCCCCCTAACCCCACTCTCTATCTTTGCCCTGCTTGTGAGAGGAGCTCTGGTTGAGGCTCGCTCTATACAGACGTAATCTCAGGATGTTCTGTGATGAGATACAGCTCCACTTTGGGCTGTTACATTCTACTCCTCATCAGCAACAGGACAAGACTTAAACCCTCACCCGCCCACACAGACTAGATCAGAGCCATCTCTACAGAACAGAACCACATCCTACAGGAAACAGCCAGGGTGGGTTCCCCCGTTCCATGCTTCCTCATTTTGTTGCCCAGGCTTCCCTTGTGTGGCTCAGAGGGCTGTGTATCACAGCAAAAGGCGGCGGGAGTGGGATGTTGATGGGAGGACCTTCAGACTACATGCTGTTTGAGTTATTTGAGTGCTGATGCTCTCAAAAGTAAATTTGTGTGTGTTTTGTGCCAGCACATGTATGGAATCCTAAAATCAGGAAAAAAATGCTTGGGAAATTCTAGGACCTGACTTCCCCCTTCCCCTCCTTCTACCCCTCCTTGTTTTTTCATCCACGCCAGGAATGTAAACCGTTATGGTGCTATAAAACCTTTACTCTCTATGCCTGTCCCTCTCCATGCCTCTGTGGGCCTGTCTATCTTATTCTCTCCCTCTCGCTCTGGCTCTTGTTCTCTCTCTCCCTCCCTCCCTCGCTTTGCCTCTCCCTCTCTGTAACCAGCCATCCCCCTCCCCTCAGTGTTTTGGCAGAGGCTGAGGCAGCCCAGTCCTAATGCTCTGAATGGAGATGTGGGCTGTGGGGTTTAGCGGGTCGCGCTGCCCCAGCACTCTGCTCTGGCTCTCCCTCGCCTCAGCCCAGTAATTGGTTCTGCTTGGCTGATTAATGGTGGACACTGCGGACCAACATTTTCCACAAACATAGACAGACAGACACAGACCAAGTCTCAGTGTTAAACATTAGCTCCCTTTCTTTCTCTCTCTGTAACAGGCTCACAAGCCCAAAGTATGCAGGGCTGGTGTATACAGATGAAAGAAAGACTGCTCTCTTGTCCTTCTTCTAGTTTTCACCTTCACATTCCCCAGTCGTTTCTACCACCACTGCCTCTCTCCTCCTAGACCTATTATTTCATTCTAATTTGACATGGAAAAGGCGACAGACGGTTCATGATATTTCAAGCCTCTCAGAGTGGCTAAGAATAAACCAGGCGCAATGAATGATTAACAGTTTAGACTAACTCAGGCATTCAACTGATCCTAAACTATGATTACCCTGTTCTAATCTTTCCCCCGTCTATGAATGGTTTCCAGTGGCCATAGAAGGGCCATAGAAGGGCTTGCTGCTAATGTGTATATATCCCTGTGATGCTCTCAAAGCTTACCAGTCAAAGGTTGAGCGCATTCACAATGGAAGAACAACACCAAGTTATTGATTAGCTCACCTGCTGCACTGCTCTGTAGATTCCTGTTGTGTTTACAGTATCTAGTCTCTGGGCAAACAGTCCTGGCCAATAGCATTCTTTACTCTCTGATAGCGCCCAGCTAAACAGTTCAGGTTGTGATATTGGTCAGCAAAGACGCACACTCAAAAACAAACACCATTCTGGTCATTAGATCTCACTTGAAAAATATATTTTATCTCTACGAGATTAACCTGGATAAATAAAGGTCACAGCCTATAAAAACAAAAGTGACATACTGTATACTAAGATATCTGCATATGGTTCCTGTAGTGGCTAAATTGTCCAATATAATTGTCCCAATACAATTTCCATCCTAGTCCTTTAGCCACAATGGAGAGTGGTGAAATGTTAGTCTTGACGCAGACAAATCCAATGTCCAGAGTTTGATTTCAAGTTGAAAAATAATAATACATGGGTACAAAAATGTACAGAATTCTACCAAAACTAATTCTGATCATTAAACTAAAGAAACAAACAGCATGGTAAACATGGTCTGGTATGGTCAAAAGACTGTGTGCTGCCATTCCAGTCACTCCCAGTAGGCCTTGGAGAATGTATGCCTTTTAACTGTATTCTCCATTGGCCAGTAGAGGGGGTACACAGACACTTGACAGGGGATTAATGGCAAACACACATAAAACAGACATGCATCATGAATTGGAAACATGCAAATATACAATATGACCCATTTGGCTCCTACACACCAGTCCCAATTGTATTTGATGTGAACTCAAAAAGGCGCTTTCCATCTAGGCTATATCACAACCGGCTGCGATTGGGAGTCCCATAGGGCGGCGCACAATTGGCCCAGCGTCGTCTGGGTTTGGCCGGTGTAGGCCGTCATTGTAAATAAGAATTTGTTCTTAACTGACTCGCCTAGATAAATAAAGGTTAAAAAAAGAACCAACATTTCTATAATGTTGGTTCCTGTTTTCAAGCGTACTGCACCTACTAACCTCTTGGAATCAGGCTTGGTCTCACCAACCTTTCCAAGTATCCATGCACTACGTAGTGCAGTGGGGTCCATGACCAGAACCACATCTCCTTCACTAAAGCTGCGTTTCACTTTGTTGCAGGTACTGGCAGGTACTCCTGTGTCCATCTCTTCCAAAATATGTCGGCCATGTACTGGACTTTCTTCCAACGCCGTCTGATGTACAGGTAGTTGTTTTGAAAGGTTGCAGGAGTAGGACAGGCTTCGACTTTAACAATAACATGTGATTTGGGGTGAGGGCTTCTAGATCCAGGGGGTCATTGGTTACCGTGGTGATTGGGCCGCTGTTTAGAATGGTCTCTACTTCACATAGCATGGTGTGCATCCCTCATCTAGGGTCTGTTGTTTCAGAACAGAATGGTGTCGTAGGTTCTCGTCTCCAGAATATCCTCCGCCATGCAGAGAGGAGGTCGTAGTGTCAGATGGAGAGGGGAATGTGTCTGAGGTGACGGCAGCACCACTGAGGGGGACGCATGGTGTCGCAGATGGGCAGACGATGCCGGCCCTCTCTCTCTGACTGAGTCTAGCTCCACTCCTCTGGAAGCCCTCGCTTTACACTAGAATAATCATCTCCAATAAAAACCATGAGAATAAAATCCTATGCAAATCCTCCTGGGCTGCAGGGAGGTCTCTCTCCTATCCGACAGCAGGGAATCTGATGCATCTAGATGTTGATCTAGTCTGACTGGACTGGAAGTCTGTTGGGATGATGTCATCCGTGACAACGTCTCTCTGTTTAGGTTTGAAGCAGACGTGCCATACTGTATAGGCCCTGGAAGACAGAGCAGGGGCATGTGTGTGTTTGTATACCAGTGGCATGTGTGTTGATGTGTGTGTTGTCTGGGTGGGTAAGCATGTAATGTATACCAACAAGTGTCTTTATGTGTGTGTGAGTTATATTGCAACGTGAGGGAGCCAACATTAATGTATGTGTGTGTTTCTATGCGTCAGCACATTATGAGGAGATGTCTGAGTAGATCAGTGTATGTGATTAATGTTAGCAGCGTGGACTGCCTTTGTGAGGGGTGGAGGACCTGGGTGCATGGCCTGGTTTTTCCAGAGTGCAGATGAATCACGACAGCTGCAGGAATGTCCGGCCCTCCTCATTTGCTGCCCCGTGCTGGATAAGCCTCTCACTTCCCAATACATTTATGGTAAAACCACGGCCCAGTGTTTGTATTTACATAAGGACAGCAGCAGGCAAAACATTCCTGTGCTGCACATGTGTGTGTGTGTGATGACAGCCTCCAGTTACACCTCCTCCCAATACTATCTGTTCACTTTACGCCCTCAGTCTGTCTACACACACACCTGCATGCAAGCATATACTGTATGCATACACACAGGCACTGGTGGCATGTTCTGTACACACACACACACACACACACACACACACACACTGACATAGATTAGACACGGATACTCTACACAATTATAAATACAGTGGCATGCAACCAGCAACATAAAGGCATTCATCCATGACAACATGGTGATTGATGAGGGAGACAGACAGCGGACACGCAACACAAATATATGACAACACATACAACGAATCAACTCTACACACACAGAGACAGGTAGATTACATTAAATACACACTCATAAACAAGCCAGACACACACTAACAGACATTCTGTCCATATATCTGCCGTAGAGGTTTTCAGTAGGGAAGCTAGGACAATGACAGTGGCTTGGCTGGGGACTCGGGCCTTGGTTAGACTCGGCTCCTGCCAGATGGAATTGAGCAGCTTGTGCCAGCGAGCGGTCCTGTGGAGACGTGTGTCTCTGTGAAGGGCAGGTATAACTCAGTCAGCCGGCTCAGGCTAGAGCTGGTCTCAGCTCAGGACTGTACTAATGCTACTGTTTCTAATTCATATTCATGATCAGTTTGATGATTTAACACTATTATTATTTTTTACTCTTAATGTAAAATGCTGTTTATAAACACGTGCAATAAGTAAATGGAGGTTAGATGTGAAGTCAAAATGGAGCATGCCAGTGTAGGAAAAACAACGATTAAATATTAACTCTGGAAATACAAAATAAAGGATGAAACTAATACCGGTGGAACACTTTCACACTTGACTTGGGGAGGGCTGTTTCAGATGTTATCCATCTTAGACAGGTAGTAAAAGCAGATCATTATCGAAGCCACTGTGGTTATTTCAACCTTACAAAAGTGACACAGGGCACTGTAAAGGCTTTTATAGATGTATACTGTGAGTATGACCACCCACATTAAAAGCAGGAGTAGACATGGACATGGAGAGGTAAGACATGTATAGACTGTTACACGCAGACCGATAGATTCTAAGTGGCTATCAGACATAGATGGGACGCCCTCCCTTACAAGAGAGCTATGTCAGCACAAACAGCACTCCTTACTCCTTTTCCCTCCTAACTTCCCTTTCTCTTCATCCCTTTGTTCTTCTATCTGCTGCCATCTCTCCTCCTCCTCTAGCCTCAAAGTGGAGCCACGTCCCTAAACCTTTGCCATGGTGATCCCCCTCTACCACCACTTCTCCCCTGTCTCCAGGCACCACAGTCTACTGCCAAGCTCAGATACAGGTGTGGCGAGGCGGGTGAAGTTAGAACAACACAGGGCTGTAGCTAGGTAGTAAGATTAGCTAAGCGGACCTAGCGACGCCGCTGGGTTAGTACCTGCCAGAGGAGGGGACTGGGCCTTGGCCAGAACAGTAGCCTGTGTCCCGGGGTATCCCCCCGCTGTAGAGACCCAGGGGGACCCCGCTGTCCCCAGGTTGTTTGTGGATGACACTGTAAATAGGTTCAGGCCTGGTGGGGGAGTACAGAAATCACAGTGAATGGGGCTTGAGTAGGACACAAACACAGAACACACAAACACATGTACAGTATACGGGACAACTACACAGGACAAATACACAGGACAAATACACATACATACATGCACATATATAGAAACTGCTACACACAAACATTGTAAAACTACACAGTCACACAGTTGGATACACACAAACACACGCCCACATGCACCATATAGTCATTGCCACACATTGCACATGCTCTCACACACACACACACACACACACACACACACACAATAGCTTGGGATATTAAGGTGACTCTGGCGCTCTCAAGCTCTGTGAATGTTGTTTCAGTGTTTGGCCAAGAGGTCGTAAGGCAGAACAAGGAGGAGGGACTTTGGGATGAGAGGGCTTCTTTGAGCTATACATTGCCACCTCAGACAAAACTGAACCCTCCTTGCCCAGCTAGTCAACCAGAGACAAACACATTGCCACACTGTTGGAGGCCCACTAAACTACATCAATCTACATACATATCACCAAAGAAAGCCACAACACCGGGGAACGCCAGGTAAAGCAACGATCACCACACCAAGATTAAAGAATTAATATGCTGTTCACAACAAAAAGGCCTCTTACTGCGCTCTAGTGGCCCTGTGCTATTTTGACACGAGAAAGTGACTCTAACCCTGGATTGTCAAAACTACTCTTAAAACTTACATTCACATGGTAAACAACATATTATAAACTGGGTGGTTTGAGCCCTGAATGCTGATAGCCATGGTATATCAGACCGTATACCACGGGTATGACAAAGCATTTATTTTTACAGCTCTAATTACGTTGGTAACCAGTTTATAATAGCAATAAGGCACCTCAGGGGTTTGTGATATATGGCCAATATACCACGGCTAAGGGCTGTGTCCAGGCACTCCACGTTGCGTCGTACATAAGAACAGCTCATAGCCGTGGTATATTGGCCATATACCACCCCCCCGGGCCTTTTTGGTAAAATATAATTCCCCCTTTTGTGAATTATACTGCATAGCTATATCATCCTGTAAAAGATTGTTATGTGCTGTACAACAATGAGATAATAAAGAAAAAAACATGCAAAAAATGGTACTGACCTGGTGAAGTCTTCCTCCCCCAGCATGTGACGTGGGTCTGGGGAGTACCTGGAGGGCGTGACCTGGGGGGGCTGGCTGTAGACGGGCTTGGGCTCCATAGCACCCATGTAGGCCATGCCTGAGTTGTGGCTGATGTGGTTGTCCACCATGGTGGGGAAGGCTGGAGGGAGGGCAGGGAGGGCCAGACCAGTAGATGGAAAGGAGGAATGATTAAAACAGTGGTCCACTGGAGGCCTGGCAGCACTCTTGCCAAGAGGGATCAACTCATAACACTATCATACATGTGATGATGCCTGTTAAAAAAATCTATGGCCTATTATTAAAGACAGTATTCTCTCTACAGATTAGTCAGTGTGGGTATTCTCTATACCGAAGATATAATAGATGTGTGCAGGCTACTGTGAGACCACAGTATGTCCTACACCAGAGATTTTGAGTAGCTAAAGTCTAGAAAGTTCCCAGATTTACATTCCATCATTGGGCTACAGTACTTATGACTCATGGCTCTAAAATCCCTTGAAGAACATCTGACTATAGGTCATACTTTCAGAGCTGGCTTAAAGGAGTAGTTCACTAGTTTACAACATGATGTTAGATGGTTCCTCACCCTGAACGTAGTATATGGGCCAGGATACGTTTCTTTAAACAGCTACAAACTTCAGCTAACTATAGCCACCGCAAGCTAAAAATCTATTTTAATGAAAGGGAAAGGGGGATACCTAGTCAGTTGTACAACTGAATGCATTCAACTGAAATGTGCCTTCCGCATTTCACCCAACCCCTCGCCCGGGGAACAGTGGGTTAACTGCCTTGTTCAGGGGCAGAACGATAGATAGTTTACCTTGTCAGCTCGGGGATTCAATCCAGCAACCTTTCGATAGGGGTATGTGAACATGTTTAATTGTATTTTTTATATATTTATTTTATATATTTTATTTCTAAATCAACTAAGTAACATCTAACCAAATATGGAGTTGATTTCAGGTGATTTTGGTCACAGGGGATCACATGCCCACATTACTTCCAATTATTTTCAGCTAGCGGTGGCTAAAGTTAGCTGAAGATTATAGTGACTGTTTAAAGAAAACTAAACTATGAATTACAATTTATTCTGGCTCATAGCCTACTTTCATGGAGAGGAACAGTCTAACATCATGCTGTAAAATAGTGAACTATTCCTTTATGTCAGTATAAGGGGCTTGCTCAAGCCATGGAAACCACACACACAAAATAACAATGAACATATACAGTACTACTGTACAGGCCTTTTGATAATAAATCACTGGTTGACATACATATTGTTTAGTACAATATAGTATACCTGTAATAATTACATATAGTCCAGTACAGGTTTTTTGTGTGTCTGTGTGTGTGTGTGGTTCTTCAGTAAATCGATGTGTGTGGCTGGCAGGAGCCCCAGGCCATGGGTTCTCCTGAGCAAGTGGGTGGGATGTGAGAAAGCCTCCACACTCAGTGGGAGAGAGAGAGCTGGGCTTGGTGTTTCAGTGGGCAGCAGTGTGTCTGCACCATGTAGGAGTCTGGGCACAGCCAAGCCGAGGAGAGCACACTGAAACAGCTCTACGCTCACTGAGATAATCCATAAACATCCCTGTGACAGGGACAATGTTGTGTACCTACAGTAGGGGTCTGCAACCCGCGGCTCCATTGCTATGTATAGATTTCCTCAACAAACAAACAATTAAACTCAGCAAAAAAAGAAAAGTCCCTTTTTCAGGACCCTGTCTTTCAAAGATAATTCGTAAAAATCCAAATAACTGCATAGATCTTCATTGTAAAGGATTTAAACACTATTTCCCATGCTTGTTCAATGAACCATAAACAATTAATGAGGATGCACCTGTGGAACGGTCATTAAGACACTAACAGCTTACAGACGGTAGGCAATTAAGGCCACAGTTATGAAAACTTAGGACACTAAAGAGGCCTTTCTACTGACTCTGAAAAACACAAAGAAAGATGCACAGGGTCCCTGCTCATCTGCGTGAACTTTCCTTAGGCATGCTGCAAGGAGGCATGAGGATTACAGATGTGGCCAGGGCAAGATATTGCAATGTACGTACTATGAGACGCCCAAGACAACGCTACAGGGAGACAGGACAGACAGCTGATCGTCCTCGCAGTAGCAGACCACGTAACAAAACCTGCACAGGATCGGTACATCCGAACATCACACCTGCGGGACAGGTACAGGATGGCAACAACAACTGCCCGAGTTACACCAGAAACGCACAATCCCTCCATCAGTGCTCAGACTGTCTGCAATAGGCTGAGAGAGGCTGGACTGGGAGCTTGTACGCCTGTTGTAAGGCAGGTCCTCACCAGACATCACCGGCAACAACGTCGCCTATGGGCACAAACCCACCGTCGCTGGACCAGACAGGACTGGCAAAAAGTGTTCTTCACTGACGAGTCGCGGTTTTGTCTCACCAGGGGTGATGGTCGGATCTGCGTTTATCTTCGAATGAAATAGCGTTACACCGAGGCCTGTACTCTGGAGCGTGATCGATTTGGTGGTGGGGGGTCCATCATGGTCTGGGGGCAGTGTGTCACAGCATCATCGGACTGAGATTGTTGTCATTGCAGGCAATCTCAACGCTGTGCGTTACAGGGAAGACATCCTACTCTCTCATGTGGTCTCAACGCAGTTGACAGTGAGAGGATGTTTCTTTTTTTGCTGAGTTTATATATATTTTTTGTATATTTATTTCACATTTTTCAATCAGAAATAGATGGATTTGGAAAGATCAGGACTAACTAAGATATGGTACGTTACAATCTACAGGACAATACATGTTAAAACCGTATCTTACTTTTATTCTGTTTTTTTTAAATGTACAGAAAATGACCTTTTGAAGGTTAAGTTTCTGTTGCTGAAAGTGTGCAGACAAGGTCTGTCTGAATGGGCTAATTTCTCATTGATAAAAACAAAGTAAATAAACAAACACTTGTTAAATCAGTATAATAAATGTCTATTACAATCAAACCTTCTGTTTGCATTATAATATTTGTGTACCTGTGTTTCATTATTCAATATCTTGCGGGGCTTGATGTGGGTATTTCAATGAATCCCTGGAAAACAACATGTCCTTCATTTGTAGGTTTTTAAATAAAAAAGTAACACTACTTCTGTAGCATATTTAATGTATGTTCACAAGATTTGATTCTCCCTGCAACTTCGCTAGACAGCCATTGCTCTGTGACCCTGAACTGCCAGATTTCGTGGTAATTTGATCTGACTGCTATCTGTGGTGCTGAATATCAGATATTGCCACTATTGAGCTTGAAAAGGGCTCAAACCTCCTCTGCAGCTCCCCCTTCTCAGTTCCCTAACCCTACTATTTTTTTTTGTGTGAAAAAAAATTGCTCTTCAAATCAAGAAGGTGACACCTGAGCTAAAGATAATGCTAATCAACAGAGCCTTCTTCTAACAACTGATGCATGGGTTGGTTTTTGAGGTTTAGGTATAAACTGAGAATAAGGAGTGTGGAAAGAGACCACCAGTGTCATTATCGCAGGGTTCCTGTGGCCTTCCATTAAAACAAACTGTGTGCTGGTACAGTACCATTGAGGCATCCATCGCCTGGAATGTTCAACTGTAGTTGTATGCATTGTGAGCAGTATGAGAGTAGGAGGGGAGGGGTTTGAGCCATAGGTGAATACAGTAGCTAGCAGAAGAAGATACGTACTGCTGGAGTAGTCCGGAGGGGCGTACATGTCATTGAGGTGCACGGGTCCGGGTTTGGCCACCTTGAGGTAGACCATGTCAGAGGTGTTCTTCAGCGCCGCAACCGCCTCCTCGTGACGCACGTCCTGCAGGATGATGTTGTTCACCTGAAGCACACAGACCACAGTCAAATCCTCAAGTCCACAACACTGAGGATTATAGCTACCTCTTTTAGTTTGCTTGAGCCACACCCAAATCAATCATACACTACTGTTACTGTGTACTACTAAGATAAAGTATGTGACAATATTTCAAAGGTTTTGAACAGAGCTGCTCCATATAGGTACAGTTGCGAGAGATTACTTATTTACGGAGCCGCCACATCTGCATCCTTGTGTCGACAGATAAATGCATGGATTTCAGAGATAAACTTCGATCAAATAGCACAAATGATACGGCCATCCAGAAGTCCAGAAGTGAACTGTGATGAAAACAGTGCAGTGGGGATTCAGTGTTGGGCAGCTGTAGTCACTCACAGCTCTTCCCCGCACAAAGGTAGCAGTGCTTAATGGCTTTGTTCTTATTTATGGCAGTCTTAAACACATCTCATATTTTTCTAACAGCGTAGTCACTCATTCAGCCTGGCAGGTGGTTCTCTTTATCTTTTACCGGTGTAGAACAGAATATGCCCGGGGAGCAGCTGGGCTGTTTGAACCCGGTCTCCAGCACCGTATCAATCACACACAGGGCCATAAACGCTGATGCGCGTCGCCTCGCCTAGCTCTCTTGAGAAACGTCCAGGGATGGGCACAGAGGCACCCACCAAAGTGGCAGTGTCCTGATGTGTGCAGGGTATGGATCACTAAACAGTAAGGGAATCAAGACTGTTCTAGGGCATCCATTAGAGCTCAGTATCGTAGGTCACTATCTGTGTAATTGACTGGGTACGGAACCCGGGGTTTCTACACAATTAAAGACTGTGTTAGGCTGCTGAGCTTAAGTCTAGGCATTCACTCTGGCTTCACCAAACCACCTCTGCTACATCAAAGCAGGGGTAAGCCCAGGTAATGAACAAAGATGCAAATTATATGTGTTCTTACAGCTAGCAGGCGGTCTCCGGTCTGCAGCCGTCCGTCTTTCTGTGCGGCCCCGCCCTCAATGATCTTTGTGATGTAGATGCTGTTGTCTCCAGGGATGTGCTGGTTGCCGATCCCCCCAGCAATGCTGAAGCCAAGGCCTGGGGGTGAGAAGCGCAAAGAGGACAGTCAAGAACAGAAAATTGCACAAAATCTTCAATGGGGACAATTCAAATTCTCAAAAATAATCTAAATGTATGTTCCAATTTCAGAGTTGACCTAGAATTACACAGGGGAATTTAGTTTAGTTTATTAGGATCCCCATTAGATACTGCACATGCAGCAGCTACTCTTCCTGTAAAGAAGAGTTATAGACAAGAACAACAGAAGATATTACATTCAAATCTAAATAAAATGTTTTATATAAAATATATTAGAAAGACACCAAGAGACAACAAAATTACTATTTACCCGCTATTCATATATACATATTCTTATATACATTACAGTTAAGTTATAGGGGCCAAGAAAATCCTGGCCCTCACAATGAGGATTCATTCATATATGTACTACATATAGCTGACCTTTGGGCCCCTTGAGCAGGTTGATCTCCAGGATGGTCTCAGGAGGGGCCTGTCTTCTCCTGACCAGCAGCCTGACCACAGGGCCAGCCTCTTTCAGGGCCTCCACCGCCCGGCTGTGGACCACCTCAGACACATCTACCTCATTCACACGCAGCACACAGTCATTCACCCTGGGGAGACGAGGGGAAACAACGTTCATATTTTACAACGCTGTTAGTACTGTATATACACATACATAATATACATTGTGTACAAAAACATTAAGAACACCTTCCTAATACTGAGTTTAAGGCACTTAAATATTTTATCTTGCCCATTCACCCTCTGAATGGCACACATAAACAATCCATGTCTCAAAGCTTAAAAATGCTTATTTAACCCATCTCCTCCCGTTCATCTACATTGATTTGAAGTGGATTTAACAAGTGATATCAATAAGCGATCATAGCTTTCTCCTGGTCAGTCTAGGTCATGGAAAGAGTAGGCGTTCTTAATGTTTTGAACACTCACTGTATCTACACTATATGATGATTTATCCGTTTACCTACTGAATCATAATTATGTAATTAATGTCAATCCACAGGCTGTATAATATGGATAGAATCAACAGACTAGTCAGACTAGTCAACTGCACAAACACACAGAAAAACAAACACAAACTGGGCTCCCGAGTGGCACAGCGGTCTAAGGCACTGCATCTCAGTGCAAGAGGCATCACTACAGTCCCTGATTCGAATCCAGGCTGTATCACATAAGGGGTCCCATAGGGCGGCGCACAATTGGCCGAAGCGTCGTCCGGGTTTGGCCGGGGGTAGGCCGTCATTGTAAATAAACATTTGTTCTTAACTGACTTGCCTAATTAAATAAAGGTTAAATAAAAATAAATATAATAAAATAAAAAACACAGAGGCCGGCAGTACACCGAAAGCACTCGAGATCATCATTTGCATGTTTTAGGCTTTGGCTTTCCAGTGAATCACAACTTAGTGGAAACACAGACAGAGCCTGGGGGCAGAGGGCTGTAGAGGCACTGCCACCCACACACACACACCTCTGACTGCCTGGCGGGAGGGAAATGGTGGAGTGAGAGAGGGGGGGGGGGGGGACGACTAACTCACCCCAGCCTTCCATCCATAGCTGCAGCTCCTCCAGGGATGATCTTGGTGATGAAGATCCCTGGGTCATCTGGGATGTGTGGATTGTCCATCCCCCCAGCGATGCTGAAGCCCAGGCCAGAGTTACCCTGCAGTGGTTATGAGGCATTACACATAGAAGAGATACAATAGAGAGACACACACACACACGTGAAGCAGAGGAGGCCCAGCGTCGTCCGTGAGCGTGAAGCAGAGGAGGCTGGTGGGGGCAGCTCTAGGATGAAGGGCTCATTGTAATGGCTGGAATGGAATGGATGGAACACACCACAAATATGGAAACCACATGTTTGACTGCTTTCCATTTATTCCATTCCAGTCATTATAATGAGCCCATCCTTCTATAGCTCATTCTACCAGCCTCCTCTGGCGTGCAGCCCGTGCACACTTTCTCTCTCACACACACACACACACACACACACACACACACACACACACACACACACACACAGAGCTCTACTAAGTGATGGGTCCCGTCCCACTCAAGGTGTGTGGACTCAAGGGGGGAGAAGGGGCTTCTTCTTAATGGTATTGAAGTCTCAGGGGAACATGTGATCTATGAAGAGCGCTCAGGGGAATTCAACATTACTGATGACCATGTCACTTTCTCATGCATGTGTGTGTGTGCATCTTCCTCACATTGAATTTACTTCATACTACAAACTACATTCTAAGATCAAGTCACTTTATTCTAAATGTATGTAAGATGAAGCTGTCCAAATGGTTTGGGTGTAATTGTTTTGTTTAAAACGGACAGATTCATAAGTAGAAGAGAAGATGAGTCAGAGAAGCCTCATTTCTCTAAAGACTTGAACGGTACAAAACTTCCCTTTTACTCTATATGTACCCCCCTCTGCCCCACCTCTCCCCCAGAAAGGCAAAGCACCCATTTGGATCCAGTGGGCCCAGGCGTGGTGTTCTATCTGACAGCTGCAGAGACAGGCTCCAAACAAGACAACTGAGGAAAGACTTCACTTTATTATCTTCTATAATTAATGAGAAACGGTCACAACCAATTAGGACAGAGCGAGGCTGAGGCCTCCCAGTGCGCTGCTCCTGAGCCAAAAGGAGTGCACTGGGCCCGACCACCAAATGTTCCACACCCACAGACCTTTTAAAGTGTGATTTTATCTAGTTTATTTAAGCCTCTGCATGCAGAAATGCCACTCGGAGAGGGAGATGGAGAAAACAGCTCTGCACCTATCTGTGGGTGGAATAACAAGAGCAGGAACATAAAGTATGTCTGCGCTCCACTATAGACTGAACTCTGTCACTGACAAGTGCAACTGTCAAGGGTCCTGAGAGTGTGTGTGTAGAGGGAGATGGCTTTTGCTTCTGAACTATTTAATGTCTGTGCTTTTGAAAGGTGCAGTATGAGGCCTATAGGGGTCTGACGATGATGATGTGCATACGATGTGCATACGCTACTTATTATCGATCCTCATTGCCTAGTCACATTTACGCGTACCTACGTGTACATTTGACCTTAATTACCTCAACTACCTCGTACTCCTACACATTGACTCAATACCAGTACTCTTTGTATATCAAATCAAATCAAATGTTATTGGTCACATACACATGGTTAGCAGATGTTAATGCGAGTGTACCGAAATGCTTGTGCTTCTAGTTCCGACAGTGCAGTAGTATCTAACAGGTGATCTAAAAACTTCCCAACAACTACCTAATACACACAAATCTAAAGGGGTGAATGAGAATAGCAACATTTACTGCACTGAGAAACCTTAATAAAGCCAAAGAGAGCGTATTAGTGCCATCTAGTGGGAAAAGCTCACGTGTTTAACAAAAGGCTTTGAAAAGAATACATTTGATCACAAGACGTTCAAATAATGAGCGGTTATAAAGGTGTTGGTGAAACTCACCCTCTCCAAGATGATCTCTTCATATTTAAACATCCCATCACTGCCATTTACCTGTCAACACAGAACACATACAGGTCAGTTACATCATCATCATGTATTAACAGCCCACATGAAAACATCCTAGAAATAATAAAAAAACAGAAAAGGAACATCAAAAATTGACTAATCTTTAATCTCAATAGAATAATTTTTAATAACCACAGAATTAAACAGACATACATAAAACAAATAGCATTGCTGGTTTTGGCTATTATACCCAGATTTTCACAATGAACACACAAATATAATCATGTTTACTATTAATATTACCATTAGGCTTTTCTCAATCCATAAATCCTACAGGAATACAGTAGAAACTATTTCAATCTCTTGCATTACCATACTAAATGCATAACTGCATCATATTCATGCTGTAGAGGCAGCTCAATAGAGATAATGAAATAGGTCCACATGGTGAGTAAATGTGATCTGATATGCTGCGACCGTGAGGCACATCCATCCACACACAGAGACAACAGAATAGATACTCCATCCACACACAGAGACAACAGAATATATACTCCATCCACACACAGAGACAACAGAATAGATACTCCATCCACACACAGAGACAACAGAATAGATACTCCATCCACACACAGAGACAACAGAATAGATACTCCATCCACACACAGAGACAACAGAATAGATACTCCATCCACACACAGAGACAACAGAATAGATACTCCATCCACACACAGAGACAACAGAATAGATACTCCATCCACCCACAGAGACAACAGAATAGATACTCCATCCACCCACAGAGACAACAGAATAGATACTCCATCCACACACAGAGACAACAGAATAGATACTCCATCCACACACAGAGACAACAGAATAGATACTCCATCCACACACAGAGACAACAGAATAGATCCTCCATCCACACACAGAGACAACAGAATAGATACTCCATCCACACACAGAGACAACAGAATAGATACTCCATCCACACACAGAGACAACAGAATAGATACTCCATCCACACACAGAGACAACAGAATAGATACTCATGCCACACACAGAGACAACAGAAGAACAAATATTTACATAAGGGCCTGCATCCAGTGAGTCTGCGTTGACGATGACGGGGGGAGGGTTCGCCTGCAAAGGTAGATAAAGAGATACAACATTACCTAAGCGCATGTGTGTGCGTGTGTGAGGCTGGCAGATCACACATCATCAGTCAGCTAGCTGCCAGTAAGTGGATGCCATGGGAACAGTCGGTGTGTGTGTGTGTTTGTGTCTCGCTAGGGATGGGTGGATGATGGCTACAGTAGGTGTGAGGACTGAGAATGAGGAGTGGGGAAAAGAGACCAGCAGTGTTATAATTGCCTGCTTCCTGTGTAAGACTCCATTTGAACAAACTGTGTGTATGTTGGGACCATTTGGTCATTGTCTAGGATATCACAACCATCTCATACTGTACCGTAACACTACCTGTTCTAACACACTGGAAATGACAACTTGAAGTCAGGCATCCAACACTACGCCTATGTTTTGATGGTGTATTGCAGGGTACTCAAGTTCCATTTCAGAAGGTCTGGTCACACAAATATTCTAAGTGGCAAAGGTCCGGATGGATATTGTAATTTATCGACATAGTAACAAACCCCCACCCCATAACCCCAAACTGTTCACACCCTTCTTGTTGGCGAAGATAACATTTTGCAGTTTTAAAGCTAATTTCCTCCAATTCTACACATTTTCCCATGTCGTATGTGTTATCATATGACACCAGGAATTGGAGGCCCGACTGAGTTCCTAAAAAACGTTGGGTCCCGTTCCGAACCGCGGTCCACCTGTTTGAATGGCTGGTCTATTTGGTCAGTAAGACTCAAAAACTATTGCATTCTGTGTTGTATCTGTATATCAGAATTCGATCTCTTAGGAAGACAATCAGGCTGTTCAGGCTCCATTACGCCACCTAGTGGCTGGTGTTAATTTCCCAACATCCCATGCATGTTGTATCAGAGGAGACGTTATGATCCTGTGGAGGGGGCACTAGTCAAAGCAGAGTGCAGGAATGGGCACTGCAAAGATATGCCTCTCACAGCGGCAGCTATAGACATAATTTATTCTAATAAAATGTCCCCTCACAAGGTGATGTGAATGCTATACTCAATTAAATGTTACATAAAAGACTAGCAGCTCTCAGTTGAGGAGACGGAGGATGAGCGGGACATAGCCCCAGTAGACTGGACACAGGGCTGACCAGCAGTAATGGCCTCTCCTTATAGCACAGCACAGAGTCCTGGAACACTGGCTGCGTTCTCTCTATTGATCTGATTGAGCTGTGGGGGTGAGGTGATGTTGCTGACGGTGCAGCTAGGGGACCAAGGCTACCTGAGGTCCAGCAGAGAAAAGCTACTAGTCACTTACTACCTCCCCCCTCCGCCTCCCCCTTATTGTCTCCCCCCAGTATTCACTGTTTGCACACTACCAGGTTCTTGGGACTTTTCAAAGTGGATCCACTCCTATTGATCCCCATTAATTCCAATCTTCTTCCACCAACCTCTATCGCCACACACGATGAGCATGCATGCATTCTCCATGTTTTGGCTGCGTGATGAGGCAGCATATGGCCTGTGATATTACATGACTGCTTTAAACACGTTGAGGGGTCATCGCAGTTACGGGATGATTGCTTTCGTGGCACAGACTCTCGGTCGCTCATTTATTTCCATGGCATCTCTCCCCCTAGTAATGGCATTAAAGGATCACTTGATCACGGCTCTTGTATTCCTACCTGACACTTCTCTAACACAGGACTCACAGGCAAAGGAGGTGCAAGCGCGGTGCAACACTCCAATATAACAGGTCACAGTCTGAGACAAAGGAACCACACCATTTATATTACAGCTCGAGTTATAACAATCCTTTGATGCTGGACCATGGTACTTCAATACGCACACATACAATCAGAGCTGGTTTGAGCAGAGAAGGCTGAATACTGGAGTTGTACTGAGGTCATAAGATGAGAGCATCAAGCCCCACTCGCTTTGATCGGCATCATTCATCATCATACTACACCCCAGTTTCTGTGAATCTTTCCAGAGCTTTGTTACTTTATTTTCACTGAGTGACTTCTCTGATTAATGGAAACTGTTCAAATCCAACACATAAGACGTGACCTCTTTTTCAGATCTGTAGTTTAGTTTTATGGCTCTGGCCAGCTCTGGAAAAACACAAACGTCCCTTAGTCAGCACAACATGGCTTGTGTAATCTGCGTATGGACCGCAGACGCCCGCGACCGTGCTTGTGTGTGCACGTTTTCCATATACCGTACACATTTAAGCATTTCCTGTTTGTCATGAAAATACAGGACAGAAATGTTCTCACCAGACCTAAAGCCTAGTGAGAACAAAGGGACACGGTAGCAGCAGCTCCCTTCACATGCTTTTAGAAGTGTGTGTGTGTGTTTTAGAAGTGCACAGTGTGCCACAGCACCATAGACACCCAAGTCTTTAAGAAATGTACTCATCCCCCACAGCCAACCGGTCCCATTGAGCAGCTGTGTGTAAGGTAGTGGAGAGAAGGAGCCTGAGGGCAACAGTGGGGGCTATTTCTGCTCTGTCATTGTACTGGACTGAGCTAGTGAACGGAATCCAGTGCCACAGCCAAGGGACCTCAAATGACAAACACAACAGCAGGAACAAAATAGCTTATCATAAGCAACAGAGGTTACTTCCTAGCTAGCTAATCAATGATTGAAAATAAACCACTATGTTACAATAATAGCACTATAAACCTCGTAAGGTTTCAAGACAGTCAGTCTGAAAATAAAAATGTCATCCTAGTCTGGGATTGAAGCGGGTAATCCCAGTATCTGTTTCTCCCTTAACAAGCACACAAAAAGAAAGGGGAAGATAATCTCAGTGTGTGTAATCCTAAATCCGCCCCAGAGCGGTGTGTTGTCTCTGAAGTGGGAGTTGGGTTTGAGGAGGAGAGGGCTGATAAGCGTGGGGTCGTGAAGTCAGGGCAGCAGCATTGGGCCGCGAAGGCAGGGCAGCAGCGTGGGGCCGCTGGGCCAGGGCAGCAGCATTGGGCCGCGAAGCCAGGGCAGCAGCATGGTCCGCGAAGCCAGGGCAGCAGCGTGGGGCCGCTGGGCCAGGGCAGGAGCGTGGGGCCGCTGGGCCAGGGCAGGAGCGTGGGGCCGCTGGGCCAGGGCAGGAGCGTGGGGCCGCTGGGCCAGGGCAGGAGCGTGGGGCCGCTGGGCCAGGGCAGGAGCGTGGGGACGCTGGGCCAGGGCAGCAGCGTGGGGCCGCGGAGCCAGGGCAGCAGCATGGGGCCGCAAAGCCAGGGAAGCAGTGTGGGGCCGCGAGGCCAGGGCAGCAGCGTGGAGCAGCACACAGCTTTATGACAGAGACAAAGTAGCACACAGTTCTTTCTGCTGTGACTGTGAGAGCACTGGACTGGCCACGTCCCCGAGAGAGAGAGGCTTACACAGTCTGTAATGTAGGCTCAAAGAGGTCAAGATAAACACACATTTACAGATTATTAACAGGGGACGGTGCATACAGTGCTGTGTGTGTGTGTGTGTGTCTGTGTGCAGGCATGTGCGCAGATAGGGGTCTACCTGTGCAAAGCACATCCATTTGCCCTCCCAATCGCCAAGTGCCCTTTTGGGTGGTGGTATAATATATGTTTTTGTATACATTTTTTCTCATTGTTGTTCTGAACCCACTGCAGCAAGTCGTTGTGATATCATCAAGTTCGCCACCATCCACCTCCACCCCGTCCGTTGGTTGCGCCTGTTAGTCTGCCCTGTACAGCGTTTGCGCGTGCCTCGGTTAGCGCCTGTTTTCCCAGTCTGCCCTGTACGGAAATTGCGCATGCTCGGTATCCAGACACGTATGGCTTGAGATGCTGTCACCCGTCGAGTGTGTGTAGCTAGCTACCTAGTTTAAATATCAACAGTACTGCAACACAGCAGCATTAACACTTGATAACACTTGATATACATCATTATGAATATTTCGGTCTGGTTGGCTTCTACGCACAGCAGAGAGAGGCAGAAAGACATAGAGAGGAGCGGCTGCATCTACAACCCTCGACCCCAACTCCATCCCTTCAGCAGTCGGGAGTTGCACTTGTGTGTCAGGGCAACGGCAACACAGGTAGTTTAGACTCTAGCTAACCAACATATACTAAAATATCCACATAAGACACTAGCCAGCCAGCCATATATCATGAGTTAGAAGATTATTCATATTATATCATGAAGTTATTATTTAAGTATTTAAGAGAATTGAAGATAAATCACAATCTGTAAAAAAATAAAAATAAAATAAAGCTAGCTAACTAGCAGATTTACATCAATCATCAACATCATTGATCAACTAACAGTCCACTTTCTTTCACCCGATCATGTCTTTAGGAGCTTACAATTTGTGATGAGTGTGTTGTTGAAGAAATAAATAGGCCTATGCACCCTTTTTTCATTTTGAACAACTGCCCCCTGAAAGGTCTGTGCACAGCCCTGTGTGTGTGTGTGTGTGTGTGTGTGTGTGTGTGTGTGTGTGTGTGTGTGTGTGTGTGTGTGTGTGTGTGTGTGTGTGTGTGTGTGAGGGGAGGGTTACATGGGGATGGCCGGCAAATGAGGTGAGGGGGGCAGAGGGGAACAGGGGATGACGCCGGTTAAAAACGTTGGCAACCGTCCAGATGTGGCAGAAGGGTGTGACTGAGGGGCATGGGGGGAATTAACCAAAATCTGGATAAGATTATAATAAATCCCTTAATTTCCTTTTAATTCAAACACTAATCATGTTTTCCCAGCCAGCTGTCGCTGTTCACTTCTGTCCAACTGCAGTGCAGGGCTCAGGGCAGGCTGCACACACACACAGGCAAACAGACACACACACACACACACACACACACACTGCTCAAGCTGCTCTCCCAACAGGACTGACTGTACAACCACTACAACCAACCTATCCCAACTGAGCACCATTCCAGACAAAAACACTCATCTCTATACATCCAGCTGTTCATTAGTTCCCTCCAAATTGTTATCTATCGATCCATCCATCCATCCCTCCGTTCATTTATTTATCTGTGACATTTGTTTCCTCATGTGTTATCTTCAAACAGCACTGCACCTGACAGCACTGATTTGGCTACAGCCAGTCTGGACAGCAACGCTACAAAGACTCCCACTAAACCTTGGAAAGCGTAGAGCACAGCCTTCGTCCAAATTGCTAAATAATCAATGTGTTCCAATGACAACCGGTGCTCGCGCCCCCGCTTAGCCGCCTCCCCCTGGTTCACCTCGCAGGACGCTGACTGCAGCTTATGAATCTCTCTGTTGCACATGCATGGCCATGGGCACAGCCTCAGCTTGGCTGCCTTGCCTGCCCACTGCCTGCCTATATCGTATTAGTACTCTAGCTGCAATCCTCCCCCTGCAATGAATGAATGAAACAGTTACACTGTGTCCAGATCTGCACTATTACTGTCAATCAGAGCCCACTCGACCAGAGGCCCTGTGTCTCCACTATCTAGCTAGAGTCCTTTAAAAATATATATATCCTATGTTGTGACAGAATGAAGTTTGAGGCTACACTTTTAAATTGTTCATCTGATTCATTCAGATTTTTAATTCCAGTTATGATTCATTCTTTTTATTATGTAATTACATGAAAATACCTATTGTTAGCACAAATCCAGGTAAATACCAGTGGAAACAGTACTGTAAAATAAAGTACAAACAATATTAGCCTATATATGATGATGCCATATGTTGGCACTGCAATAGATAGTGAGGCCACACCTCAAATGAAATCCAAGCTCCTCCTCATGCAGCATTATTTCTATGGTGTTTTAAACTCATTGAGTTCCCTGGGGTACAGGAGGGTTTGGCATGTGCATAACAATGAGATGCTGACAAGACAATAACCCTTAGATCCTCCTTTACATAGCACACTGATACTGTATGGCAGCCCTGTAACCAATGACAATGCCACACTGAAATATGACAGTGACTCTGATCCAGTCCTGTCTGAAACAGGGTAATGGAGGCTGTTCTGTCTGATGATCCAGTCCTATCTGAGACAGGATAATGAAGGCTGTTCTTCCTGATGATTCAGTCCTGTCTGAGACAGGGTAATGAAGGCTGTTCTGTCTGATGATACAGTCCTGTCTGAGACAGGGTAATGAAGGCTGTTTTTCCTGATGATTCAGTCCTGTCTGAGACAGGGTAATGGAGGCTATTCTGTCAGATGGTCCAGTCCTGTCTGAGACAGGGTAATGAAGTATGTTCTGTCTGAGACAGGGTCATGGAGGCTGTTCTGTCTGATGATACAGTCCTGTCTGAGACAGGGTAATGAAGTATGTTCTGTCTGAGACAGGGTCATGGAGGCTGTTCTGTCTGATGATACAGTCCTGTCTGAGACAGTGTAATGGAGGCTGTTTTGTCTGATGATACGTGGAGCATTAGGAAATTATTCCTCTGCCTTCACTCATTCATATTGATTACTGATATAGAGAAATGGTGAGCCCAAGTCCAATAGTGTCAATCTTAACCTTCCTTACAGTATCTATTGATGCTTACAGCACAATGGTTACATGTCAATACGTCAATACTACGTTATCTACAATGAACTGTCACTGTGAGCTGGTCAGCCGTGTATGGTTTGTATGTTTCCTGCAGAATGTGGGATGAGAGGTGCAGTCAGTCGGTCGGTGGTGCCTCGCTCTGATCCTCGGGCCTTCATTGGCCTCTTGTATGCCACGCTGCAGTCCAATCAATAACTACTCAATTACCATGCACCCAACATCTCATTCACGCTGAGCTGAGGCCCCGCTCACTGCCAGAGGGACCGGGGGAGAGGAGAGCAGGAAGAAAGAATAGGAGAGGAGGAGGGAGAGAAGGAGGAAGAGAGAGTGAGAAGGAGGGAAGGCGAGAGGAAGGGATAGATATACATTATATAGAGAGAAAGGGACAGAGAGGAAAGGGTGTCGTCCTCGTCCCCAATAAGAATACCAGCTGATTTCAGTCATTCAGTCACATGTGAAAACCACAAGGAAATGTATTAGTTCATGCCTATTACAAACGATGGTTTCCATGGGAAAAACACATTTGATGTGAATGATTTAAGCATTGTGACACAAATCCTCTCTCTCGCTTTCACACAGAGTGAGACTGACACACACACGTGCACATGCACACACAAGCACACACTCACGTGCACACACACGCACATACACATTTTTATGAAATGATAATTAATAGGTGGTCACAGCTGTCAGCAGCATTCCCTCCTCATCTTGATGTAATATTACTAAAGCGTGCTCAGGCTTAGCTTCCTGTGTGGTCACGGTGAGCCTCAGAGAGGTGGTTAGTCTGACCTTCAGCACAACAGACACAGCCACACACTGAAATTATATTACTTATCACATGCACTCCACACAATACCACTCCCAGTGGATGCTTCAGTATTCATGAGGCTGTTATGTGGTAATGAGCGCATCGGAGCATGCCAATGTGTGTCTGATGAGTGCATGCATGTACAGTGCCTTAAAGTATTCAGACCCTTGGATTTCTTCACATTTTGTGTTAAAGTGGGATTAAAATGGATTTAAAGAAAAATGTTGGGACAAATAAATTCTTCAATAAAATAATCATTGCATAAGTATTCAGACCCTTTGTTTAGTCAAGCCTAAATTATACTGAACAAAAATATCAACGCAACATGCAAAGTGTTGGTTCCATGTTTCATGAGCTGAAATAAAATAACCCAGAAATGTCCCGTACGCAAAAAAAAAAAGTATTTCTCTCAAATTGTGTCCACAAATTTGTTTACATCCCTGTTATTGAGCATTTCTCCTTTGCCAA
The DNA here is from genome assembly GCF_029448725.1 of Salvelinus fontinalis. Lineage (NCBI taxonomy): Eukaryota > Metazoa > Chordata > Actinopteri > Salmoniformes > Salmonidae > Salvelinus > Salvelinus fontinalis. The sequence goes on along the minus strand of NC_074670.1, from coordinate 50,975,688 downwards.
GATAATCCATCCACCTGACAGGTGTGGCATATCAAGAAGCTGATTAAACAGCATGATCATTACACATTACACCGGGGACAATAAAAGGCCACTCTAAAATTTGCAATTTTGTCACACAACACAATGCCACAGATGTCTCAAGTTTTGAGGGAGCCTGCAATTGGCATGCTGACTGCAGGAATGTCCACCAGAGATGTTGCCAGGGAATTGAATGTTAATTTATCTACCATAAGCCACCTCCAACGGCGTTTTAGAGAATTTGGCAGTACATCGAACCGGCCTCACAACCGCGGAACACATGTAACCATGCCAGCCCAGGACCTCCACATCTGGCTTCTTCACCTGCAGGATCATCCGAAGGGGGATGTTGGGGGTGCTGAGGAGTATTTCTGTATGTAATAAACCCCTTTTATGGGGAAAAACGAATTCTGATTAGCTGGCCTGGGTCCCCAGTGGGTGGGCCTGGCTCCCAAGTAGGTGGGTCTATATCCTCTCAGGCCCACCCATGGCTGCGCCCTTGCCCAGTCATATGAAATGTATTTAAATTGACTGATTTCCTTATATGAACTGTAATTTATTGAAGTTGTTGCATGTTTCATTTATATGTTTTTGTTCGGTTTAGTTCAGTGGTAAAATTTGTTTAAAAAACAAATCACACTAAGTTACATGGACTCACTCTGTGAAATAATAGGGGTTGACATGATTTTTGAATGACTAACCGTTCCTCTGTCCTCTCTACATACAACATCTGTAAGGTCCCTCAGTCAAGTATTGAATTTCAAGCACAGATTCAACTACAAAGACCAGGGAGCTTTTAGAAAGCTTCATAAAGAAGGGCAGCGATTAGTAGATGGGTAACAAGAACAAATCAGACATTAAATAACTCTTTAAGTATGGTGAAGTTAATAATTATGCTGTGGATTTTATATTAAACCACACAGACACAAAGATACAGTCGTCCTTCTGAACTGAGCTGCAGGACGGAAATGAAACTGCCCAGCGATGTTACCGTGATGATTGGTGATTTTAAAACAGCTATAGAGTTCAATGTCTGTAATGGTAGAAAACTGAGGATGGATCAACAACATTGTAGAGCTTGGCGTACCTAGCTAAAAAGAGAGCTGACTCACAGTCGATTGCTACTATTACTGATTCTGATGGCAATCATTTATATGAAAATATTGATAAATGACTCATTTAAGAAATTTTATGCAAATCTTTATGCCTCAACTGCCAAATGATGCACCCAAATTAATGGAGAATTTATTTTCTAAGATTCAGCTCCCTACTATCTCCGAAGAACAGAGGTCTCTCCTTAATGCCCCTATTACCGAGGAAGAGATAATGTTCGCAATTAAGAATCTGCAAAATGGTAAGGCCCCAGGACCAGACGGGTTTTGTAGTGAGTTCTATAAAGAGTTCCATGGCCTGATCCTTGAGCAATTGCGTGATATGTTTAACCACTCATTTTCAAATGACCAGCTCCCTCAAACACTGAGAGAAGCCAACATATCACTTATTCTCAAAAAAGGGAAAATGTCCAGAGTCTTGTTCCTCGTACAGACCAATTTCCCTTCTGAATGTGGATAGAAAATTGCTTTCTAAAATTCTAATTGTGAAAGGAGACCAAACTGGCTTCATTAAGGGCCGTAAGTCATGCAACAATGTCAGGAGGCTTCTTAATGTAATTCAAGCCTACCAACAAAGTGCTATGGATGGTCTTGTGCTCTCCCTAGATGCTAAGAAGGCATTTGATCGTGTGGAGTGGTCTTACCTATTCTTTGCTCTAAATAAATTTGGTCTAGGGGACAACTTTATAGAATGGGTGAAAGTTTTATATGATGATCCTCAGGCTGCTGTCCTTACTAATGGGCTAAGGTCAAACAGCTTCTCTATTTACAGAGGTACCAGACAGGGCTGTCCTATGTCCCCTCTCCTATTTGCACTCGTTATGGAACCACTGGCCGAGGCCATCAGGGTAACGCCTGCTATACAGGGGCTGCTCATTGGTGATGTTCACCATAAAATAAGCTTGTATGCTGATGATGTCCTGATATCCATCTCTAGTCCCGAGACTTCAACTACATCTCTTATTAATATTATTGAATTATTCAGCGAATTCTCAGGCTACAAGATTAACTTAACTAAATCAGAGGCTATGCCACTTGGTAACCTTCACTCTGTACCTAATACTTCTCCCCCTTCCCTTTTAAATGGTCTCCCTTAGGTTTTACGTATCTGGGTATATTTGTAACTCCAGAAAATGTACAAAGCCAATTTTGTTCCCTTGTTTGATACAATAAGACAGGATCTGGAGCGCTGGAACTCTCTCCCGATTTCTTGGTTGGGTAGAATATCCCTCTTGAAAATGAACATTTTACCTAGACTACTTTACCCAATCCAAATGATCCCAGTAATAATCTCCAATAAGGTAATAAAGGATGTAAATGGATGGCTAAGTTCCTTTATATGGAGTAAAAGCAAGCCAAGACTTAAGATGGCAATATTGCAGCTGCCAAGTTCTATGGGTGGCTTGGATCTGCCCAATATCAGGTTCTATCTGTGGTGTGCCCACTTATGTTATATTTCTGACTGGATCACAAACGATGACTCCTTGGTTAGACATTGAGACTTCTCTTTCAAAATACCCCTTACAGGATCTTTTATTTTTCTGAAGTTTCAAGTCTGTAGAAGATCACTGCAATAATCCTATTACACTTAACACACTCAAAGTATGGAGGTCAGTTCAACGCTTCCTGGGAAGGTCCAAACTAACCTCTGCTCTTACCCCAATTCTTAACAACCCAGATTTTGGTCCAGGATTGCTGGATGCTGGCTTTAACTTTTGGCTTAATAAGGGCATACACAGACAAAATGACTTACTTGCTGATAAGATTTTATTGTCATTTGAGCAGATGGTCGAGAAATATCGACTCCCAAAGCAGGACTTTTTCCGCTTCCTACAAGTAAGACATTATATTGTGAAGACCACCACCTTAATTGGTAACCCTGATATGTCTGTCATTGAAAGAATGCTTTTTTTCCCACAAAGGAAAATGTCTGTTTTATGATGCTTTAAGGTCCTTTTCTGCTGTCGACACACAGAGGGTGAAACAAGTGTGTGAGAAAGAATTGTCTGTTACTATTGATGAAGAGATGTGGGAGGACATTTGGAGATATGCAAAAACAATATCTATATGTAATCGTACTAGAGCAATCCAATTAAGAATAATACACAGATTACATATATCCCCAAATCGCAGACATGCTTTTAGCCCCTCTTCCTCTTCTCCTCAGTGTCTTAAATGCAAAACTGATACAGGCACCCTAACACATTGTTTATGGTCATGTACCAAAATACAAAGATACTGGTCTGGTGTTCTGCAAGAAATTGAAAAGATCCTAGGGGTTGATCTAGAATTGGACCCAGTTTCTTTACTGTTGGGTCTCCCTAGTAGGCATGTTACTACTGTGGGTAAGAGGAAGCTTTACAACATCCTTACCTTCGCAGCGAGGAAAAACCTCATTTTACAGTGGATTAGTGATAAGGTTCCTTCTATTTGAAGATTGGCATAAGATACTATTTGAATGGGTGCCTCTGGAATATCTGACATGTACATTGCATTCTAAAACAGGTCAGTTCTACAAAGTATGGGAACCCTATCTAAATTACCAAGAACCTGAGGTATCAGCTATTATGCTGCAAGGATTCTCTTAGAATGGTGGTGATCTATGTATTTCAGAATTACACTGTACGTTCCATGTGTGGAACCTAACTTATGAGTTTAAACTGAGCTTTTTTGTTTAATTTCTGTTTTTAAGTTTGTTTAAAATGTATGTATTGAGAGACGCAATGATGGGGATGGGGTGAGAGAAGCGCCGAGCGGGGAGAGGAAAATGGTGTACGTATGTATGGGTGTGTATGTATATGTGTATGTATATATATGTGTATGTATGTATGTATATGTATATGTATATGTATATATATATATATATATATATATATATATATATATATATATATATATATATATATATATATATATATATGCGCAGGTATGTGTAAGTGAGTGCTGTTTTTTTTGTTGCTTTGTCTCTGTTGTTGTATCTCTTAATATGGGTGAAAATTGTAAAATTCCAATAAAAATACTGTTACAAAAACAACATTGTAGAGACTCCACAATAATGACTTAAATGAAAGAGTGAAAAGAAGAATACAAATATATAGAATAAAAGTATTACAAAACATGCATCTTGTATGAAACAAGACACTAAAGTAATTGTGCAAAAAAACACAGCAAATTAATAACCTTTATGCCCTAAATGCAAAGCCTTATGTTTGGAGCAACGGAGTAACTGCGTCCTTATTTTCAAGCATGGTAGTGACTGCATCATGGTACAGTATGGGTATGCTTGACATCAGCAAATACTGGGGAGTTTTTTAGGATAAAAAGAAATGGGACGGAGCTAAGCACAAGCAAAATCCTGGAAGAAAACCTGCTTCAGTCTGCTTTACAATAGAGACTGGGAGAGGAAATCTCCTTTCAGCAAGACAATAACCTATAACACAAGGCCAAATCTACACTCGGGTTGCTTACCAAGAAGACAGTGAATGTTGCTGAGTGGCAAAGTTACAGTTTTGACTTAAATCTACTCGAGAATCTATGGCAACACTTAAAAATGGCTGTCTAGTCATGATCCTCAACATCTTGAAGAATTTAGAAAAGATTAAAAATGGGCAAATATTGCACAATCCAGGTGTGCAAAGCTCTTATAGACTTACCCAAGAAGACTCACAGCTGTAATCAATGCCAAATGTGTTTCTAACATGTATTGACTCAAAGAGCTGAATACTTATACAACGACTATATTTTTGTTATTTCATTTCTTGTCACGACTTCGACCGAGGCAGGCTCTCCTTCCCGTTCGGGTGGCGTTCGGCGGTCGTCGTCACCGGCCTATTAGCTGCCACTGATCCTTTTCTCCCCCTCCCTATGTGTTTATTGGGTTCACCTGTGGTGTATTAGGGTTAATTAGTTGGGCTTATTAGTCAGCCGGCCCGCACGTTTCCTTGTGCGGGATTGTTTGTTTGTAAGTAGTGGTGTTGGTTTTGTGCTACGTGTTTACTGGACTGTGTTCGTTTCCCCCGTGTCTGGGGTTGGTTAAGTAGTACACCCAGTGTGTTAGTAGGGTGGCCTAGTTTGTCCGTGTTCATTAAAGAACATTTGTGTTTGCACCTGCTGTTTCCTGCGCTTTGACTTCACACTCCGACACCCAGGCCTTACATTTCTATTAATCTTTCAAAAATGTTAGAATTTTTCTTCCAAATTACAGTGTTTTGTGTAGATTGTTGACAAAAAAAGAACAATTAAATATATTTGATTCCCACTTTGTAACACAAAATGTGAAGAAATCCAAGGGGTCTGAATACTTTTGCAAGGCACTGTATGTGGTGGTACATGTACAGTATATACTGTATGTAGGCTGGCATATATGTGTGTATATGAGTGGATGCACGCATGTGTGAATACAGACTTGCATTTAAATGTGTGTGTGAGTATGTGTGTATGTGTGAATTAGTGATGGAAAATAATCGATACAGTTACATATCGGGGTATTATTTTGGCCGATATATATCGTATTATTGTGACAGTATTGCAATATTATTTTTGCGCTAGTTGGCTGTACCTGCACCAAAACTCTAGTATTTTTCTTGTTCTCCATCTTCTTTTTAAATCGTGAGCCAATTTGTTTTCAGCACTTTTTTTCCATGACTGATCAAAAGTCGTTTTTTTCCATGGCTCTCTCGTCCCTCTGCAGCAGACATATGGTGAGCAATATGTTTGAAGCATCGAATCGCAATAAAATCACAGTATCGAATTGAAATACATATAGAATCGCAATACATGTCGTATCGTCACCTAAGTATCGTGATGTCCCTGGCAATTCCCAGCCCTAGCGTAAACGCAGGCATGCAGGCTTGCATGCAAGTGTGTATATGTGTAGGAGTGCATGCATGGGTGTGTTCATGGGTGCGTGTAGGCTATGGCTTACACGTGTGTGTGTGTGTGTGTGTGTGTGTGTGTGTGTGTGTGTGTGTGTGTGTGTGTGTGTGTGTGTGTGTGTGTGTATGCGCGCATGTGTCCATGCAATCATGTAAGCTTGTATTTAAACATGTGTTGTATTAGGGTTGTCCATGTGTTGTAAGAAGGTTGTCCATGTGTTGTATTAGGGTTTGAGTATGTGTTGTATTAGGGATGTCCATGTGTTGTATTAGGGTTGTTCATGTGTTGTAAGAAGGTTGTCCATGTGTTGTATTAGGGTTGTCCATGTGTTGTAAGCAGGTTGTCCATGTGTTGTATTAGGGTTGTCCATGTGTTGTATTAGTGTTGTCTATGTGTGGTCAGTGTTTATTTTTTGGGATGCCCGGGGCAGTGGCAGCTGCTGCCTGGTCTGTGGATTACGCTGTGCGGTATGGAGAGAGAATCAGAAGAATCTGGGTTGATAATTTAATCTACCCCCACCCCTGTCTGTCGGATGCTACTGGTGCCAGGTTACTTGACCCACCGCCGTCCGTCAGTCTGCTCTAATCATTTCCACTCACTATTACACTGAACGTGTCCGAATTGGCACACTATTTTCCCTATGTAATGCACTACGTTTGACCACAGTCTGACTGCAACAGGCTCCTCCGCTCCTCAGGTAGATGTCAGATTGATTGACGGGTTGCTTAAAATGACCACGTTGTTATGGAGAATTATTATTACTAGAAATTATAATAATAACAATACAAAAACAGTGGATGCACTCTCAAACCCATTAACATGGCACTGATCTGGAGGGGGTAAAATGCTCCCTCTACATCAGAGGTCTCTGCAGCATGCTAGCTTGCAGGCAGCTCTCTCTCGGCTGGTTGCTACCCCTTGTTGCTAAGCTGAGAGCAACACTTCTGTGCTGTTTGGGATTCTGCCTGTTCTCAGTGAGTGCCAGCGACAGTGTACAGCACTACGCTGCCATTTTGAAGCTCGCTGACTATAATAATGTTTTGTCATCCATAGTCAACGACATATGAAATACAGGATTCTATGGTTGTGTTCTGATCATAGAACATGGGCTGTTTCTCTGTGATGATGAGGATTACGAGTGAGTGTTTCGTGACACGATGGCCTTATTTTGACAGCATATTTTGGCACTACACAGTGTGACCTTTGACCGTTGAGTGTGTTGGTGTGTCACTCGGGGGCAGAGGGCCAGCTGATCCCTTCCAGGCCATCCCTGCCTAAGCACCACCAGACACAGTACCGCTCATATAAACACAACAACACCGTCCGCTCAAAAAAGCACCAAAACAAACTATGATTCATTTGTTTCTTTAAAAAAAGACCATCATTTGAATCATTAAGCTGAACCTGCGAGCCATGGGGAGATGGGGAGGGAAGCAGAGGGAGCCAGTTGATCGGTAGGGGAAGTACACTGTACATGTGGGACTAAGGGGTCGTCACACACGGATCATCTTTGATCTACTGTTAAAACAACCAGTTCAGATGACAGAGCCACTTCTGACCCTGGCCAAGATGGAGAGAGGATGGCGAGCAGGCAGAGGCCGGTCCCAGGTGGCGCCCCTGTGGCACTACAAACAGCCCAGCAGCTCCCCTCCCCTCTTTCCCCTCCAGTCATCATGGCCCACAGGGCTCAGCAGGTCTTTATTCCTCGACTCCGAAAACACCCACACACAGCTCCATTCACTGCCTGCCCTGCCCGCGTTCACGTTGGCTGGCAAAGCGCGAAGGTGTTGAAAGTGATGAAGAATTACAGTAAAGTAAGAAAACGATAAGGCAACAAAAACTGTGGCAGTACTTTCTAATGCACAATTATGAATACATTCATGAGCACGTTTGTCCATATGCTGGTGTATTTCCTGCCAAATGAAACGGCGGTGGGAAAAAAGGGTCCTTTGTTTCAAACGTTTGTATCACTTTGGGGATTGCCAAGCCAATCTGCCTCCTGTTGAGGGCCCAGATTTTCTTGTCTCTTCTTCTCCTGCAGAACACCTCAGGTTGGATCACGACACACAGGCCTCATGGAGGACTGTGTCTCAGCACAGATCAGAGTCAGAGCAACCATCATTTGGGCATGGACATATGACGCAAACACTGATCAGAGCACAGACAGACAACAAGATGCTTTGAAGTTGTAACCTTTCAGCATAGAGGCCTCTGATCCGATGGTAAGGACTGGCCTTTGTTCAGAAGCCTTCAGTCAGACCATGGAAAACAACATGAGAGCACCACACAGCATCGTAGCACTAGATACTGTGAAGTACTGTAGCCAGAAAATATAAATATTCAAAAGTATATTATTGATAATACTCAAATGTAAATCAAGATTTGAATATACAGTACAAGAAGGTTAAGATAAACTATATAATTCCTTTACTATGCTAACATTGACTTAATGAAAATCCTCTGCATGTCAAAGAATCTCCCATGAAGCAACTCTGTTGTAATTCAATATAGGACTCCAGCAGCTCATCACTAGTACCCTCTGAGGACGCTTAGACAAGAGGAATAGATGGAGGTCTTTATATCTGCACAACAGAGAGGAGGGTCATGACCTGAACATCAAGAATAACAATCATTTGGAGTATTCAACTGCAGTAGAAACATAATAAGGATCTGTTATAACAGACATGAAAATATGCTGAATACTATACTCACCATGGCCATTCTAGCTAGGATGAGTTTTCAAAATGACCAAATCTCTAACAGCTTTTCGTCTCCTGGGCACAAGAGAGAGCAATCTGGCGTTATGGTGTCATTGGCTTCATTTTGATAACGCGCTGTAACTTGCAGTGCAACCCCATGTAACCATGGCATTATCTGGTCAGCCTGCCAGGCGGACACAGCATCCACAGGAGATGACAGTCCGGGGTTCAAAGTGCATGGCCTAATATTGCAATATTCCTCTCGCTTCCGAGCCGCTCCACTCCTCCTTCCGTCCTCTTCTCTCTCTGGCCAACCCCCCCCATCCCTACCAGTCGCGTCATCGGGCTCTGAGATATTCCGGTGAGAAAATGAAATGCTTGGATTTGGCTGATTACATCATTGGAATTTTAAAATGGGGAACATTAATCCACAGCGGCCCATATTGGGTTTTCTAAACTGGCTGATCATGATCTGCAGCCTCTCCAGCAGCCTATTCACAGCAAGGCTCTTGGGCTCGGCTGTTTGGAAGACCTCTCTGTGTTACACAAGTGGTACGCCAGGGGAGAGGGAAGCAGCACCACTACTAGAACCAGAATGGCTCCTCACTCCTCCACTAGCTGCCTCTACCTCAAACAGCATCATTGGTAGTAGGACATATGGGATTTGATTCTGTCCTTCAAATACATCTGAAGTAAATCCTCATTAATGTTTGTAAAATAAAATAAAATGTATGAAATGTGTAACTTACACATGTGTACTACATGTCCTCCATATCTATGCAGTATCAAAAAATCCTTTGCTTAAAAAAGGCCTTTGCCTGTCTTGCTGCCTGCGCATCAACATTGCAGTCTCTCTCCGTAATTAGCCGAGCAGCAGAGCTAATGTACAGCTCTGGTTGAGACTGCACCATGGCAACACTGTCTCCTCCCCTCCTCTACCCTCCTCTCCTCAAGGTCCTCTGCCCCAGGGACAGACAGAGACACAGCTGAAGACGTCTTATGACTTAATGTGTGGGAAGGCAGTGCTCAACATTACTGCCTTACTTATTCTAACACAGGGATATGTACTAGGATATTATGTAATTCAGTTCAACTACAAATTAGGGCCATCTCCAAGATACGGTGGCTAAGATTAGTGCTTAGACATCACGCAGTTGCCCTCAGTGAATCTTTAATTTTGTAAAAGGCTGTCGAGAGTGATACTGAGACCAATGAATGATCAGGGAATTCAACTGATCGTTGATCATCTATGTGATTCATTGACACAAATATCCCTGCACATTCAGTGACCAACTCTTGGAGCCTGAGCTCTGTGACATTACCATGGGCCAATAGACAGACTGAGACGACTGAGATCAGGCAACGAATCCCAGGTCCAAGCCCATCCAGCCGTGGCTTTCCTGCTCCAAATATACATTTAGAGAGCCCCACTGGGGCATCTGCTATTACAAAGGCTTAATGGGAGTTCAAGTCTCTTTTCCTATTTCCTGAAGCAGCCCTTCTGAAAATCACAATGACTAATATCACATAATAAACTGCTTTTCTTCTTTTGAAACACTGCTTCTTTAAGCATCACCGCCCTTTCTTCACTTGTAATGAGTTTTGCGGGACTCAGGTTTCAAGAGGACACTATCAGCCTGAGGTTAAAGAGCCATAGTTAACTTTAAATAACAGACAACAGGCCTATACTGTATTTGCAAGTGGTGGGGACTAATATTGATCATTTGATTTGATATTATTTGATATGTTTGATATCGACATGAGCGAGGCATATCGTGATATTGGTTTATTCTTCCTGTTAACCTACACTACTATGTAAAAAAAACATACATGACTGTTCCTGCATGCACAAAACCCTCTCACAGACTTTTTCATAGGCTCTCAACCTAGCATACTTAAAGAAAAACTCCACCCCAAAACTATCTTTCAGTATTTGTTTAATTAGTCCATTGTTGAAATAGTCCCAAAACTATTACATATATTGAAAATGTAGGTGTTGAAAAGCAAAACATTTTGGGACTATGTCAAGAATGGACTAATGAAACAAATACCAATACCAAATACCACAATGTCACACTTTTTATCTACTTACCCAGAGACAGATTAACTCATGGATACCATTTTTATGTCTCTGCGTACAGGAACAACTAGCATGTTAGCTGTTCCTTTAGACTTCCAGTCATTGCGCTATCACATTCAAACTGCACGCAGACATAAAATGGAATCTGTGAGGATGCTAAATTGCCAAAATGTCGAACTATCCCTTTAATTACCTGCTCATGGGGCATCAACAGTAGATTGATGCCCATTGTATTCCGACTGGTTGGGTAGGTTTTAGGCTGTCAGAACATTCACACCCGGCCTTATTGGCAACCAGTGAACATTCACACTGTTGCAATGTTTTAAAAGTTTAATAAATTCATATTGTATGTCAAGTGCATACTTGTGTGTTTCCAGGTGGTAGTCGTGTGTTAGCTCATAAAGTTGGGTAGGTTGTTTCCAGAGGCAGTTTGGAACTAGGTAGAGAGTGTTGCAACAGGCGATTTTTAAGTGCTGCACGCTTCAGCACTTGGCAGTTCCGTTCTGTGAGCTTGTGTGACCCTACAACTTCACGGCTGAGCCGTTGTTGCTCCTAGACGTTTCCACTTCAAAATAACAGCACTTACAGTTGACCGGGGTAGCTCTAGCAGGGCAGAAATTTGACGAACTGACCTGTTGGAAAGGTCGTATTCCTATAACGTTGCCACGTTGAAAGTCACTGAGCTCTTCAGTAATGCCATTCTACTCCCAATGTTTGTCTATGGAGATTCATGGTTGTGTGCTCGATTTTATACACCTGTCAGCAACAGGTGTGGCTGAAATAGCCAAATCCATTAATTTGAAGAGGTGTCCCCATACTTTTGTATATATAGTGTATATATAGTCTCTCCTAAGACTAGCTCTTCAGACTAACTCTATACAGTAAAGATGGGCATCAAAACCTCACTAAGATTTCAAATAATTAATTGATCGCACCTCAACTATAGCCAAGGTTGAGGATTGGCATTAGACAATGTTGTTTAAAAACAAATCTTGGACATTAAGGTTCCTAGCATTGAAGTAATGGCCAGAAGATGGCTGCTGTGCTGTTAGTATAAAGATTACATGGTAATGCTACACTGAGTAAGGGTGCCAACCGCCAACGTTCTATAGTTCCAATGCTTATAAATCAACCGCAACCCAAATACCTACGGGTGCCTTGACTCGGCCGCCAGTCATAAAAAAAAAAATACAATAGCACAGAGCAACAGAGGCGCTACACTGATGCATAAAGACAATTACATCAGTACCCAATGAAGTTCTTATTGCTCTGCTGTGTATGGCCCGCTGAGCCCTGCCAGCTCCAACGTTGGGCTGCTGCCTGCTGACCATGTACTACTTAGAAACTTTGATAACGTACTATGGTAATCCACCATGTAATCTGGACAGGCCCCGCTTGCGCTAAAGCTTAAATACAGTACTACAGTACAGTCAGGGGACGGAAAGATGCAGAGATGACACCAGACGCTGGTTATCAAATATAATGTATGTTCAGCAGAATAACAAAATGGAGATAAAATATATTCGTATACAGTATTGCTCATGTTCTGTAGTCTGAAGACATTGGGCAAGGCAGTGTCTTAGGGGTCTTACTGAACACAGTAAAATACTATGTGTAATGCTACAGTGTACGAGGCACTAACACAAATCCAGGGGAGGAAAGGAAATATGAGTTTGAGAGCTGCAATCATACAGTGTAGACAAGACAGACGGCCACCAATCTCTCCTCAAATATGGCATATTCACAGACACCCTAGACGCACAGAGGGAAAAGAAATGTCATAAATCCAGAAAAAGCTATGTCAAGGCCGGTGTACCACATCTACAGTGCAATGAGAAGTAGGATATTAAGAAGGGATTGTTTGGAACCAGGAACGGGTCAAGTTGCGCTCTCTCTATCTGTTTTTATCTCGTTCTCCGTCTCTTTCTCTAGGCTGGGGATATCTGTCTCCATTTCCCAGAGAGAGAGGGAGGGGGGAGATACTTTTTTAAGCACATTAAGCTCAATGGGTAGACACAGTATACTGTATATCCACTGGGCAATAATAACTGATAATGAACCAGGGGCCTGTTAAAGGATGATCTGTGGTCTGTGCTCTAGCATAGACATACTGTATGTCTTTTCACTGGGGAGGGAGGGGGGAGAGGGGGAGGAGGGATGGAGGGAGAGCGCAGTGTCAGGCAAACATATGCTTCTGTATGTGACTGTATGGGGCTTGTACTGTGTTGATCCCATTCGGAGTTGTTTTTCAGAGGCATAGTGACTAAGACCAATCGAAACAGCAATGAAAAACACTGACACTACTGGAATTGCGGTGAAAACATGAATAATTGAAACCAATTGCTCTATGTTAAACAGATGTGCAATCAACAGCAGGTTCAAAAAGACCTTCCACAGTTTAATTGTTAGATTTGTCAAAAGGAATCCACGTATTTCAACTATGGATCAACCTTCATCATTTACTTTAATGCATTCAATTTGTTCAAGGCCTCATTTCGATGGGGGAAAAAAAACTACGTATTCAGTGCGACTTCAAAGATAAAAGACGTGATTGTTTTGAAGGCATAGCGGCTGTATATTAATGAAGCAGCACCTCGTGCACATCCTCTTAAAATGGCAGAGAAAAGCTATGCTAATTATACTGACGCACAGAGCTGAAGCAGCCTGCTGAAACATACCCACACCATGTAGCTAGTTGATTGGAGCTTTTGATCCGGACAATGCATGAGAAAGACAGAAGGCAGAGGAAGAGATGAGAGGATGATCGGGGAAAAAAAGAAAACTAGAAAAAAAATATTAAACAAATGGAGGCCAGCAGACCAAATGGCTAAAGGGCTGCTTGGATAATGCATTAGCGAGATCAGATGGCACTCAGTGTAACTACGCTACACATGGGAAGAGATGCACTGACTGCATCGCCAAATGTTCTACTCACAAGACACAACTCTCCAGAAAATGGGAAAAGACATCTAAGTCTGTGCATTTCAGCTATTCCCGCTTTAGCATTTAGTCTTCATTCTGCATCTCAATATTCATCTGAAAAATCAACATGTTTGGCGACAACAGCTTCACAATACTGCATGAATAACAGCATCCAGTCAACACTCTACCGTGAAGAATATTCCAGATCTGCAGGCCCTTGTCTACACCGCTACAGTATACAATACATGCCTCCACTGGAGCCAGAGCTGCGTTTCTAAAATTACGAGCAGTGGAACAATAGCCCGAGCGCTGTTGAAAGCGCCCACGGACACCCACAAAAAAGGAGAGGAGTCAGAAGGCTTGGGGATAGGCCCAGTCTTCAGCGTTATCGATGTGATGCATGCAGTCCCGTGGCAGTGTGTGGGTGTTCTAGTACACTCTGGCCAGGAGTTAGTGCTGCGATCTGAAGCATACCCAGCCAAGAGCAATAGAGGAATAGAACCCAGATAAGGCAACAGGAGATGACTGTTGAAGCTAGAAGTACCATACATAAATCACGCAGCACTGTTTTCTGTACATATTATTCATTATAGATTATAGCAGTAGGGGGGCGAGACCATGTGACCGTGTCCCCCCATCATCAACCAATGAAAGGCCTCTTCCTCCTCCCTTATCTTCCTGACAGAACAAGGGAACGATGGTCCCATCGTTGAATCAGGAGTACAGCACTGCACAGCACATTCCCGTTTCTAGGCCAGCCGCTACCTTGATCAGCAAAAACCCCTAAATAAAACAAAGCAGGCAAGCAAACAAACAGCCCTCCCCTCCCTTCTCTCCTCCCTGGCTGGCTAGCTGGCTGGGAGAGGCAGAGGGTTGGGCCCAGGCAGGGACTCTGACAAACAGCATTCGGATCACATGGCCTGGCCTCACCATACATGGCAGAAAGCAGGCAAGCCGGTATACACACATTATGTACATGCAGTACAAACAGCCCACACCAATACACATTTCTTTCAATTCTGCAGTATAAGTTTTTATTAACATATACTGCAGATTTGGTTGCATCTGAGAAGCAGATTTGTATTATATGTTGAGTAGAATATTTATATTTACAGTAAGCCTAACCTTGAAACAAAGCAGGTCCATCTGTGAATGAAGTACTGCAAGTCCATGGGGGCTGCAGCAGCTTTTACAGGAGATGTGGGAGGTGAGGTTAGGATCCAGTCCAGGGTCATTGTTAGACCAACACACCTGACTGTTCAAGCTCTGCTACTTTTCTAATAACTGTCAAACGATCCCCGTCACTCTGATGTCCACATCTGTGGCGGCCTCTTCTCAACCACAGAATCCTTGCCCCCTCTAAAGGTGTAGAAAAAGTTTACTTTTGTAAAAGTGCACATAAATATTGCAGCACACCTTGTCCCCTCTGTTTCACTGTGCATTTGCAGTGATTCACCGTGCAGCTCTCCTCCCTTGAATCATTATGAGTCCGGTACATTTTGCTTTAGGCAAAGGTCTGTTCGAGATATGTATGTATGTATGTATATGTATGTATATGTATATGTATATGTATATGTATATGTATATGTATATGTGTGTGTGTGTGTGTGTGTGTGTGTGTGTGTGTGTGTGTGTGTGTGTGTGTGTGTGTGTGTGTGATGGTGTAGAAGAAATCCAAAGAGACAGAGAGAGGAGACATATAGATAGATATTAATACAGACTGGACAGGTACTATCCACAAGTCCTTGTCCAATGACAATTGATACTGCAAGTGAGCATCAGTGTGCAGCCAGCCACTGAAAGGCATGAATACAATATAGAAATGACTTACAGGGGAGAAAGTCTCATGGCCGTTAACCAGACTAGCAGATTGTCATAGCTAATAAGATTATGGAGTGACTGTGTTGCACTGGTCCACGTCAGCTAGCTGGACGACTCTCCTCCCACTGGGCAGGGCACCGCTGGCTAGCCTGGTATGGAGGTTATACAATACCAAAGTTTGCTGACCGAGTAGGATCCCACAATTGGCTCCAGTATCTATTTCATGCCTCCTACTTATCTGGATCCACGCTGTGTCCCTCCTGAATACACTGTACTGGATATTAGGGTCAAATGTATCCATTTTGTTTACCCAATACAGCTTTATGTGCACACAGCAGCAAAGACATACAGACTGACCTACTCTTCTATGTTTTATCACACCAAAATGCTCAAGGCTGAGATCCCACGAGTCTCATGTACTGTATAAAGTAGCACAACGTAGCAATTGCATTTTGCAAAAGCTACGATTAACACAAAAATGTGTAGGAATTCAGAGTATCAAACCAAAGTATCAAAGTATCAAACCAAGCACAGAACATGCCACACTGTCTGACACCAAGCTGACTCTGGACATCCAGTTCTGTAACCCCTGAGCATCCGCCCAGCACTCAGCCCCAGTGATTAGTCAGAAACAGGCACCCCCCCCCCCCCCTTTTTCTACAGACACACACTGCATTTAGAATGACATCATTCTCTGAATGCCAAGCTGTCTGGCCTTTAAGAGTCACCAGAGATAATGGGGTGGATGGAGTGGGGGAGGTTTGGCCCCTCTGGGATCCACCCCAACCCCATATTTGTCTGGGGCAGCCTGTGATCAACATTCTCTAAAAAGGAGAGGCAGCACCCCACCAATCAACTCCACTACACTCACTGGCAGATAGGCCTCACCACCGGGATCCTAGCTGCTCCTGTTTCTTATCTCTCTCTGTACCACTCCAGATGTACTGTTAGAAAGCTATGCATTATTACTGGCTGTACATGTCCCAGGGTTGACATATCAGGCCAGACAAACAGCAAAAACCAACCAACTAACTAACACCCCCCCCCCCCCCCCCCCCTATGCTCCCTTCTCCCATCATCTCCCTTCCATCCATCCTATCCCATCCTCTTCTCTCAGAGGCCCCAGTGACAGCCTGATACGCTAGATATCTGCTGACATATGTCATATAGATGGGACATACAGTATCTTCCCCATCAGAGAGAGGAATATTAGCGAGAACGCTGACATGTAACGTTACATCCAATATATATGCAAATAGGCTCTTCCACATTGATAAGACACTTAAGACTTAAGACACATCCATCCAGGGTGTATGGATGGACCTCAGAATACATGTCATGAAAAGGCCATACATCTTGTCCTTCTTGCATGTTCCTGTAATAAGGACGTTGTAACGCTCCAGTCCCAGTGTAGTGTAGCCATAGCCTATCATGCCAACATCCCCTCATCCTTGCTCCCCATTTTGAGATCAGCTCAGAGATAAATTCCTCTTGATCTGATGAGAATATTCCTGCGTTCAGATGGAGGCTGTCTAAATCACAACAGGGGTCTGAGCTCAAGACATCTGGGTTAAACGCCTTTGTAAGTCGTCTCCTGTAATACTCCTTGGGCTGGACCCTGTTAGAGGCCTGGAAAATTACATCAAAATGGACAAAGTCTCATCACATTGACACAAAAACGCACAAAGAAAATGTATGTATTTGCTGTACGCACAGAGATTCCACATACTGTACTAACCTTGAAGAAATGTGGCATGATGCAAACACACCAGATATGTGGATATAACCATCAAAGAAAAACTTGGACTAAAAGCCTGTTAATAACTGTTTATTTACTATTCAACTATTGTAGAAACATCTGGTGGTTGGATCGTCAAAAATGGAGACATTGGAGAGTGAGCCAAAGTTTCAGCGAGCAGGAATAACAACCGTGATCACCCAGCGAGAGAGAGGCCAAGAGACATTTCTGATCCAAACCTGAAGGCTCTCGACCGGAAACCACCTATGGGAGTGTTCATGATGTAAGCCCACACTCAACGCTCATGCATTAGAGTGATCCTGTACGTCCACAGAGCACCAATGATCTGGTAAACAATAGACCTACGACGGAGCATGGGGGACTGGGAGGGCGTTTTGGAAAAATTGTAATATCTCGCTCATAATAAATAAAGTAAAAACCAATTAATATTTCAAGCTAATCATAGGCACAGAGCTGGAGAGCACACACAGACAGATTGGAGCCTGAGGGGGGAGGGAGAGCTCTGAGTGAAGAAGCCTCCCATTAGGCCAGGGTCTCCTCATCTCTCAAATGGAAATTCAACTGCTCATGTTTAAAGGAAATGCTCCTTTTAATCCCAACTGGCTTCATGTACATCCATCCATCCATAATTAACTTAACTAACCCCCTGACAATAGCCATTGACTGTAATCTTGCTTTCAAGGAGATATGGTGGGGAGGGAGGAGAACAAAGACGTGCGGTTAAATGGAAGGTAACATACTATACTTTGGTTAGTTTGGAACAATTTCTTAGCCATTTTAGGAACTTTTTATGGAACGCTTCTGGCTATCAAAATCCTTTGAAAAAACACAGATATGAAAATATGTTAACCAACTGTAATCATGTATTATTTTGAGAGATTATGTCGGATGACTACTAATAACAGTTTCAGTTTACCCAAAATCTTCCAAAAGATGCATGTATCAGAAAGATCAGTGTGGTTGTGTGACTGTGTATAATATGAGCATTACACATGTCCATGCCTGCCCTGGTGTCTTGTGAGTGCTGCGAATGGTGGTGGGGGAGGGGGGAAATTCCCACCCATGGATGTGCAGTGGGGACTGAGGGGAACAGAGATGCTCCAACGTCCATCCAAGGCTGTGATTTGCCCACAGCAAGCAGAGGTGGAAGGTGCTGTGTTGATGCTGTACTAGAGACTGAGAGGGTTAAAACCTGACCCTGTAGAGAGCCTTTTAGGAGGCTGAGGGACAGATGCTTGTCCACAGAGCCATGGGGCTCCCTCTCTCTCTCTCTCTCTGAGCATCCCCTCTCAGCACCACCAACTGCCTCCTCTTACATAATCTCCTCCCCCTCTCCAGGCCGGCTGTCTTTATTGGTTTAGTGCTCTCTTTTTCTACATTAGCGTTTTCACCTCTCTTTCCTGTCATCACTAATTCTTTCTCTGTATGTCCGGTGATGTTGTGCCGGTTACATTGCAGTTTATCACTGTTTGGATTTGTATGCTGTATTTTACACACGTTGAAACGTTCTCTGTACACCCAGACGTTCTCCTAATAAAGACCAGTGATAATGTGTAAATGCAGTATATTAGGCATTAAACCATCCCAAAGATCCTCTGACAGGATGACAAAAGAGTAGCAGGACCAATCATTTTAGCTCCATTGATTTAGCTCCATTGCATGCTCCAAATAACCCACCCCCTTCGCATGAATTGACAAGCCACTACATAAATGAATGAGAGGCTGAAAAACATTTCACATGAGATATTGGCTCCAATTCATTTGCAATCTAGACATTACATTTACGCTGGGAATGAGCAGTTGGCAGGAGGATATTTGTACTGATGGTAAATAAATAATCGACACGAAAATGCTTACGTAATCAAAACTGCCGTGAGGTTTTAAACGTGAGAAATGAAATCTGCCTGATTGGCTTGGGCACAACTGACGGTGGATATGGATTGGTTAGAATATACAATAGATTATTATTACAGCACAATGTCAAGGAAGCAAATTAAATGAAACCTCTTCCTCCCTGGTTCATGTAGGAAGGCTAGCTAGTAATATCAGTTAGGTTGCTGTTCATCTGTGCTCAGTAGAATTTCTCCAACATTACCAGTGAGATTTCAGCCTCCATTTTACCCCCACGCTGTCTCTCTCTCCTGCCGTTTTATGCTCTCTGCTCAAATAAATTCACATACATACACAGTAGCTTCGAACACCGTGTATATTATGGGACTAAACAGACTCACACACACACATCCACAGAGAACCATTTCATACACACACAGTGGCCCTTCCCCCACCCCCAGCTCACTCTCGTGCGCGCATGCACACACACACACGCACCCTGCCTAATTACAGATTGTGTTCCTAGCTTTAGTCAAAAGAGAAATGTCAAGACTGAGACAATAGAGGCCCCCGAGACGATAAAGGAAATGGTAAATGGAGAATATAAAACATGTGCTGGTTTAAATGGTCCTAGTTACAGTATCATATCCGCCCAGTAGGATGGACGCTTCTTCCCTTTCATCAGCCAGTCAGCTTGGTCCAACCCCTCCATCTCACCCAACCCTCCATCGCAGAGCAATGTACATCATTTAAGGAATAACCAGCCACATACAGAAATAAGCCATCTAATGGAGTCTGTCTTTCTCGTCATTCTCCCCCTCCTCTCCTCATCTCATCTTTTCTCTCTCTCTCTCTACAGGAAATCTGCCAGATGAGAGACAACCCTTTCAGTAGTTCATCTGTGAGAAACATGCTTCATATATGTCAGGAAAAATGTATTTTTGTTAAGGGCCGATGGAGGAGAAACATGTGTCTGCATTGCAGCGTAATGAGCCGGCTTTAGTATAATTTAGCCAATGAATATTGCTCGATCGCCGCTACACTCTCTGTGCCTGTTGAATGAAAACGAATGCAGGGCTGTTTTAGTCTGTGATGTTAACATAGGCCTTTGATGAAAAGCAATAAATAAGCAATACTCGTTCCCATCTGATCTTAAGGTATGCCATTCTTATGTTGAAGTGAATATAGAACACTAGGCCTGCTCTGCATGGTAGACAAATGAATACGAAACAGCCCACTACTCCCTAAATGAATGAATAAGTATGAACAGATGAACAGATAATCTGTATTAGAGCTGGGATGAAGCAGTGCATATGAGAGAGCTCAGGTTGCTCTCTACCACACCACAGCACAACAAGACAGATAAGCACCTCTAAAAAGGTGTACACATGTCTGTTTCAACCCAACAACCTCACATCAAATCCCATTTACCCACTGCCCCAGAGGCGTGGGATAGAAGGCCATAAGCCCGGCTGAGGAGGTTGAGGTAGTTACCTGGTCGTACCACTCCCGGTTGGAACAGGTGCATTCCGGCCACCAACCTGCTTGACCACCGGCGGTGTTGCCATTCACCTTGGGGCCGCCCTTGGATTGAAGCTTGGGATTTGGGCCTCCGGGACCCCCGGAAGACATCAACTTGCCCTTACTTCTCCCCAGAGTGCCCCCTCCTCCTCCCATGCCTCCTCCTCCTCCTCCTCCGCCCGAGGCTGGAGGCTGTGGTAAGGTCTGTCCGCCCCCGGGTCCGTACCCGGCCGGGTATCCATAGGGCTCGGTCTGCCATTCTTGGTACTGAGGGGCGTCCATCCTGCGCAGGGCGGCCATGCGGGTCACCTCGTAACATTCTGGGCACTTGCAGCAGTGGTGGTGTTTGTGCATGCTGGCTGTGCTGGCGCTGTGCTGCGCTGAGCGGCGTGGTGTGGCACTTTCTCTCTGCTGCCTCCTCAGATCACACGCAGCACGCTGCGATCGGCTCGCAGAGCGCTAATACTGACGCAAATAACACTAATCACAGCAATTCGACTTTCCTTTTTTCTTCAAATCCTGTTACTTTCCTCTCTTCATTCCCCTCAGATGCAAAAAAGAGAGAGCGATGGGGGGGGGGGGGGGGGGGGGGGGGAGTAGCAACAGGAAAACCCCAAAAATTCAAAATGAGTATGTAGTCTTCCTTCCTCTTGACGTAGAAGATCAAAGAAAATAATATTGAAAATATTGTATATGATCACACAATCAGAGACCAGCCCCGATGGTAGAATTTTCCTCTCGCCGCTCTTGTTTCACAGTGATATGTATATAAATTCATAGATATATATATTCATTTGTTTATATATTATATATATTTACACACACACAAATACATATAAAAATATGAATATAAACCGACTAGCACAAATACACAGTTATATACAGAGATATATGTATGTATATATATATATATAAATATCTATATGCGTGTATACAAATATATATAAACAATATGTATATATATAAATTATATCCTCAGATGAAATCTTCCTCTGTATTTCTCTTCCCTTTTTCCAAACCCGTTTTCTTCCTCCTGTTTCACCTCCTGTGTTGAGAAGCAGTGTTTTCTTTCTGTTTCTCTCTCTCTTTTCTCAGCCTGCAGAGAGGAGCTGAGCACTGGATTGCCTCTCAGCCTGCCTGCCCTAGATGTGGATTATACAGAGGGATGCGAGCAAGCGAGAGGGAGATGGAGCGAAAGAGAGAGAGAAAGCACGAGAGAGAGAGCGAGGGGGAGAGGGTGATACGTAGCAGCATCCCTCCAGCACCTCAACCCTGACAGCCACAGCCAATCAACTGGCAGTACTGCCATTCGCAGCAGCAGCACCAACAGGACTGAGCGCTTCACTGGCTGCTCTTAAAGGGGCCACGCCACCTAAACCACACCGTTCACTGCCTAGAGAGGAAAGTCACTGCCTCACACATGCAATGACTGTAACCTAGTCACATTTGTCCATCTCCTCCATATGACTGGGCTGTGTTTGGAAGTAAAAGACAGGAAAGATCATAACTGCTTTCTCCGTCTGTTCATTCCAACCCTCAGTGGGGATCCTCTGCCATTCGAATCCATGTTTTTCCTCGTTCCAATGCAGCCAAAATCCAACAGGCAACCTCCAATTTACAGCACTGTTCCAGGGACTGGTCCCTAGGTGTCTATGGTCATCTCTATTTCAATGATGGGAGCTTTGTTGTCTTGTGCCATTGATTGACACCCTCAGGGCTAATGTCATGTATAGCTCTGAACATCTAGACATAATGTAATAATGAAACGGGTGTGGTTGCGACTCACATTCACATGACAATCCTATTGCATTTGGTATATTAAAAAAACTATAGGGTGATTATACTAAAAGGTATCACCATTATTAGGCTTTGTCTTGTCATAAAGGGTGCCTACAAATCACCATACTAAAAATCCTTCTCTAGCTCTTCTGCCGATACCCAATGTATTACATTTTCAGCAGGCCTTGAACAGCATTGAATAACATCATTCTGAACACCTAGATGAAACATAGCATGATGACCAGAGCCCTTTACTGACAGGTAGAGACTAGTGCAGTACATCTAAGAACCATTGGCTCACTGAAGAACCATGGGGGAAATATCTCACATGTTCACAATGATGACATCAACACATGTGTACGCAACAAACACGATTACACGCTTGGGCTTTCGAGTGGGCGGAGAAAGAGAAAGAAAGAAAGAAAGAGAAAGAGAGAGAGAGAGAGAGAGAGAGAGAGAGAGAGAGAGAGAGAGAGAGAGAGAGAGAGAGAGAGAGAGAGAGAGAGAGAGAGAGAGAGAGAGAGAGAGAGAGAGAGAGAGAGAGAGAGAGAGAGAGAGAGAGAGAGAGAGAGAGAGAGAGAGAGAGAGAGAGAGAGAGAGAGAGAGAGAGAGAGAATGCCAAAGAGAGACAGGAAGAGAGAGTATGGGTAGATATGTATTTTCTATGTGTGTGGTTATGATTTTTAGTTGGAGATAACGGCTTTGTGCAAGCTTATGAATTTAAGTGTTGATCAGAGCTCCATCGAACAGACACTGAGGCTGAAGGTCTGTCTTTTGGATAACTGGTGTGTGTGTGTGTGTGTGTGTGTGTCTGTGTGTGTGTGTGTTACAGTGTCGGCATTAAAGCCCTGCATCTGTGCATTATTAATGAAATGTGGTAGGGAGATGGAACTGGGTGTGTCTGTCTGTGGGAGAAGATAGTGGCTATATTTACATATGAGTGTCTGCTGTGAGAGAGGGAGACACTATCTATCAAAAGAGTACATTTGAGGGTACACATAATGAACATCTAAGAGTACGCATCTTGGTGTGTGTCTGGGGACATAAAACAGAGTATGCATTTCTATCAATGTGTGTGTGTGTGTGTGTGTATCTGAGTGAGTGCTTACAGTCAGTACACACTATGCCTCTGCAGCCCTACCAGGAGGCACCAACAGCAGGCTCAGCCACTTAATTACACGCAACAGTAACTCACTTCATTATCATGATATTCTATTCCTGTAACTTATGGAGATTCTGCAAGCGGAGCAGAAAGAAGGGGGAACTTTAGCATTTTTTTACACAGCGAGGAGCCACTGAGAACTCCCATCTCGGATACGAAGATGCAGTCAAAGCCAATCACAGCTTGAAGGCGGTGCTTGAAGGCGGTGGCTTGAAAAGACGTTGCAAGCGAATCCATCATGGCACACATGACCGAGCACATGTTGGAACCATCCTCTCTCTGCCTCTCCGTCTCTCTTACCTATCGTCTGCATCATATTTAACGTCCAGCGGTATGCAGCAAGGGGGTTTGCAGTATAAAAGGCAACATATGACAGAGGGAATGAAAATGGATGGATACAGTACAGGCAGGAGAGATGAATGGAGAGCCGGAAAGAAACAGACTGCCTATACAGTGCATTCGGGAAGTACTCAGACAATTTACTTTTTCTACATTTTGTTACGTTACAGCCTTCTTCTAAAATAGATACAATTATTTTTTTTCACCACATTAATCTACACACAATACCCTATAATGACAGGTTTTTAGACATTTTTGCACATTTAATTACAAAAAAAAGTATTCAGATCCTTTGCTATGAGACTCAAAAGTGAGCTCAGGGGCATCCTGTTTCAATTGATCATCCTTGAGATGTTCCTACAACTTGGAGTGCACCTGTGGTAAAGTCAATTGATTGGACATGATTTGGAAAGGCACACAGCTGTCTATATAAGGTCCCACAGTTGACAGTGCATGTCAGAGCAAAAACCAAGTCATGAAGTCGAAGGAATTGTTCGTAGAGCTCCGATACCGGATTGTGTCGAGGCACAGATCTGGGTAAGGGTACCAAAAAATGTCTGCAGCAACGAAGGCCGCCAAGAACACAGTGGACTCCATCATTCTTAAATGGAAGAGCAATCGGGGGAGAAGGGCCTTGGTCAGGGAGGTGACCAAGAACTCAAAGGTCACTCTGACAGAGCTCCAGAGTTCCTTTGTGAAGATGGGAAAACCTTCCAGAAGGACAACCATCTCTGCAGCACTCCACCAATCAGGCCTTAATGGTAGAGTGGCCAGACGGAAGCCAATCCTCAGTAAAAGACACGACAGCCCGCTTGGAGTTTGCCAAAAGGCACCTAAAGACGCTGACCATGAGAAACAAGATTCTCTGGTCTGATGAAATCAAGATTAAACTCTTTGGCCTGAATACCAAGTGTCACGTCTTGAGGAAACCTGGCACCATCCCTACGGTGAAGCATGGTGGTGGCAGCATCATGCAGTGGGGATGTTTTTCAGCAGCAGGGACTGAGAGACTAGTCAGGATCGAGGGAAAGATGAACGGAGCAAAGTACAGAGAGATCCTTGATGAAAACCTGCTCCAGAGCGCTCAGGACCTCAGACTGGGGCGAAGGTTCACCTTCCAACAGAACAACGACCCTAAGCACACTGCCAAGACAACGCAGGAGTGGCTTCGGGACAAGTCTCTGAATGTCCTTGAGTGGCCCAGCCAGAGCCCGGACTTGAACCCAATCGAACATCTCTGGAGAGACCTGAAAATATCTGTGCAACGACGCTCCCCATCCAACCTGACAGAGCTTGAGAGGATCTGCAGAGAAGAATGGGAGAAACTCCCCAAATACAGGTGTGCCAAGCTTGTAGCGTCATACCCAAGACGACTCGAGGCTTTACTCGCTGTCAAAGGTGCTTCAACAAAGTTCTGAGTAAAGCGTCTGAATACTTATGTAAATGTGATGTTTCCATTATTATTATTATTTTTTAAATAAATTAGCAAAAATGTATAAAAAAATATTTTTGCCTTGTCATCATGGGGTATTGTGTGTAAATTGATGAGGGGGAAAAAACTATTTAATCCATTTCAGAATAAGGCTGTAACGTAACAAAATGTGGAAAAAGTCAAGGGGTCTGAATACTTTCCGAATGCAGTGTATGTGTGAGTGTGCGTGTGCATGTGTGCGTTTCTAGTACCTCTGGGAAAAAGAATCCTATTCCTTCACAAATGATGTACAGTAATATGAAATATAAAATGTTTTGCTAGGTCTCCTAAGTCAGAGCCAATCAATGACAAGTAGTCTCTGTATAAGCAGTACAGGGAAATGGAATGAGAGAGAGAGAGAGAGAGAGAGAGAGAGAGAGAGAGAGAGAGAGAGAGAGAGAGAGAGAGAGAGAGAGAGAGAGAGAGAGAGAGGGAAAGGAAGAAAGAAGGGAACAGAGCTACACGAGGTTAGCAATGGCAAATCAGACCAAGAAATGGTCTCCAACATGGCATAGTGTGTACTATATTAGCTTATAAAGTAGAATGGATGCATGTTCTTTTAAGAATATTCTTACTGATGCATTGGATATAAAGTCATTTCGATAAAATGCTTTACTCGTCATTAAGGCTTGAGAATAGTGTGTATAGCAGTATACTATACTAATAGTGGCAGCATCTGGGTCCATATCCTAGTGCAGTCCTACTCACACAGTGAGGGCTCAGATGCATCTGGGAACAGATGCTTGCTCTGAGACTAATTTCCAAAAGCGAAATGTGTTCACTGTCAACTGACAAGACGTTGCTCGGGGTTCTCCTTAGTTTATAAGAGTCAAGTAGGACATCTACAAAACACTTACACAGAGGGGCGTTTCAACTGAGATGGAACATCTGTAAAGATTATTTTGTAATTGTTTTATACTGAGAGGTACAGGTAATTGCCAAAATAATGGAAACACTTGATTAAATGAGGGATACAAAGTATATTGAGTTAATTAAGCAATTCAAATCCCATCAATCTTAGGGTCATGTATAAAAATGCTGGGCAGGCCATTATTTTGCCTATGCCTCCATATGACAATGTCCCCATCCACAGGGCACGAGTGGTTCCTGAATGGTTTGATGAGCATGAAAACAATGTAAACCATGGCTGTCTCAACCCAATTGAACACTTATGTGAGATTATGGAGCGGCGCCTGATGCCTGTGTTGCATCCCTCCAACAGAGATCCAGACACTTGTAGAATCTATGCCAAGGTGTATTGAAGCAATTCTGGCTCGTGGTGGCCCAACACACTACTAAAACACTTTATGTTGGTGTTTCCTTTATTTTGGTAGTTACCTATATATCATTGAAATAAGAAATATCCAACATGACAATGAATCACTCTTTTATCCTTATAGCAGGATACATTTTGGGGATAGAAATGTCTAGAAGCGAATAGTTTCTATTTAATTTTATTTAACCTTTATTTAACCAGGTAGGCTAGTTGAGAACAAGTTCTCATTTACAACTGCGACCTGGCCAAGATAAAGCAAAGCAGTTCGACACAAACAACAACACAAAGTTACACATGGAATAAACAAAGATATAGTCAATAAGACATTAGAAAAAGTCTATATACAGTTTGTGCAAATGTGGTAAGATAAGGCAATATGGTGGCGAAGTAATTACAATATAGCAATTAAACACGAGAGTGATAGATGTGCAAAAGATGAATGTGCAAGTAGAGATACTGGGGTGCAAAGGAGCAAGATAAATAAATAACTACAGTATGGGGATGAGGTAGTTGGATGGGCTATGTACAGGTGCAGTGATCTGTGAGCTGTTCTGACAGCTGGTGCTTAAATTTAGTGAGGGAGATATGGGTCTCCAGCTTCAGTGATTTTTGCAGTTCATTCCAGTCATTGGCAGCAGAGAACTGGAAGGAAAGGCGGCCAAAGGAGGAATTGGTTTTGGGGGCGACCAGTGAAATATACCTGCTGGAGAGCGTGCTACGAGTGGGTGCTGCTATGGTGACCAGTGAGCTGAGATAAGGCGGGGCTTTACCTAGCAAAGACTTGTAGATGACCTGGAGCCAGTGGGTTTGGCGAAGAGTATGAAGCGAGGGCCAGCCAACGACAGCGTACAGGTCACAGTGGTGTGTAGTATATGGGGTTTTGGTGACAAAACGGATGGCACTGTGATAGACTGCATCCAGTTTGTTGAGTAGAGTGTTGAGTGTTTGGCTATTTTGTAAATGACATTGCCAAAATCGAGGATCGGTAGGATGGTAAGTTTTATGAGGGTATGTTTGGCAGCATGAGTGAAGGATGTTTTGTTGCGAAATAGGAAGCAGTACCTAGATTTAATTTTGGATTGGAGATGCTTAATGTGAGTCTGGAAGGAGAGGTTACAGTCTAACCAGACACCTAGGTATTTGTAGTTGTCCACATATTCTAAGTCAGAACCGTCCAGAGTAGTGATGCTGGATGGGCGGGCAGGTGCGGGCAGCGATCGGTTGAAGAGCATTTAGTTTTACTTGCATTTAAGAGCAGTTGGAGGACATGGAAGGAGAGTTGTATGGCATTGAAGCTCGTCTGGAGGTTAGTTAACACAGTGTCCAAAGAAGGGCCAGAAGTATACAGAATGGTGTCGTCTGCGTAGTGGTGGATCAGAGAATCACCAGCAGCAAGAGCGACATCATTGATGTATACAGAGAAGAGAGTCGGCCCGAAAATTGAACCCTGTGGCACCCCCATAGAGACTGCCAGACGTCCGGGCAACAGGCCCTCCGATTTGACACACTGAACTCAAACAGAGAAGTAGTTGGTGAACCAGGCAAGGCAGTCATTTGAGAAACCAAGGCTGTTGAGTCTGCCGATAAGAATGTGGTGATTGACAGAGTCGAAAGCCTTGGTAAGGTTGATGAATACGGCTGCACAGTATTGTCTCTTATCGATGGCGGTTATGATATCGTTTAGGACATTGAGCGTGGCTGAGGTGCACCCATGACCAGCTCTGAAACCAGATTGCATATCGGAGAAGGTACGGTGGGATTCGAAATGGTCGGTGATCTGTTTGTTAACTTGGCTTTCGAAGATCTTAGAAAGGCAGGGTAGGATAGATATAGGTCTGTAGCAGTTTGGGTCTAGAGTGTCTCCCCCTTTGAAGAGGGAGACCGCGGCAGCTTTCCAATCTTTGGGAATCTCAGACGATACGAAAGAGAGGTTGAACAGGCTAGTAATAGGGGTTGCAACAATTTTGGCAGATCATTTTTGAAAGAGAGGGTCCAGATTGTCTAGCCCAGCTGATTTGTAGGGGTCCAGATTTTTCAGCTCTTTCAGAACATCAGCTATCTGGATTTGGGTGAAGGAGAAATGGAGGAGGCTTGGGGGAGTTGCTGTGGGGGGTGCAGGGCTGTTGACCGGGGTAGGGGTAGCCAGGTGGAAAGCATGGCCAGCCGTGCTTTATGCTGAGATCTTGGTTGAAGACAGCAGAGGTGTATTTGGAGGGCAAGTTGGTTAGGATGATATCAATGAGGGTGTCCGTGTTTACAGATTTGAGGTTGTACCTGGTAGGTTCATTGATCATTTGTGTGAGATTGAGGGCATCAAGCTTAGATTGTAGGATGGCCGGGGTGTTAAAGGAGGGCATTTTACTCTGGCTTATGGGAGGGCTACAGCAGATCCCACCTCACAGCACCCCCCACATCTGTCTGTCAGCCTATTGTCACCTAGCTCTCACATCCCCCATTACATGAACCCACCTTGAAGACCCAACACACACACACACACACATCACCATTATCACCCCTCACCCCCTGCACACACAGCATGTGTAAGAGCATTTCGGTCATTTCTATGCATTCTCCAAGAAACAACGTGACTACTCCCTGATCACCTGACAGGATGCATGCCCATGTAAGTAGAGAGGACGAAGAAGCTGTCTTAAAGGAGCAGTCACACCCTATCCTAGGGCTGTTGCGGTGACCGTATTACCGCCAAACCGGCAGTCATGAGTCATGAAGGCAGTCAAATTCCACATGACCGTTTAGTCACGGTAATTAGGCTTCTCCAAGTTCTGATGCTGCTGATGGTCATTAGTAGCTTACCGAACTTGCTAACTGCCTGGTACTCAGCACTCTATTGTCCCTCTAATCATTCTGATATCAATGAAAATCTAATCGAAAATCTAATCAAACACTTCAGGAGAGCCCATGAGCTCATGTTGCGCAACATTTCTATAGGCAATGCAAATGCAGGAGAAAACAGATTGATGGCCTCTATTAAAAAGAGGGTCCCATCAGCTTCCTATAGGCTCGGCCTACTATATTTATTTCTCAACTTTCCTAATATTAAGCACATTGCTTATATTTACAACAAGGAGTATAGCCTACCTGGCTGGCATGAAAATAAACCACAGGGAAAAGCGTTCTCCATTCGCTATTTAAGTATATAGATGACATGTATTTTTTCCTGCTGCACCCGTTTTCGATGCAGGTGCATGATAATGGTTCATTCTAAATCAAAACAAATGTCACACATTTTTATTTAGTATTTGTAAATACAAGATTAAATCAAGATTAGTCTGATGGGTGACAATATTAGCCTATCACTTGTGAATTATATGTTATGACTTGTGAATGATGCCCAGCATAAGAAACAATGCCTTTTTTTGCGACTTGTTTGAAATAGTCACACCTCATGTAGCCTAGTCCATAGGCCTATATGTTTTAATAAGGTTTGTGTCACAACTAAAAAGAGAACAAATAACTTCTTAAAATGCAGCATATTAATCTGCTTTACAAGGGGTGTAGAGCCTAACTGGCATATATAAGCAGAATGTGAGTTTCAAGTTTTGGGAAGAAAATTTTGGCCATAAAAATGCACCTTTATAATAAAATAATAACAATCGCATTTGCGTTCACTTTTGATAATGGTGTTTTCCACTAATGGAACATTCGTGCTTATAGCCTACTACCATGTATGCATTGCTGCACTTATAATGTGAAGAAATAGCCTAATAGTTTATCAACATTTTAAGCTAAACATTCTGATCTGTTGAGTCAGCCACATTCCATAAAAAATATGTTTTGATGCTAGTGGTTGTATTAATCTGGGATCTATCACATCCCACAACTGTCTCAGACTATGTTTGGAATATTTATTTCTTGCACAGAATAGAATAGGTCGACTTTTGTACTATGGAAGATAGTAGATTGACATAGGCTAGCGCTTTTGCTGTTTGTTAGGCCTACTCATCTTGTTGGCTGACGAAATGTAAATGTGGACAGTTCTTCCAATATCTTCAGTATGCACCTCGGAATTGGATAAGGACACATGCAGCTGCGTCCCGATGTGTCTGTCTTAACTTTTAGCCTGTGAGAAAGACCCAATCACGTGACTGAGAGCCGTGTGAGTGAGAGACGCTTTGGGTTGTGCAGCACACTCAGGGAGAAGGGCACAACGCAGCACTCCAGGCCGCAAAAGGCATGGATTTCTTTAGGGTGCATTACGGCCACAAAGGGGATGCCACTGTGAAATCCAAGTGCTTGTCAAATTGTGAATGAGAGACTATTGGAGCGTGTACAGCCTGCACAAAAAAAAAGCAGAACTCGTGCTTTTCAAGCAACTTTTTTCAAATCATCGTTAATGTCTCATCATGCAGTCTTACAATGTATTAAACATCAAAACATATAGCCCAACGTTTGTAGAACAACTAAAGTTACATGAATAACTCTAAATTAAGCATATAGGAGTACCTATTCCTTTGTTAACCGCTCAACACAGAATAGTGTTGTGGGCACTTCCTCAAATCGTTTGGGAGAAAATATTTATATTTTATCAGCTTTGTTCAATTGTATTCTTCATACTATAAAATAATATAAAATAATGCCACGGAATTATAAGCAAATCTGCTAAATGAACTAGTGTAGCCCACAGCCATTTGGCATAGCCACATCAGGACCTAACATAAGGACAACTCAGTCTGCTGTTATTGTCTTCTGAAACAGACTACATTTTCTTCACATCATGCTTCTTTAGACCTGTCTAAAATAAATAATGGATTTATTGTGAAGGTGTAGGCTATATTACATGGATTTATTATACTTTTTAAAATGGCTTGTAGTGGAAGCCAGGAGATGCTAAATGTGTTTATGTTAATTAACGGCCAATTATCGTGACACCGACAGATATTTGTTTGACAATCACCGGGAGACGAAATTTCGTTGACTGCTACAGCCCTACCATAACCCATCTTGATCCTCTTCTGTTGTCTTAAAGGAGCAGTCACACCATAACCCATCTTGAACCTCTCCTGTTGTCTTAAAGGAGCAGTCACACCATAACCCATCTTGATCCACTCCTGTTGTCTTAAAGGAGCAGTCACACCATAACTCATCCTGTTCCTCTCCTGTTGTCTTAAAGGAGCAGTCACACCATAACCCATCTTGATCCTCTCCTGTTGTCTTAAAGGAGCGGTCACACCATAACTCATCCTGATCCTCTCCTGTTGTCTTAAAGGAGCAATCACACCATAACCCATCTTGATCCTCTCCTGTTGTCTTAAAGGAGCAGTCACACCATAACCCATTTTGATCCTCTCCTGTTGTCTTAAAGGATAGTCATACCATAACCCATCTTGCTTCTCTCCTGTTGTCTTAAAGGAGCAGTCACACCATAACCCATCTTGCTCCTCTCCTGTTGTCTTAAAGGAGCAGTCACACCATAACCCATCTTGATCCTCTCCTGTTGTCTTAATTAACTGCAAAGAGGCTTGGAGATGGCTAGAGGCACAGGTCCCTTTCTCTCAGGATGAAACTCTACATCAGAGCATTATCAAACTGTTTCCTCCTAAGAAGAAAAGAGCTATAGCAAGACATCATCTCCCCAGGAATATGAAAAATAACAACTTAATGTATAGCAGATATAGTCAACATGGACAATAGGAATGTATCCAGAGGAATTGACATAAGACAAGAAATGGGTCCATGATGAAATACTCTGACCTGTGGAGGTATGACTCGGGCTAGTAGAGCTAACACGCTAACACACACACACGCTAACACACGCTAACACACGCTAACACACACACACACACACACACACACACACACACACACACACACACACACACACACACACACACACAGAATGTAACCTGCCAAGAAGGCGACAGTTTGCTGTACCAGAAACACAGAGACAGGAAACAAAGGCTCCACGGCTGTGACTCCTATTAATAGGCCACAGTGGCAGAGAACAGCTGCTCCACCAACACAGCACATCCCACTGATAGAATAATGATAGAGGGAGAGAGAGTGAGGTAGTTGGAGAGATTGAGAAAATAAGAGAGAGATAGACGGAGAGGAGCGAGGGAGAGAGTAAGAGAGAGAGATCGAGAGGAGAGATAGGGAGGGAGCAAAAGAGGGAGCGAGAGATAGAGAGCGCAAGAGAGGGAGAGAGTAAGAGAGAGAGAGAAAGAAAGAGGAGACAGAAAGAGGAGACAGAAAGAGGGAGGGAGAGAGATAAAGAAAGATAGAGAAGGGGGATGGAAACAGGGGATGGAGGAAAACATAAGGAACATGGCGAGTCAGTAGAATAGTGTCGGTGGTGATGTGATGTAGGGGTGTTGGATAGGTAAGGTGTAGGGCACAGAGAAAGCTGTGATGGGGGATAGATGAATGGGAGGTGAGGGGAGACAGACTAGAAGCAGAGAGACAGAGGGGGGGGGGGTGCTCAGTGACAGAATATGGCAGAAGACACAGGAGAGAGATAGGCACCTTGTGAGTGGGAAGAAATGCAATGACTGGAGCATGCTGCAGAAAAGAAGGGGGAAGCAAGAAAGAAAGATGGAGAGAATTAATGACGAGTGTGTGTATCCATGTATGAGAATGCAGAATCACATCTGTATATTTATGCATTTGCAGCAAAGCAATGTATCTAAATCATGTTATCCATGCTAAATACAGCATAATTTGTAGATGTACATCTTTTAATATGCATCGGTGTGTTTATAGTATGACTGGGAATAAAAGAGAGATGCAAAAGAAGGAATGAAAAAGAGAGAGAGAAAGAGAGTCAGAACAGTCTGTAGGGATGCAGGCAGGAGGAGGAATGTGGTTTCCATGGCAACCCGAGGAAGGCTGAGCTCTGGGTGTCCGTTCCAGCTCTGACTGCGCGTTGCACTGCAGCGGCCCTCGCCTCGCTCTCTCCATCCTCCCCCACTCTCTCCCTCTATTCCTCCCTCGCTCGCTCATTCACTCCATCCCTACCCTCCCCTGCCACCTCCTCGGCTCCCTCCCTCTCTCCATGCGAGAGAGAGGAACTCAACACTACACACACCCAGCTCCATATTATCCAGATCCAGCTCTTCACTGAACACCATTGAGTCTAACTGTACTGTCACAGTGGTTTTATGCAGATATTACATTATCATACGAGCACAGTGATCCTGTATCACCGTGTCTCAACCCAGGCAGCAGCCCCCTCCCCTCCACCCGCCCCTTGCACTAGTTCTCGGCTCAGCTGAAAAGCCAGCATCTGCGGGCATTCTGCTGCCATGTGCCGCTGGGCATGTTGTGATTGGAAAGGCATGTGAAAACAAGGCATGCCATGGTACTGTACTGTTGTAGTAGGGAACATGGACAGGAGGCCTGCCCTTCCCTCCCTCCTTCCCTGACAGACAGACACAGGGGCTGTGTGATAGCAGGTGAGTCACAACCCTGCATTCTAAGGTATCGTGACCCACTACAAATGACAGTGATATACAGTATAATCATATTGTCAATGCATGATTTACATAGTCTAAACTGACAAACATAAATTTGAAAATATGACAGCATGCCAAGTTACAAGAGGCTAAATACCATGAAATACCAGGCCCCATTATCTGCCCAGTGTTGACATATTGAGTTGAAAGAGCTGTCAACATGCTTGCCACTTCCTTATTTGGCATAATGAACCCAAACTAAGCAATGCTCCAGCCTCAACCTTCCCAAATATCGAAAATGCTAAATATATGTCGAATTTCAGAAATCCACATTAGCAAAATCTACAACAATTCTGAATATTCTCATATCAACAATAGGATGAATTGTACTAAAGGCTGTGGTGGTTATGTCATCACAACTGATATCACTGATTTGAGTCGCTGGGATAGTTCTGTCCGTGTGATGCATGCGCTGTAATGCCCTCTGATTATTAATATGTTCATAAGGTCACTGAGCTTAATGAAAAATAACAAACGTCTCGGGACGTTAAGGGCAGCCCTGTGACGACTCGTTGAGCACGCTGAAAGAGGATATGCTAGAGAGACACTGATTGGGTGAAACTTTTTTGGGCTCTTTTACGTTATGGAGCGTTCATTTGACCCCTGGGTGACTGACCTTTGGTGTCTCGATGTGGGAGCAGCTCACCAGCACCGACACACGCTCCACCTTCTGAGGGCTCCTCCTTGTGGTCACTCGTACCCGCGACACTCCCTCCTCCTCACCAGAGTTCTGTAGGAAGGACACACAGGATGAAATAGATCCAAATATTTTTCTGCTTATCATTTCGGACATTAGGTAGGCTATATGCTAGGTCAACTTTTCTATAATTAGATACAGGAAATTTCTCTTCGGTCATTACTTGATGCTCTAGAACACTAAATAAAGCCTTGCTCACCAGAATAATGTCAAAAATCGATAGAATGAATGCATCATCAACAATATAGTTGACATCAGTAAAGTTCTCTTTCATTTCTGCTTCTCTCCCACGGAGCAAAGATGTTTAGGGACCGGGGAGATTTTCAGTGCAAAATTTCCAAATGACATCAGTTTCTCGACCGGTTTTGCGGAAATGAAAAGCTGTGACAACGATCCAACATGTTTATGATAGTATTTCAGTTCATCTTGGATGCATATTTTGGTTGAGAGTTAAACACTGTCAGCTTTTATGTCGCTGAAAAAAAGCTAAGCACGCATTCACATTTCCTCAAGATTAAATAAATAAATGTATCATATTTCTCCACTCCTGTTCCTGAGAAACACTTAATTCTGCAGGAGTTAATATTATAATAGGCTACATGTGAGGCCTATAGTCAGTGTCCACACTTGGTGATACTATATGAAACAGCTTGCGCAGACTGTGAAAAACAACAGTTTACATGCCACAGTATCCCGTATAAGTTCAGCCTATCCCAGGGATTTTATTCGGGTTTCTCAAAACTGGGATACGTGCTTATTTCGGGTTATTGTAAACGGGATAGGATGTTTATATGCATCCACTCAAAAACAGAATACTTGAGTATCCCAAATAATAACAGGATATTGGTGTGCACGTATACATGGCCATTGTTGTAGTAACATTTAAAATGAATCAAGGCAACATCCATCTGCGATGGAACAGGTTGAGTAACACTGCCGTTGGGCTCTCTTTCTGTCGGCCTCTCTGCTAACGAGCATTGACTGACTGATATTTGTTGTGCAAACAGTCACCGGTGCCCCGCAGAACCAATGGAGAAAAGACAGAGTATAAACTGGACTGCCAAAGATCTACTAAACATGACAAACAATGGGATCATAGTGAAGTGAAATGAAAACTCAACCAATACCTAGTGACAGGAGAGCAGGAGTAATCACTATGTTCCAGGCTCATACAGGACAGACTGGTAGCCTAAAGACTGTAACTGTATGAAATGATATAAGGACGTTGGCAGCTATTGATTCTTACACACTACGTATGTATTATTCAAAGCGGCAGTTAGATCTGACACAGAGAGAGGGAGGCTTTTCCTACCTTTGAGCTGTTGAGTGTATTGCCACAGCTTAACCCGCACAGACCCTTAAGAGACAGCAGAGGGCAGCCTTTAGAGCAGGCCATGGAGTGCCTTAGACTGCCTGACGCAAGGTCACAAAAAGTGCTTGACAAAATTGCATTGATGATCAAAGCGCCAGCAGGTTCTTTGTCCTGATCTGTGTATAATAGACACGCTACACTCATAGAAGCATGCAGGCTAAACACATCAGTCGTCCCGTAAAAAGGGCTCCCGAGTGGCGCAGCGTTCTAAGGCACTGCATCTCAGTGCTAGAGGTGTCACTACAGACCCTGGTTCGATCCTGGGCTGTATCACAACCGGCCGTGATCGGGAGTCCCATAGGGCGGTGCACAATTGTCACAGCGTCGTTCGGGTTAGGGGACAGTTTGGCCAGGGCAGGACGCCATTGTAAAATAAGAATCTGTTCGTAGCTGACTTGCCTAGTTAAATAAAGGCTGAATAAATACATTTCAAATGAATGCTTGTAGATGTTTTGTCATTGCTGTTCTGTACTTTAACCAAACATGTAGATGTGTCGCTGCATGGGTCTGAATATGTTATCAGGGAGATGATAAGGGAGTTTTGCTTCGGCAGCTCTGTTCCCACATGGCAGTGCTGACAGGCAAGTCAACTGACACAAGCAGGGCTGAGGGTGCCCCCTGCCCTCTCAGCTGACCCCTCTGTCTAATGATGGCAGCTAGGAGGACAGCCTCGGCAACACTGGCAGGTCACTCATCACACACACACAAACGAAAGCACACCACGCACACATGCACGCAAATGCAGTCACACACACACACACACACACACACGCAAACAGTGTTCACAGACGCAAGCACACACTGCAAAAGCACACGCACGCACGGTTGAATGATGAGTCTATGAATGACTTATCATGAGTCAACAAACAGAATGCAGTATTCATTAGAAACATTCCTATTTCAAACTTGAACAGTCAAATAACAAGTAATGACAACTAAATATACCAAATCACACAAGTATGACATTGGAATCACATTTTAGCTCCAAACTAGATTCAGCTTTGCACAATAACCTAATATATTCAACTTTTCCATCAGGCCTCTTCCTCCCAAGTATCCCCCTCTTTTAACCAGTTTCATTCATTCCATCTTACAGAAGCTATTATCCCCCTCACTTGCCTCTGCACCAAATCAGTGAATTTGCAGACTCATTTATTTTCCCTCCCATCCTCCACACAGGTGACAGCATGCCTCGAATGCTGATGAGGGCCTACTCACTGGCCAGCCACTGAGCTGAGCTGTCCCATTCACTAGCACCCACTGCTAGGGCCTCCTCACTGACCAAGGAGCTGATCGTGGACTACAGGGAACAGGGGGGTGATCATGCTCCCTACATCAACGGGGCTGCCATGGAGCAGGTCAAGTTCCTCAGTGTCCAAATCACTAAGGACTTAAAATGGTCCACACACACATGCAGTTGTGACAAATGCATGACAGCACCTCTTCTCCCTCAGGAGGTTAAAAAGGTTTGGCATGGTCCCTCCAATACACAAAAAGCTCTACAGCTGTACCATTAAGAGCATCTTGACTGGCTGCATCACTGCTTGGTATGGCAACAGCACCGCCCTCGATCGCAAGGCGCAACATAGGGTGGTGCGGACAGCCCAGTACATCACTGGGGCCAAGTTGCCTGCCATCCAGGACCTCTATATCAGGTAGTGTGAAAGGAAGGGTCGGAAAATCGTTAAGACTCCAACCACCCAAGCCACTGATTGTTCTCTCTGCTTCCGCACGGCAAGCGGTACCGGTTCATCAAGTCTGACATCAACAGGCTCTGAACAGTTTCTATCCCCATGCCATAAGACTGCTAAATAGCTACACGGACTATCTGAGTTGACCTTTGTATTTTATTCTTACTTTGCACTGTGTCTATGCACACTCACAGGGCCCTACACACTACACACACTGATATCCCAACACACATACACACACTCACTCCATCATTTGCTCACACACACATAATATGCACACACATTTATACTGACTCTATACACACACACACTTTTACATTTTAGTCATTTAGCAGACGCTCTTATCCAGAGCGACTTACAGTAGTGAGTGCATACATTTTCATACTTTTTTTCCATACTGGTCCCTTGTGGGAATCAAACCCACAACCCTGGTGTTGCAAGTGCCATGCTCTACCAACTGAGATGCACAGGAACATACAATCATCATATACGCTGCTGTACTCTGTTTATCACCTAGTCTAGTCACCTTACCCCTATACAGGGCTTCCGAGTGCCGCAGCGGTCTAAGGCACTGCATCTCAGTGCTAGAGGTGTCACTACAGACCCTGGTTCGATTCCAGACTGTATCACAACCGGTTGTGATTGGGAGTCCCATAGGGCGGCACACAATTGGACCAGCGTCGTCATGGGCTTGGCCGGGGTAGGCCGTCATTGTAAATTAGAATTTGTTCTTAATTGACTTGCCTAGTTAAATAAAGGTTAAATATAAAAATCTACCTCACTACAGTATCCTTGCACATTGTAAATATTGTACTGGAACTGACCCTGTATATGCTATGCTTACTTACTTTATCGTGTTCTTCTTATTCTTATATGTTTTTGTTTTTGTTCTACCTTGTTATTTTTAGTATTACATTGTTATAAATTATTACATTGTTTGGGTTAGAGCTGGCAAGAAAGGCATTTCACTGTACTTGTGCATGTGACAAATTCTTGAAACTCATCCACTAGCCCCCACTGTTAGGGCCTCTTCACTGGCCAGCCACTGAACTGTCCCATCCACTAGCCCCCAATGTTAGGGCCTCCTCACTGGCCAGCCACTGAGCTGTCCCATCCACTAGCCCCCACTGTTAGGGCCTCCTCACTGGCCAGCCACTGAGCTGTCCCATCCACTAGCCCCCACTGTTAGGGCCTCCTCACTGGCCAGCCACTGAGCTGTCCCATCCACTAGCCCCCAATGTTAGGGCCTCCTCACTGGCCAGCCACTGAGCTGTCCCATCCACTAGCCCCCACTGCTGCAGCCTCCCTACATATAGCCCACACTGGCCAGGCCGGAGGATGGGCCTGGGGATGGGGCTAGGGCTGGGGATTGGGCTAGCCAATCCTCAACACTGTCACTAGTAACATTAGCTACAGTTCCACTGTACTAGTGACATGGTGACCAGCTGTAATGCAGGGAGGGAGGGCTGGGGAACATGTGCGGAGAATTTAGTTGTAAGCAGCACCAGGGTGTATCAGAGGAATGATGGGTGGGGCACTAGGTCTCTGGATAAAGCTTGTGACATGCTGTGACGTGTGACCACAGTGTGTGTTTGGCATGGGCCAAGGAGATGAAGATTTTGCACAATGATTTCTGTCAGGTGAGCGTTAAATCTGACTGTAATTCACTGAATGAATGAAAATCTGATTATGGCAGAAAAATGATTGGTTCACTACAGTGTATACCTATTAAGGTTTAATAGTTTAAGCTAGGAGGTACATATGGGAATTCCTAGAGAGAACAAATGCTTTAAAATTCTGTGAATGGAATCTTTCTATAACCATTCATTCAGACACACACCTTCAACAATTGAATCAGGTTCCTCTCTCCAGGCTTGACTCCCAGTCAGTAGGGTCACACACACTAAGCTTTTTGTGAACAAGTAGCAGCCATGAACTTGCTACGAAACCGAATAACTAGCCTGCTAATATTGTTGCACTCGCTAAGTCTAGGGGTCTTAGGCCGAGTTAACTGTTCTGCAACCTGATTTAAGACTGTCATGTGTACATGTGCCCAGGATACAGCAAACTTGCCGAATTCAGGTCAATCTCTGTCTTAACTTCTTGATCGGCCAGTCCAAGCAGATTATTCATATCTTCATGGTGACAAAACAAGTCTACAGTAAACATGTTGTCCCTCACAAATGATGTAGCACTCCTTCTTGTGTCAATTAGTAACAATTATTCCAACATACGAGTAAGAGAAAAAAATGTATAACATTTTTTCCCATGCTGGAAATTAAAAGTTGATAAGTGACTATGGGTGGTATGTTAGTGAATGGACTATACTTCTTTATAGGGAGATACAATGATATAAAGCAGGATTTGTTTTTATGGGCAGACTAGGGACATTTATAATGATAGTAGTCTTGCTGGACTATACTGATAGTAACAATGTTTGTTGTCAATGAATAGACTGTGAAATATTTCCATTGATCCATTGTTGTCAATCATTTACACCTATGCAAAAAGTATCTATGTAGACATGTAAGATGCTATTAGGGCAATAGAAATTACTTTACTGTTTGATGACTCACTTAAAATGATACTGAACAAAAATATAAAATGCAACAATTTAAACAATGTTACTGAGTTACAGTTCATATAAGGAAATCAGTCAATTGAAATAAATTCATTAGGCCCTAGTCTATGGATTTAACATGACTGGGCAGGAGCGCAGCTATGGGTGAGCCTGGGAGGGCATAGGCCCAACCACTTGGGAGCCATGCCCACCCACTGGGGAGCCAGACCCAGCCAATCAGAATGAGTTTTTCCCCAGAAAAGGGCTTTATTACAGACAGAAATTCTACTCAGTTTCATCAGCTGTCCGGGTCTCAGATGATTCTGCAGGTGAAGAAGCCGGAAGTGGAGGTCCTGGGCTGGCATGGTTACGCGTAGTCTGCAGTTGTGAGGCCGGTTGGACATACCGCTAAATTCTCTGAAACAACGTTGGAGGCGGCTTATGGTGGAGAAATTAACATTCAATTCTACGGCAACAGCTCTGGTGGACATTCTTGCAGTCAGCATGTCAATTGCACGCTCCCTCAAAACTTGAGACATCTGTGATATTGTCTTCTGTGACAAAACTGCACATTTTACAGTGGCCTTTTATTGTCCCTTTTATTGGCCTTTTAGGTGCACCTGTGTAATGATCATGCTGTTTAATCAGCTTCCCGATATGCTAGACCTGTCAGGTGGATGGATTATCTTGGAAAAGAAGAAATGCTCACTAACAGGGACGTAAACAAATTTGTGCACAAAATATGAGAGAAATAAGATTTTTGGGATCTTTATTTCAGCTCATGAAACATGGGACCAACACTTTATATGTTGCGTTTATGTTTTTGTTCAGTTTATTATCAAGTACGTGCAAAAAAGTCTGAGTTGAGACTATCAAATGCATGCACATTTATGTTAATTAGGCTTATGCCAGCAATGGGGGCAGCAGGTAGCCTAGTGGTTAGAGCGTTGGGCCAGTAACCGAAAGGTTGCTGGAGTGAATCCCCGAGCCGACAAGGTAAAAATCTGTTGTTCTGCCCCTGAGCAAGGCAGTTGACCCACTGTTCCCCGGGCGCCGAAGACGTGGATGTCGATTATGGCAGCTGATTCAGAGGGGTTGGGTTAAATGCAGAAGACACATTTCAGCTGAATGCATTCAGTTGTACAACTGACTAGTATCCCCCTTCCCAATGATATTTTAGTCTGTTTTTTTACTCACAATGAACCATGGTTTCTGATTTCGTAGAGTCAACAATGAAAAGAAGTGTGATTTGACATTAATTTGAGGAGTAATATAACGAATGCAAATGTAACAAAAATGAACAATAATGTTACAATAAATGTAATAAAAAAAGTTACAATAATGAACAATAATGAGCATTAACCATAAAAGCACCAAGAGGGGTACATTTTGACCCCAAGGAGTCTAAAGATGTCATAATTGTTCTTTAATATAAACTTCTTTAATATAAAACTAGTAACTAGTTGTTTGACAAAGTCCTTATTTCATAAATATATATATATATATATTTATGAAATAAGGACTTTGTCAAACAACTAGTTACTAGTTTTTGTATTAATATGGAGGAATAAAATATAATTTCTATTTACCGTATACTGTATACTAGTGGTGCGCGTGCAAGTGTGAAAATAAGTACTGAAATTATATAGGTCATTGTGGGAAACTTCTCGTAAGGAGATGCATATATGTCCAAATTACATGAATGTAGCTCAAACAGGGCAGGAGATATGCTTGTTAAAAGTTTGGTAGGGACAAAAAGTCAAATTAGCAGAAAAACTAAAGGGCAGAGCTTATAGGTCCATATGAAAAACTTGCTGCTCATGAGGGGCTGCATATATTAACCAAATTTCATGACAATAGCTCGAAACGGGACAGGAGATATGCTTGATCAAAAGTTTGGAATTTCAGTTGATTACTATAGCATCCCATTAGGGCCAATCAGTGTAATTTTGGAATTTCAATTGATGACTATAACACCCCCCTTTGGACAAATCTGTGTATTTTTGTACATCATCCAAGTTTCGTCAAAATCGGGCCAGTGCTGTCTGAGATATAGTGTGTGACGAACATACTAACGGACAGAGACAGATCCACAGTCTGCTCCCCGATTTCATTGTGGGTGACAATAAATATGTACAGTTGAAGTTGGAAGTTTACATACACCTTAGCCAAATACATTTAAACTCAGTTTTTCACAATTCCTGACATTTAATCCTAGTAAAAATTCCCTGTCTTTGGTCAGTTAGCATCACCACTTTATTTTAAGAATGTGAAATGTCAGAATAATAGTAGAGAGAATGATTTATTTTAGCTTTTATTTCTTTCATCACATTCCCAGTGGGTCAGAAGTTTACATACAATCTTTAAGTATTTGGTAGCATTGCCTTTAAATTGTTTAACTTGGGTCAAACGTTTCAGGTAGCCTTCCACAAGCTTCCCACAATAAGTTGGGTGAATTTTGGCCCATTCCTCCTGACAGAGCTGGTGTAACTGAGTCAGATTTGTAGGCCTCCTTGCTCGCACACACTTTTTCAGTTCTGCCCACACATTTTCTATAGGATTGAGGTCAGGGCTTTGCGATGGCCACTCCAATACCTTAACTTTGTTGTCCTTAAGCCATTTTGCCACTTTGGAAGTATGCTTGGGGTCATTGTTCATTTGGAAGACCCATTTGCAACCAAGCTTTAACTTCCTGACTGATGTCTTGAGATGTTGCTTCAATATATCCACATCATTTTCCTGCCATTTAATGCCATCTATTTTGTGAAGTGCACCAGTCCCTCCTGCAGCAAAGCACCCCTACAACATGATGCTGCCACCCCCGTGCTTCACGGTTTGGATGGTGTTCTTCGGCTTGCAAGCCTCCCCCTTTTTCCTCCAAACATAATGATGGCAGACCAGAGGACATTTCTCCAAAAAGTACGATCTTTGTTGCAAACCACAGTCTGGATTTTTTATGGTGGTTTTGGAGCAGTCTCTTCTTCCTTGCTGAGCGGCCTTTCAGGTTGTCGATATAGGACTCGTTTTACTGTGGATATAGATACTTCTGTACCTGTTTCCTCCAGCATTTTCACAATGTCCTTTGCTGTTGTTCTGGGATTGATTTGCACTTTTCGCACCAAAGTACGTTCATCTCTAGGAGACAGTACCCGTCTCCTTCCTGAGCAGTATGACAACTGCGTGGTCCCATGGTGTTTATATTTGCAGGCTATTGTTTGTACAGATGAACATGGTACATTCAGGCATTTGGAAATTGCTCCCAAGGATGAACCAGACTTCTGTAGGTCTACAATTTTTTTCTGAGGTCTTGGCTGATTTCTTTTGATTTTCCCATGATGTCAAGCAAAGAGGCACTGAGTTTGAATGTAGGCCTTGAAATACATCCAGAGGTACACATCCAATTGACTCAAATGATGTCAATTAGGCTATCAGAAGCTTCTAAAGCCATGACATCATTTTCTGGAATTTTCCAAGCTGTTTAAAGGCACAGTCAACTTAGTGTGTGTAAACTTCTGACCCACTGGAATTGTGATACAGTGAATTATAAGTGAAATAATCTGTCTGTAAACAATTGTTGGAAAAATTACTTCTGTCCTAACCGACTTGCCAAAACTATAATTTGTTAACAAGAAATTTGTGGAGTGGTTGAAAAATGAGTTTTAATGACTCCAACCTAAGTGTATGTAAACTTCCAACTTCAACTGTACAAAAACCAAAACACAAAAAAGGCAGGCCC
The DNA here is from genome assembly GCF_029448725.1 of Salvelinus fontinalis. Taxonomy (NCBI): domain Eukaryota; kingdom Metazoa; phylum Chordata; class Actinopteri; order Salmoniformes; family Salmonidae; genus Salvelinus; species Salvelinus fontinalis. The sequence continues at coordinate 50,931,496 of NC_074670.1, read as the reverse complement.
AACTATAGCCTCTTGCTCCTGTATTTGATCTCATAATGCTGAAGGCAACAGCCCGTACCCAGAAAACAATTTGACCAACCCTCTGGTTTACCTACAGTGCATTCGGAATATATTCAGACCCCTTGACTTTTTCTTACATTGCAGCCTTATTCTAAAATGTATTACATTTGTTTTTTCTCATCAATCTACCCACAACACCCCATAATGACAAAGCTAAAATATGTTTTTAATACATTTGCAAAAATGTCTAAACCTAAGTATTCAGACCCTTTGCTATGAGACTCGAAATTGAGCTCAGGTGCATCCTGTTTCCATTGATCATCCTTGAGATGTTTCTACAACTTGATTGGAGACCACCTGTGTTAAATTCAATTGATTGGACATTATTTGGAAAGGCACACACCTGTCTATATCAGGTCCCACAGTTGACAGTGCATGTCAGTGCAAAAACCAAGCCATTAATGCCAAGTGTCACGTCTGGAGGAAACCTGGAACCATCCCTACGGTGAAGCATAGTGGTGGCAGCATCATGCTGTGGGGATGTTTTTCAGTGGCAGGGACTGGGAGACTAGTCAAGATCGAGGGAAAGATGAACGAAGTACAGAGAGATCCTTGATGAAAACTTGCTCCAGAGCGCTCAGGACTTCAGACTGTGGCGAAGGTTGACCTTCCAACAGAACAACGACTCTAAGCACAGAGCCAAGACAACGCGGGAGTGGCTTCGGGACAAGTCTCCGAATGTCCTTGAGTGGCCCAGCCAGAACCCAGACTTGAACCCGATCGAACATCTCTGGAGAGACCTGAAAATAGCTGAGCCCCATCCAACCTGACAGATCTTGAGAGGATGTGCAGAGAAGAATGGGAGAAACGCATCAAATATAGGTGTGCCAAGCGTGTAGCATCATACCCAAGAAGACTTGAGGCTGTAATCGCTGCCAAAGGTGCTTCAACAAAAGTACTGAGTAAAGGGTCTGAATACATATGTAAATGTAATATTTCCGTGTTGTTTTTTTGTTTTACATTTGCAAAAATATCTAAAAAACTGTTTTTGCTTTGTCATTATCGGGTATTGTGTGTAGATTGATGAGGGGAAAAAAACATTTAATCAATTTTAGAATAAGGCTGTTACGTAACAAAATGTGGAAAAAGTCAAGGGTTCTGAATACTTTCCGAATGCACTGTATATATTGATCTGCGGGCCTACAAAAGGGGGGCCACAGGCTGCATGATGGCAGTTTCCCATCCCTGATCTAGGTAATTGATAGTTGGTATTCATCTACTAAAACTGTGATTCTGTCAGACAGCAGGGGCAGCAGTTCTATAGAGATGAGATGATGACTTGGAATGAAATAATAGAGATCCACAACAACTGAAATATTTTATTAAAGTAAAGTAATGTGAATAAATTATGGTTGATAATGGGTAGTCACAACCAATTGTGACTTATTTCAGTATGCGTATGTCACGCATCACTACTTCACAGGAGAGCCATTTCAACATAATTTTTTTTTTAACTATAAATGCATTTTTTGGCAGAAATGCCTCCTGGAACATGTGAACTTTCATGTGCCTTAATAACAAACTGGTATGCCATCTGTAAATACTAATAATATTGTTAAATTACGAGCCTAGTTGGTTTAGCCACTAAAAAAATAAGAAATTTCCCGCTAGCCATGATTGGCTGAGATAATGGGTAGGCTGGACATGCTGAGAGATAAGTTCGGAATGGTCTGCCATGAAACACGCTTCTGTCTATAACATGAGCTGGTGTCACGCCCTGACCTTAGAGAGCATTTTTATGTCTCTATTTGGTTTGGTCAGGGTGTGATTTGGGTGGGCATTCTATGTTCTTTATTTCTAGGTTTTGTGTTTCTATGTTTTGGCCGGGTATGGTTCTCAATCAGGGACAGCTGTCTATCGTTGTCTCTGATTGGGAATCATACTTAGGCAGCCTGTTTTGCCACCTTAGGTTGTGGGATGTTGTTTTTTGTTAGCTCTGCGTAGCCTACGGAACGTGACGTTCGTTGTTGTTTTGTTTGGAGTTCGGATTTAATAAAGAATCATGAACACGTACCACGCTGCACCTTGGTCTCATCCTTTCGACGAGCGTTACAGCTGGTCAGTATGTGTCGTAAATCATTTCTAACGTGGCATTCTTGAAAGATATCACATAGTAGAAATGCAAAAGTGTTGCTCTCCACTTTCTGGAGGACCGAGTTTTGAAATCAGGGGAATGCCCAGTGGCATTAGTGTATGACAGCTAAGGAGATTGAGAAAATTCTGGCGTTTGATTGCAAATGTGCACAGGGAGTCGAAAAGAAAACACACAGAAGGCTGTTGTATAAAACACCTGTCTCTGGATTACATCTTCAAACTAAGGACCCCCATGGCATCTGTGACAGAGAGGGAGAAGCGTTCATCCATGTAAGATAGTCTATCTAGCTACATTTTCAGATATTACACATTTCTAATTTTGTCAGAAAGTCGTTTTAATTTCAAGTTAAAGTGTACTGTTAGCTAACAGGTGGCTGGCTCGCTAGCTAACGTTACGAATAATATTACTACACAGATCATACACGTATCTCAGAGCCATTTGCATTGCTAGTTATAGCCTAATTTTAGCTAGCTAGCTAACATTGAACCTGGTTGGTTAGGTACCTGCAGATTCATGCAGGGTAGTAACGTTATGAGTTGGGATTATTATTATTAGCTAGCTAGCTACATGTCTAAACAAGAGAGTCCACTATGCAAGTAACCATTTCAATAGAATGTTCATGATGTCACTGCGACAACTGTCGATAGACGTAGCTGGTAAATTCTCAGAATAACTGACGAATTTACGAATTCTCAACACCTGTTGAATATGTCCAGTGTCAGTAAACGTCGGCTAAAAGGGGTAATTAAATTTTTGCCAGCAGCACGGTTAGTCACCAATGCTCTTTATAACATAAAAACAGCCTAACCAGCTCTGTTAGTGCGAGTAAAATGGTCAGAGTTAGCTGTTCTCTCATTTGTGTCTGGAAGTAGCTAGCAAGCTAGCCAACGTTAGCTTGGGTGCTTGACTGCCGCTGTGAGGTCAGAATGCTTGGATCAACCCTACCCCTCAGCCAGAGCGTCCAATGTGCGCTCTGAACGCTCTGAGAGCGAAAAGCTCAGAATTTACAAACAGACAATCTGACAACGCTCTGAGTTGAATGCCCAGAGTGCACTCTGGCACTCCAGATTTCATTTATGAACACACCCATAGTATAAACCAGCCTTTAGTCTTGAAATCTTTGGTTGTTTAGTACATGGCCTCACATGTGAATCGTTAAAGAGGTGGGTTGGACTAAGGCTTAAGAGGGTGTGAACGATGCTGAATCGGTGTAGACAAAGAAGAGCTCTCCGGTAGGTTTACCAAAACTTTCAAGGGCTATTTTCTCAAAAGTGAGGTTACAAGTTTATCAACTTTCAAAGCAGAATTACTTTCCCATTGTTCGTCAAATTTAGTGTATTATAGACCATTTTCTAGCTCTGAGTCTCTACTTGCATCCAATGTAAAAAAACACAATTTAAAATGTTGCTACATAAGAACGAATTGAGCCTGTCGGTCACAATTATTAATGGTTTTATTCTGTGATGTTACAGAATTCAACTCACGTAATGCATAGTGCATTACATTTTTTTTTTTTATGATCATAATCGAAATCTGTGATAAAAAAAAAAAAAAATCAAACCGACCTAAAAAAGCACTAATCGCTCAGCACTAATTTAGTTATTTTATCAACGAGTTAATCAAATAGTAAAACATGTAAGATGCATGTTTTAAAATTGCCCTTTGAATGAAATATGATACAGTACTGTAAATTGCAGTACATTACACTGTTTCCACATTAGGCAATACACGTGCACTACCAATTAAAATTGACTTAACATAACATTTCCATAATTCCATAATTTCCATAATTTCTATCCCATGTGTGATCAAAAAGGTTTCATCACTGAAAACAGCTTTCACAATGTAATCGAATGAAAGAAGTGGGGGAAAAAAACGAAACAATGTTTAGCAGGCACTAGTTTTCATCAAGCCTGTCTTAAGCATTTGGCCATAGGTTGTCATCCAAATCACAGTAAATATCCTCATTGTTCATGCGTCTGGGGTAAAACCTTTTGGCATGGCGAATTCAAGTCTGGCAGGTCTGTATTGAAAATCATTGCATGCCTCATCCATGGTCTAAAGGAGGGTGGTACACTCATGGGGACCTGTATTGTAATTGTGTATTGTATTTTACAGTATTGTACTTATGTATTGTAGTGGTCCTGTACGTGTGTCAGTTCATAAGAGCATGGCATTAGCAACACCAGAGTTGTGGGCTCGATTCCCACTGGAGACTCATACTAAAATGTGTGGAAAGTGTCTGCTGCGTAAATGGCATATATTACAGTATTTCAGTATTGTATTGGCCAACAATATTTTAGCAGAGCAGTGGAACCCATCCCCATCAAAAAAGACCCCAGCAACTTCATTTTAGATACATGCTTACTATATAGGGGATGCATTTATTTATTGTTTTGGTATTTTTCTGGATTATTTGTGTATTGATATTGTATCTGTATTGTATTACTGCCCTGTAGGAGCTAGAAACACAAGCATTTCGCTGCATCAGCTACTCTTCCTGGGGTCCACACAAAACATGAAACAATACAGAACATTAATAGACAAGAATAGCTCAAGGACAGAACTACATTTTTTTTTTTTTAAAGGCACATGTAGCCTACATATCAATACATACACACAAACAATCTAGGTCAAATAGGGTAGGGGCGTTGTGCCCTAAGTTGTTGCTTTATCTGTTTTTTGAAACCAGGTTTGCTGTTTATTTGAGCAATATGATATGGAACGGAGTTCCATGCAATAATGGCTCTATATAATACTGTAAGCTTTCTTGAATTTGTTCTGGATGTGGGGACTGTGAAAAGACTCCTGGTGGCATGTCTGGTGGGGTAAGTGTATGTGTCAAAGCTCTGTGTAAGTTGACTGAGCAAACACATTTGGGATTTAACACATTAGTGTTTCTTATAAAAAGATGTGATGCAGTCAGTCTCTCCTCAACTTTTAGCCAAGAGAGACTGGCGTGCATAGTATATATATCAGCCCTCTGATTACAATGAAGCTGTGCCACTATGTTCTGGGCCAGCTGCAGCTTAACTAGATCTTTCCTTGCAGCACTCGACCACATGACTGGACAATAATCAAGATAAGACTAAACTAAAGCCTGGAGAACTTGCTTTTGGAGTGTGGTGTCAAAAAAGCAGATCATATCCTTATTAGCCCTTCCCTGGACACTGTGCTATCTAACCTCCAAATGAGCTTCAATGCCATACAACACTCCTTCCGTGGCCTCCAACTGCTCTTAAATGCTAGTGAAACCAAATGCATGCTTTTCAACCGTTCGCTGCCTGCACCCGCACGCCCGACTAGCATCACCACCCTGGACGGTTCCGACCTAGAATATGTGGACATCTATAAGTACCTAGGTGTCTGGCTAGACTGCAAACTCTCCTTCCAGACTCATATCAAACATCTCCAATCCAAAATCAAATCTAGAGTCGGCTTTCTATTCCGGAACAAAGCCTCCTTCACTCACGCCGCCAAACTTACCCTAGTAAAACTGACTATCCTACCGATCCTCGACTTCGGCGATGTCATCTACAAAATAGCTTCCAATACTCTACTTAGCAAACTGGATGCAGTTTATCACAGTGCCATCCGTTTTGTTACTAAAGCACCTTATACGACCCACCACTGCGACCTGTATGCCCTAGTCGGCTGGCCCTCGCTACATGTTCGTCGTCAGACCCACTGGCTCCAGGTCATCTACAAGGCTATGCTAGGTAAAGTGCCGCCTTATCTCAGTTCACTGGTCACGATGGCTACACCCACCCGTAGCACGCGCTCCAGCAGGTGTATCTCACTGATCATCCCTAAAGCCAAAACCTAATTTGGACGCCTTTCCTTCCAGTTCTCTGCTGCCTGCGACTGGAACGAATTGCAAAAATCTCTGAAGTTGGAGACTTTTATCTCCCTCAACAACTTTAAAAATCTGCTATCCGAGCAGCTAACCGATCGCTGCAGCTGTACATAGTCCATCTGTAAACTACCCACCCAATTTACCTACCTCACCCCCATACTGCTTTTATTTATTTACTTTTCTGCTCTTTTGCACACCAGTATCTCTTCTTGCACATGATCATCTGATGATTTATCACTCCAGTGTTAATCTGCTAAATTGTAATTATTCGATTTATTGCCTACCTCATGCCTTTTGCACACATTGTATATAGATTCTCTTTTTCCTACCATGCTATTGACTTGTTTATTGTTTACTCCATGTGTAACTCTGTGTTGTTGTCTGTTCACACTGCTATGCTTTATCTTGGCCAGGTCGCAGTTGCAAATGAGAACTTGTTCTCAACTAGCCTACCTGGTTAAATAAAGGTGAAATAAAAAATAAAAATAAAATGGACAGACCTCTCCCCATCTTTACAACCATTGAATCTATATGTTTTGACCATGACAATTTACAATCTAAAGTAAAGGCAAGTAATTTAGTCACCTCAACTTGTTCAACAGGCACACCATTCATTACAAGATTTGTACCAAATACAATGCTCTTAGTTTTAGAGATGTTCAGGACCAGTTTATTACTGGCCACCCATTCCAAAACAGATATCAACTCTTTGTTAAGGGTTTCAGTGACTTCATTAGTTTTGGTTGCTGATGCGTATATGGTTGAATCATCAGCATACATAGTCACACATGCTTTGTTTAATGCCAAAAGCAGGTGCTTTATACCATTTCAAAGGACACACTTTGAAGTTCTTGGAAATGTGAATGTTGGAGAATATAACACATTAGATCTGGTAAAAGATAATACAAACAAAAAATAAAATTTTCAAAAATACTTTTTCATCATCTTTGAAATGCAAGAGAAAGGTCATAATATAATATTGCAGTTTAGGCACAATTTAGATTTTGGCCACGAGATGGCAGCAGTGTGTGCGCAAAGTTTCAGATTGGTCCAGTAAAGCATTGCAATACTGGACAATATTTGGATCAAGTCTACCCAAATGTGCCAAATTGGTCAATTGATACATTTTTTAAATCTGTCGTAGACAAACCAGTTTACATGTAAAATCTATAGGTTTACCAAATGTTTAAGGAATCATCAATTAAGAACAGTCAGATTAAGTAATAGTAAAATGTCTTAACAAAATAAAAGTTAATCATATCAAAAATAATGGGCAAAAATGGGCAAAACCATATTGCAACCGGAACATTACAAAGTGTAAGAAACCAAAAATCCCATAGGTGGCGAGCGCACTCCACTGTAGATTTTCATATGGGAAATGGTCACAAAGTCAGATCCCAAGGGTGAAATTTTCAAAATCTCTATTTTTTTCAAAATTTTAAAACCTCATAAAAAGTGCTTTTTGGGTCGATTTTCTTGTGTCAATTATACATATGTAGAAACCGTATCGACATACATTTGTCTTATTTTATTGAGTTTGTCCATAAGACCTATGTTTTGTCCCTTTGCCATATATGATCATATAGGAAGTTGGCTTCCGTACCCAAAAGTACGTGAACCATGTCCAAATGGCATAAGAAATGTCCAAATGGCATTTATAAGTATTGAAAGTACCAAATCAGGATGTTTTGTCGATTTGCCATATATAATCATAGGAACTTAGTTTCCAAACCCAAGTCAGTGAACCATGTCCAACTGGCATAAGAAATTCCCAAATGGCATATATACCGACCAAATGATATATATTACCATGTAAAGCCCTGAATCAACCTATAAGATATATTTGTCATGTTTGATCATAGGAAGGAAGAATTTCTTGTTGATGTTGACTCAGCATGTCCATTTCGCAATAGAAGTCCTTATGGATATACATCGGCAATGGACACTGTCAACTTGCAGAAGAGCATGTTCACACTGACAATATAGCATATGTGTAATGGACACTTTCCAATTACAAATGGAAACTGTCCATTTGCAATGTCTTAAAATGGGCATTTACCATCACGAATTGGACATGCTCTAATATACTGCAGAAATGCCCAATTGACTGGCTCGTTGAACTCGGGATGGCCGAGCAGTGATAGTGGTTCCTCTCCATCGCTCGTTGGTGTTGATTTCAGCCTGTCCATCCCTCATTAAATACATTGGAAATGTACACTGTCCATTTGCAATATTAAAATGTCCAATGCCAATATATTATACTGCCATCAAGTCAGCAATCACTCAATAAGATATCATACTGACACCAAACTGATACATACTGACACTAAACCCACTTTGTCCAACTCGTTTAGAAGCCAGCCATCACATATTTCAGAGCCGGCCCAAAAATCACACAGTGCCTTCTGTTTAAACCATCAAAAAAAACGTAAAACACGTAGTTACATTCTTGCTGCGGGTCCAGTTCTGACATTATGTGTAGGCCTAGCTGAGGCGACCCCGACGAGTTTCAGCTTGATAGGTAATTCGGAGCCCGAGCAGCGACCTTAAATAGTGATGAAAATTTACTTTTTCCGGGAGTTGCTACGGGGTCCCTGAAAGAGCCATCGGACAGAAACTTTAGGGTCTATGGGCCGAGGCAGATTCAATGCACCTAGTCTTGTGATTCTGGGACTTTTGTGTCGTCATTTTCGCGACGTTAAAAATTAATTTAAGTTATTGCAAATGGACGAGGCTGTTTCTCGGCCTGAGAACATTCTAGAGCAACATAACTCACCGTGCACTACCGACTTAAGCCATAGTACAGGTGTATAAAGTTTCAGGGCTCTAGGTCTGACGGTTATTTGATGGTTCGAACGGAGGTAACTATTGCAGGTTCTGTGTGTCTGTAAGCCCCACAATGTGTCACTCCACATTGACTGTGTGTGTGTGAGAACAGAAAATCACAGAAATCACAGAGCTCCGAAACCTGCCTTAACGGATTTTGACCTTTAATCCCAGAAAATTGGCATTAATTCAAAGAGTGTTGAGGCCTCGAGGCTATCTTGTTTCTGGGCTAAAAGTACATTTGGCCAAACCTGTGCTCAACGAGTTTCTACTTCCAAGTCTTTTCCGTTTATGAGAAACGGTTGGTACAGTAGAAAAATATCCCAAAATTAAACATTTATAACGCGGAAACCAAATGTCCGATAGACTTTACTTGATGAATTCCCGGAAGACCGGGCCCTGGGGGATTTTAACATTTTAATCTGCATATTTTAATAACACCTGCGGACGTCCAAACTCATCCCAATATTGGGATGCCCCTGCCCAGTCACGCGAAATTCATAGATTAGGGCCTAATGAATTCATTTCAATTGGCTGATTTCCTAATAATAAATGTAACTCAGTAAAATCGTTGAAATTGTTGCATGTTCCATTTATATTTTTGTTCAGTATATCTTGGAGATCTACGGGAAGCACTGACCCAACAGATCCACAGACGATGCAATCTCTATTGCACTCCACACCGCCCTTTCCCACATGGAGAAAAGGAACACCTTTGTGAGAATTCTATTCATTGACTACAGCTCAGCGTTCAACACCATAGTGTCCTCAAAGCTCCTCAACAAGCTAAGGACCCTGGGACTAAACACCTCCCTCTGCAACTGGATCCTGGACTTCCTGACGGGCCGCCCCCAGGTGGTTAGTGTAGGTAACAACACATCCACCACGCTGATCCTCAACACAGGTGCCCCTCAGGGGTGTGTGCTCACAGTCCCCTCCTGTACTCCCCATTCACTCGACAGCACTGCCATGCACGACTCCAACACCATCAGTAAGTTTGCCGATGACACAACAGTGGTAGGCCTAATCACCGTCAACGATGAGACAGCCTATAGGGAGGAGGTCAGAGACCTGGCCGTGTGGTGCCAGAACAACAAAATCTCCCTCAACGTGATCAAGACAAAGGAGATGATTGTGGACTACAGGAAAAAGAGGCCCGAGCACGCCCCCATTCTCATCGACGGGGCTGCAGTGGAGCAGTTTGAGAGCTTCAAGTTCCTTGGTGGTCACATCAGCAACAAACTAACATGGTCCAAGCACACCAAAACAGTCGAAGAGCGCACGACAAAACCTGTTCCCCCTCAGGAGACGCAAAAGATTTGGCATGGGTCCTCAGATCCTCAAAAGGTTCTACAGCTGCACCATCGAGATCATCCTGACTGGTTGCATCACTGCCTGGTATGGCAACTGCTCAGCCTCCGACCGCAAGGCACTACAGAGGGTGGTGCGTATTAGAGGTCGACCGATTATGATTTTTCAACGGCGATATCGATTATTGGAGGACCAAAAAAAGCCGATACCGATTAATCAGACAATATTTAAAATGTATTTGTAATAATGACAATTACAACAATACTGAATGAACACTTATTTTAACTTAATATTATACATCAATAAAATCTATTTAGCCTCAAATAAATAATGAAACATGTTCAATTTGGTTTAAATAATGCAAAAACAAAGTGTTGGAGAAGAAAGTAAAAGTGCAATATGTGCCATGTAAGAAAGCTAACGTTTAAGTTCCTTGCTCAGAACATGAGAACATATGAAAGCTGGTGGTTCCTTTTAACATGAGTCTTCAATATTCCCAGGTAAGAAGTTTTAGATTGTAGTTATTATTGGAATTATAGGACTATTTCTCTCTATACCATTTGTATTTAAAAAAAATTTGACTATTGGATGTTCTTATAGGCACTTTAGTATTGCCAGTGTAACAGTATAGCTTCCGTCCCTCTCCTCGCTCCTACCTGAGCTCGAACCAGGAACACATCAACAACAGCCACCCTCGAAGCAGCGTTACCCATGCAGAGCAATGGGAACTACTCCAAGTCTCAGAGCGAGTGACGTTTGAAACGCAATTAGCGCGCACCCCGCTAACTAGCTAGCCATTTCACATCGGTTACACCAGCCTAATCTCAGGAGTTGTTAGGCTTGAAGTCATAAACAGCGCAATGCTTGAAGCACAGCGACAAGCTACTGGCAAAACGCATGAAATTGCTGATTGAATGAACGCTTACGAGCCTGCTGGTGCCTACCATCGCACAGTCAGACTGCTCTATCAAATCATAGACTTAATTATATCATAATAACACACAGAGATACGAGCCTTAGGTCATTAATATGGTCGAATCCGGAAACTATCATCTCGAAAACAAAACATTTATTCTTTCAGTGAAATACGGAACCGTTCCGTATTTTATCTAACGGGTGGCATCCATAAGTCTAAATATTCCTGTTACATTACACAACCTTCAATGTTATGTCATAATTACGTAAAATTCTGGCAAATTAGTTCGCAACGAGCCAGGCGGCCCAAACTGTTGCATATACCCTGACTCTGCGTGAAATGAACGCAAGAGAAGTGACACAATTTCACCTGGTTAATATTGCCTGCTAACCTGGATTTCTTTTAGCTAATTATGCAGGTTTAAAAATATATACTTCTGTGTATTGATTTTAAGAAAGGCATTGATGTTTATGGTTAGGTACAGTCATGCAACGATTGTGCTTTTTTCACAAATGCGCTTCTGTTAAATCATCCCTCGTTTGGTGAAGTTGGCTGTCTTTGTTAAGAAGAAATAGTCTTCACACAGTTCGCAACGAGCCAGGCGGCCCAAACTGCTGCATATACCCTGACTCTGTTGCAAGAGAAGTGACACAAATAAATTCATGTTAGCAGGCAATATTAACTAAATATGCAGGTTTAAAAATATATACTTGTGTATTGATTTTAAGAAAGGCATTGATGTTTATGGTTAGGTACACGTTGAGCAACGACAGTCCTTTTTACGAGAATGCGCAACGGAGGACACGCTAGATAAACTAGTAATATCATCAACCATGTGTAGTTAACTAGTGATTATGATTGATTGATTGTTTTTTATAAGATAAGTTTAATGCTAGCTAGCAACTTACCTTGGCTTCTTACTGCATTCGCGTAACAGGCAGGCTCCTTGTGGAGTGCAATGAGAGGCCGGTGGTTAGAGCGTTGAACTAGTTCACTGTAAGGTTGCTGACAAGATAAAAATCTGTCGTTCTGCCCCTGAACAAGGCAGTTAACCCACCGTTCCTAGGCCGTCATTGAAAATAAGAATGTGATCTTAACTGTTAAATAAAGGTGTCATTTTTATTTATTTTTTATAATAATAATAATAGGCCAAATCAGTGTCCAAAATTACCGATTTCCGATTGTTATGAAAACTTGAAATCGGCCCTAATTAAAATCAGCCATTCCGATTAATCGGTCGACCTCTAGTGCGTTTCGCCCAGTACATCACTGGGGCCAAGCTTCCTGCCACTCAGGACCTCTATACCAAGTGGTGTCAGAGAAAGGCCCTAAGAATTGTCAAAGACTCCAGCCACCCTAGTCATAGACTGCTCTCTCTGCTACCGCACAGCAAGGGGTACCGGAGTGCCAAGTCTAGGTCCAAGAGGCTTCTAAACAGCTTCTACACACAAACCATAAGACTCCTGAACACCTAATCAAATGGCTACCCAGACTATTTGCATTGCCCCCCTCCTCCCCCTCTTTTACACCGCTGCTACCCTCCATTGTTATCATCTATGCATAGTCACTTTAATAACTCTACCTACATGTAAATATTACCTCAACTAACCAGTGCCCCCGCACATTGACTCTGTACTGGTACCCCCTTGTATATAGTCTCACTATTGTTATTTTACTGCTGCTCTTTAATTACTTGTTACTTTTATTTCTGATTCTTATCCGTATTTTTTAAACTGCATTGTTGGTTAGGGGCTCGTAAGTAAGCATTTCACTGTAAAGTCTACACCTGTTGTATTTGGTGAATGTGACTACTAAAATGTGATTTGATTTGATTCCTTGGACTTCATGGTATAGTTTCTGCTCTGACGTGCACTGTCAACTGTGGGACCTTATATAGAAAGGTGTGTTTCTTTCCCCCGTTTTGTTGCGTTTGCGTATGCTTAATAAATGTTTTGCAACAGAATCGTCAGAATGAATACGCCCTTGATCACCCGCACACACAGTTCATTTACATAGCAGCCACATACAGCATAATCACTTTGATCGTTGTGTAATTCCTTCTCGCATCGCAATTCCTGCTCTCCTCCTCTCACCTTTTCCCTTGGCTTTTTGGACTTAATACAACTGAAAGCTCACCTTGACTTGGAAGAGTTGCAGTGTTGGATAGCCTTAGCCAGCTAGCTAACATATATAGCATTCCTCTCGGTTTGAGTCAGGTTGTTGAGTCGGCTAAATTAGCTACATTAGCTAGAGAAGTACTGTAAGTGAAAGGTTAACTAAGAATTTTAAAAAATACAACGAAATATAGCTAGCTCTCTCTCTATGCTGCTTGTCCATATTTTTTGAAAACAATTTGTTCAAAACTTTTCAACTATAGTCTTTCTCTCTCATTGAGTCAACTACCCACCACACTTTATGCACTGCTAGCTAGCTGTAGCTTATGCTTTCATTCTCTGATTCTTTGATTGGATGGACAGCATATGGATGGACAGCATATCAGTTCATGCTGAAAGAGCTCTGATAGGTTGGAGGCTGTCCTCTGGAAGTCGTTATGAATACTGTGTAAGTCTATGGAAGGGGATGAGAACCATGAGCCTCCTAAGTTTGTATTGAAGTCAATGTAGCCAGAAGATGCTGTTGAGGCTACTGTAGACCTTAATTGCAAAACAGTGTGTTTTAATCAGTTATTTGGTGACGCGAGTATACTTTTGTAATGTTTCACTATTTAAATTGGTCCTCCCCTTCCTCCTCTGAGGAGCCTACACTGCTTTCTACCAAATTTATCAGTGGTTATTTTTCCAGAGCTTGTCTATAAATATTACTGTCAGTGACCATGTGATTTGATTGCAACAACTTGTAATGTAAGGACTGGGTGACATTGTTATCAGCAGCACATGATGAGCACATGGTGTTACCATTGCTGAACTGACTAATGCTGTGGTGTCTGTCTTCATCTATCACTCCCAGACAACAACTACTTTCTCTCTCACTCTCTCTGTGTATCACTCACTCTCTATCTCTCCCTTACAACCGCTACTTTCTCTCTTCCCCCTATCTCTCCTCACTTCTGACACCAATGTAGCAAATGGTGTAAAAGGCAAACAAACATCCTATGCATCGCGCCAATAGTCTTAACCACTTGGTGAGAATTGTGGCTCATATAAGTGAGGATAGCTACAGTATTTTGTGCGTTATGTAAGATGTATAGAGTATTTGTAAAGGCATACAACTGGTATCCGGGTTACATATTTTTGTATTGTGTACAGTTTGACTGATAAAGTGAAGCGGGCCTTTCTCTAAGTTTCTCACCTCCTCCGCATCCTCAGCACTGGCCTTCTTCACACCGTTCTGTGTTGTGTTCAGTTGCAGGGTCACCTTGTAACATTCTTGGATATCTGCAAGGAATTAAATAAACAACAAGTCATAGAAATAAAGGCCACGGTCCCCTGGGATATGAGTACTTGAATGACAATCCACAAAAATATCCTGTAGATAATGTATCATTAAAACACTGAATGTTGCTTGTTTTCTTCAGTGTGCATCTGTTCACTACTATGCAGTTAAGTTTTCTAAATGTTGTTGTATGACTCAAATCCTGACTGGAGAGTTGATCATTAAGTCAATGACCAAACAGCCCCAATTTCAATAACAAGTTATCCTTTGTATGGTCTAATAGAGATCAGCACTCTGCCTCCTACGTAACTGAGTTTAGAATAAATTAGATGAGGTAGATTTCTCCACAAATATCCCATCTGAACGAAGGGCATAGAATGAAGATGTTGGACTGTCTGATGTCTATGGCCTATAACTACAGTGCCTTCAGAAAATACTCATACCCCAGCACTTTCCAAATGTTGTTGTGTTACCTTGAATTTAAAATTGATTAAATCTAGCATGGTGAAGTTAATAATGACACTTTCGATAGTGTATCAATACATCCAGTCACTACAAAGATACAGGCGTCCTTCCTAACTCAGTTGTCGGAGTGGAAGGAAACAGCTCAGGGATTTCACCATGAAGCCAATGGTGACTTTAAAACAGTTAGAGTTGAATGGCTGTGATAGGAAGAAACTGAGGAAGGATCAACAAAATACTAACCTAATTGACAGAGTGAAAAGAAGGAAGCCTGTACAGATTAAAAATATTCCAAAACATGCATCCTGTTTGCAACAAGGCACTAAAAAAAATGCTTACAAATGTGGCAAAGCAATTCATTTTTTGTCCTAAATACAGAGTGTTATGTTTGGGGCAAATCCAATAAAACACATTACTGAGTACCATTTGCCATATTTTCGCACCTAGCGGTGACTGCATCATGTTATGGGTATGCTTGTAATCGTTAAGGACTGGGGAGTTTTTCAGGATTAAAAAAATTATGGAATGGAGCTAAGCACAGGCAAAATCCTACAGGAAAACCTGGTTCAGTCTGCTTTACACCAGAGAGATGAATTCACCTTTCAGTAGGACAATAAGCTAAAACTCAAGGCCAAATCTACACTGGATTTGCTTACCAAGAAGACAGTGAATGTTCCTGAGTGGCCTGAGTTACACTTTTGACCTAAATCTACTTGAAAATCTATGGTAAGACCTGAAAATGGTTGTCTAGCAATGATCAACAACAAGTTTTACAGATCTTGAAGAATTTTCTAAAGAATAATAGGCAAATGTTGCACACCCAGGTGTGGAAAGCTCTTAGAGACTTACCCAGAAAGACTCACAGCTGTAATCACTGCCAAAGGTGCTTCTACAAAGTATTGACTCAGGAGTGTGAATACTTACGTAAATTAGATATTTCTGTATTTCATTTTCAATGGATTTGCAAAACTTTCTAAAAACATGTTGTTTTCACTGTCATTATGGGTTATTATTTGTAGGGAAAAAAATATTTAATACATTTTGAATTCAGGTTGTAACACAACAAAATGCGGAATAAGTCAAGGGGTAAGAATACTTTCTGAAGGCACTGTAGGTGTTAGATCACATGGTCTGGAAAAACTACTGGCTTTACCTCTATAACATAAGAGAAGGATGAGCCCAAGTTCTCTGTCAGTCCATCCCCACTAGGCCATGCTGTTTTCCCACTGTGGCCAGCTCTATACCCCTGTGGCCAGCTCTGCCAACCCAAAACTGCTCATCCTCCCAAATCCTGCTCACTCCCCTACAATTACCTCCGACCGATCGCCTTCCCTTTCTCAACTCATCCTTCTTTAATTGAGTTTCTTAAACACTGATTCCCCCTCCCTCTACCCCTCTTGTCTCCCTTCATTACAACGCAGGTCAATAAAGAGATTCTCCAGTACTTTTGTATACTTTTTAGCCAGTAGTTGAAAGTAGCGCTCACAAGCGTCCCCGAAAATTGCATACTACGTCACATATGTGCAGATATGTGCACCATGTAATTGCTCTCTCTCTCTCTCTCTCTCTCGATATGCTGTTTGTGCATCTTGCTAGCTATCACTCAAATGGTGAGGGACTGAAGCTCATTGAATAGAACTCGAATTGCTAGGGGGCTGGCCCACATGGGGGAAAATGTAGGGTAAACGGCGCAGCACAGCTTCCATAAAAATGGTCACTTTCAAACTAGGGATTTCGTGGCTAATTGAGGTAAGACAGTAATTCTGCTCATAGATTATGCATGTATTAACCACACATTGACACATCCAGCCCAAAGCAGGAGGTTTAAAAAATACTTAGTAGTCGACAATGTTCCGGAGCATGTCTTTAAGCTGCTGTGTCTTGTGGTCACCTATTGACTGGCAGCCACTTGATGAGAATGCAGGGAGACATTGCTGCTGATGTCACACACTGGTCCTCTTGCTGAACTGTAGACATAAAGAGGTCGCTGTTCTCATAAGAGCTCGGCTATATTACAACTTTCTTAGGTTCAATGTCAGGAGACAGTGATGGAAACAAATGTGTAGAAAGATCATGTACTTGAAATGTATCATTTTGTGTACAAATATCTGTGTGAAGGAGTGAAGGCACTGTATGTACCGGTATGTCCTCGGTGAGTGTGTGTATGTGGTCGGTGTATCCCAACAGGGTGGAGTGGGAACAAATGTGGAAAAAGGGGGCACGTGACTCATCACTGTATAAGAGTGTCTGAGTGTGTAGGAGTGGAGCCGTGTGTAGGCAGAGCTTTATGCAGCCCAGCTGGTTAGAGGCCCGCAACACACACACACAATTATATAGTCCTGTGATTTTACAATGTAGTATTTAGCTTTGTTATAAGAATTACCTTACAAAAAATGTGGAATGACATTTTCAGATGTGAAATAGCTTAAATTTCACACATAAAACTGTATTTTCACATGTATTCAATTTATAACTCACATGTTAACACCACCTTTTCACATGTGAGGAGAATAACTTGTTTTCACCTCACATTTGAATTGCAGTTTCACATTTTAAAAATGTGTAAATGGGATATGCAGCTTCACGTGAAAAATATTCACATGTGAAAATCTAATTTTAACAAGTTGGAATTGCATTTTCACATGTAAAAATCACATTTGACGTTTCTTATGTAAACAAACACCACATTTGAAAATCTCACTTTCGCACGTGGAATTGCAAGTTCACATGTGAAAATCAATTGCGTGAAAATTTAATTTGGGGGGACTAGGAGCGTTTGCTTGGATGGTTGGGTGTGGCAGGTAGCCTGGTGGTTGGGAGCGTTGGGCCAGTAGCCGAGAGGTCTACACATGTGAAAAAATGGTGTTAACATGTTGCAGAAGCAATGTTTTCACTGGTGGAATTAGGGTGACCACATCTAAAAATATAAAATGCCGGACAAGGATGCGATTTTGCGCGACATTCGTGGAACAGTGGACAGAATAAATGTTTTGGGGTCAGGATAATGGATCATGTTCAAATGGCAATGGCATAGTTCTGCTGTACGAAGGTCACTGCCTGTTAAACATATTTTATAGAGTAATAGTATTATTATATGGTGCAATCCTTTAGTGAGTGAGTTACTTTTGTGCCATTAATATCAAGCAAATCTTCTGAAGTCAAGAACAACATCTGTAGTATTGCAAACAAAAATGATATTGAAAGCAAACCATCAACCCAAAAGTATTGATAACAAAACAAAATATTGCAAGGAAATAATTTTGAAATGTGAGAACAAATGATAACAAGATTAAATACAAGTCTCCCTCTTTGGTTATGTTACCCTGGCCTTTGCATTCAATGCAAGTTTTGGCCCATTCATTCCAGCAACATAGCACCCTGTATCCCACTGCTGATTTGCCTCTGAAGCTAAGCAAGGTCGGTCCTGGCTGTTCCCTGGATAGGAAACAAGACGTAGCTGTAAGTGCAAAAAAGAAAAGGGAAAAATAAGTGGGGATTTTTTTTCCCATGAGTGAAAAAAGTGAAATATTAAAGTGTGAAACTTCTGAAAACCACGTTCTGAAAACCACATTCTGAAAACCACATTCTGAAAACCACATTCTGAAAACCACATTCTGAAAACCACATTCTGAAAACCACATTCTGAAAACCACATTCTGAAAACCACATTCTGAAAACCACATTCTGAAAACCACATTCTGAAAACCACATTCTGAAAACCACATTCTGAAAACCACATTCTGAAAACCACATTCTGAAAACCACGTGTCCACTTATCTAAACATAAAACATTTTTTGTTGTTGAATCATGTGATATTTTTCATGGGATTTGTTCACACGTGTGTTGTGTTCACGTGTGTCCGAAAACAAGTTATTGTTTTTCACATTACTTTTTCATGTATTTTTTTGTAAAGGTTGTATAAACAATGCAAACACATAACTTGTCCTGATTACTTGTCCAAAGTAATTGAGAGAAAATTATTGCATAAGTATTATCATACTTGTGTAAATTGTTAAATTTATGTGAAATTACTTGTCTCTTACTTCATTTTTAACAACCACCACTTGCACCGCAGATATGAAACCATTATCACACGGCAAAAACTTTATCAGCGTGGATTTCTTTAAAAAAAAAGAAGGCTTATTCTCAACAGAGAACTGCTTGTTCAGAGCTTTAAATAGGTGTTGTTGTGTACAAAAACCATAGTCAAATAAAACATCAGAGACTGGAGCTATTTCTCAAACTTTCCCCCCTAAAATTCCAAAGCTACTCCATCCCTCAAAGACCACATAAATTCCTGGCTATAGAACAAAAAAACCTGTTTAATCCCAGTCAGTACAGGCCGTCTCTCACAGATCTCTTTTCAATACCGTGGTCCCATTTTGGGATGTCCAGGTTAGAATGTGTGCCTCAGTCAAAGTCATCAGGGTTTTCCAACTGCTCTCTGTTCTACAAATGACACTGTGTATGTGTGTGTGTGTTATAGGGAGTAAGGAATACAACCACGTTAGACCCTCTTCTATTTGCAGCGGACTTATTCAAGTGTACTGGAGTCCTCTTTCCACTCATAGCCTGTTCTGGGTGAATAAGCCCAAAAAGAATGTGCCCCAGAGTGTTTTCCATGGGATGACAATAAGCGACAGACAGACACTCCGCTCACTACAATCTACATTCAGCAAAAATTGGGTCAGAATTAAAGGGCCGTACAATTCCAACCCTCCGCTCCCAGTCTCCAACCCTAAAATAATCTCCTGCTCCAGCACTTGTGGGAGTATTGTGTGTGGGTATGCCCAACTTCCTGCATGTTTGCATGTTGGGGAACAAAGATATGAGTCCTCAGTCAAGGCGAACTTTGTTCATGATTGTGCAACCATGCAGACATCTAATCAAGTGGTGAGCTCTCCAACTTCCTACAGTGCATCCCAGGCAAGGGGACTCCCATTCATTCACACATCAAATACTGTTCAATGCTGCTCACAACTGAACTCATGAACACTTTTTGCACCAGCCATGCCTGTTGTCATTCACTATCATCATACCTTCTTTGACATTGTGCCAATGCTGTTAATTTACAAATGTTCCCACTGTGGCAGAGCATACCGGTAGCAATACAATTGCAACAACACAAATACAGCCCGTGCAAAAATACCTCCACCACTACAACAATGACACTACCTCCACCACTACAACAATGACACTACAACAAGTAGCCTAAGCAAAGCCCTTTTACCTATTTTCAAATAGGTACTGTACAAAAGGTACAGTAGCGACAGTAGCAACCCAAACTTCCCCAGTTCACACGAATCCCGGCCCATGAATGCAAACAACAGAGAGCATCTGGGAGGCTAATGCGATGAGTTACCCCGTATTCCCGTTAGCTGTGGAAACGTTCAGCACCTCCCCTGTTCCTAGGCTGATGATTAAAACCACATGTTGAGTAGAGAACCCGGCCTCGTTTGACCCTGCTCTGCCCCTGCACCTGAGACATTCTCTCTCACACAGACTCTTTCGGCTATATCCTTAGGCTGAACTCAGATCAGTCACGCAGGCCAGGAGAAACAGGGGGTGAGGATGACACGGCACGGCAGTCATGAGCTGTTTGTTTTTACATCTACATAACTCTACCATACCTCCAACCCCAGCTTTTTGCTGCACATTCCTGCCCTGGGATCCAGACTCTTCAGTGTGGAATGCTTGGAACCCTGATCCCCTTCACTGCAGCCAAACCTACTCTTTAGTATATCAGACCTAAACTGTTGGAATAGTCATACACTCCCCTATGTATTTATTTGGACAGTGAAGCTAAAACTTATATACTCCAGCATTTTGGATTTGAGATCAAATGTTTTACATGACAGTAAGTCGGGCGCTGATGACGTGGATGTCAATTAAAGCAGCCCCCTGCACCTCTCTGATTCAGAGAGATTGGATTAAATATGGTAGGCACATTTCAGCTGAATGCAATCAGTTGTACAACTGACTACGTATCCCCCTTTCTCTTTCCCTTTACAAAATGTCCCCTTTTAAATAAGTGTAAATTCATACATATCTGTTTAACCATTTAGAAATGAATGCACTATATTGATCTAGTCCCCCCCCATTTGAAGGTGTCATAAATATTTGTAAAAGTTCATTTGTGGAATTTCTGTCCTTCTTAAAGCGTTTGAGACAATCAGTTGCGTTGTGCCAAGGTAGGGGTGGTATAAAGAAGATAGCCCTATTTGGTAAAAGACCATGTCCATATTATGGCAAGAACAGCTCAAATAAGCAAAGAGAAATGACAGTCCATCATTACTTTAAGACTTAAAAGGTCAGTCAATATCAAATCAAATATTATTATTTGTCACATGCGCCGAATACAACAGGTGTAAACCTTACAGTGAAATGCTTACTTACAAGCCCTTAAACAGCAATGCTTTAAGATGTTAAGAAAAAAGAAGAAAAAAAGGTGTTGAGTAAAAAATAGATAAGTAAAAAAATAGAAAATAAAAGTAACAAATAATTAAACAGCAGCAGTAAAATAACAAGCAAGGCTATAAACAGGGGGTACCGGTACAGAGTCAATGTGCGGGGGCACCGGTTAGTCAAGGTAATTGAGGTAATATGTACATGTAAGTAGAGTTAAAGTGACAATGCATAAATTATAAACAGAGAGTAGCAGCAGTGTAACAGAGGGGTCTGGGTAGCCATTTGATTAGCTGTTCAGGAGTCTTATGGCTTGGGGGGTAGAAGCTGTTAAGAAGCCTTTTGGACCTAGACTGGGCGCTCCGGTACCGCTTGCCTTGCAGTAGCAGAGAGAACAGTCTATGACTAGGGTGGCTTGAGTCTTTGACAATTTTTAGGGCCTTCCTCTGACACTGCCTGGTATAGAGGTCCTAGATGGCAGGAAGCTTGGCCCCAGTGAAGTACTGGGCTGTACGCACTAACCTCTGTAGTGCCTTGCGGTCGGAGGCCGAGCAGTTGCCATACCAGACAGTGATGCAACCAGTCAGGATGCTCTCGATGGTACAGCTGTAGAACTTTTTGAGGATCAGAGAACCCATGCCAAATATTTTCAGTCTCCTGAGCTTGAATATGTTTTGTCGTGCCCTCTTCACGACTGTCTTGGTGTGCTTGGATCATTTTAGTTTGTTGGTGATGTGGACACCAAGGAACTTGAAGCTCTCAACCTGCTCCACTACAGTCTCATCGATGAGAATGGGGGCGTACTTGGTCCTCCTTTTCCTGTAGTCCACAATCATCTCCTTTGTCTTGATCACGTTGAGGGAGAGGTTGTTATCCTGGCACCACAGGGCCAGGTCTCTGACCTCCTCCCTATAGGCTGTCTCATCGTTGTCGGTGACCAGGTCTACCACTGTTGTGTCGTCGGCAAACTTAATGATGGTGTTGGATAGAGGTCGACAGATTAATCGGAATGGCCGATTTAATTAGGGACGATTTCAAGTTTTCATAACAATCGGAAATCGGTAATTTTTACATTTATTTTTATTATTTTTGCACCTTTATTTAACTAGGCAAGTCAGTTAAGAACTCAAGAACACATTATTATTTTCAATGACGGCCTAGGAACGGTGGGTTAACTGCCTTGTTCAGCGGCAGAACGACAGATTTTTACCTTGTCAGCTCAGGTCAATCTTGCAACCTTACGGTTAACTAGTCCAAAGCTCTAACCACCTGCCTCACGAGGAGCCTGCCTGTTACGCGAATGCAGTAAGAAGCCAAGGTAAGTTGCTAGCTAGCATTAAACTTATCTTATAAAAAACAATCAATCAAACATAATCACTAGTTATAACTACACATGGTTGATGATATTACTAGTTTATATAGCGTGTCCTGCGTTGCATATAATCGATGCAGTGCGCATTCGCGAAAAAGGACTGTTGTTGCTCCAATGTGTACCTAACCATAAACATCAATGCCTTTCTTAAAATCAATACACAGAAGTATATATTTTTAAACATGCATATTTAGCTAAAAGAAATCCAGGTTAGCAGGCAATATTAACCAGGTGAAATTGTGTCACTTCTCTTGCGTTCATTGCACGCAGAGTCAGGGTATATGTAACAGTTTGGGCCGCCTGGCTCGTTGCGAACTAATTTGCCAGAATTTTACGTAATTATGACATAACATTGAAGGTTGTGTAATGTAACAGGAATATTTAGACTTATGGATGCCACCCGTTAGATAAAATACGGAACGGTTCCATATTTCACTGAAAGAATAAATGTTTTGTTTTCGAGATGATAGTTTTCGGATTCAACCATATTAATGACCTAAGGCTCGTATTTCTGTGTGTTATTATGTTATAACTAAGTCTATGATTTGATAGAGCAGTCTGACTGAGCGATGGTGGGCACCAGCAGGCTCGTAAGCATTAATTCAAACAGCACTTTCGTGTGTGTATGCCACTGGCGATGTACTTTGCTGGACATGCTAGCTGTTCTCGGCGGCGCATCATCACTTCAAACGCATTCCGTCTTGGTGTTATCAGTTGGTCTACTACTACTGGTAGTATCGGTAAAATGTAAGTTATGAATCACAAATCACCATACAGCTGACACACTTCAATTTCATGAATATTTTTGACTTCAATTTGGTATCCAAAATACTACCAAGCTTGACTGAGTCTTTGCTGATGAATGCCCTGATCTCTGGCCAGTCAATTGGTTCATTGACATTGTTGTTTTGTCTATTAATCAATTCTATTAGATCTGAAAATGATGCATTAACCATGAATTTAATTGACTGTTTGTTTATAATAAGGGACGTATCATTTGTTTTTCAACAGGACAATGACCCAACACACCTCCAGGCTGTGTAAGGGCTATTTGACCAAGGAGAGTGATGGCATGCTGATTCAGATGACCTGGCCTCCACAATCACCCAACCTCAACCCAATTGAGATGGTTTGGGATGAGTTGGACCGCAGAGTGAAGGAAAAGCAGCATTGCTCAGTATATGTGGGAACTTCTTCAAGACTGTGCATTCCTCATGAAGCTGGTTGGGAGAATGCCAAGAGTGTACAAGCTGTCATCATGGCAAAGGGTGGCTACATTGGAGAATCTAAAATATACTTTGATTTGTTAAATACTTTTTTGGTTAACACATGATTCCATATGTGTTTTTTCATCGTTTTGATGTCTTCACTATTATTCTATTATTTGATCTCAAATCCAAAATGCTGGCGTATAGAAGCCAAATTAAACGTTTTAGCTTCACTATCCAAATACATACGGAGGGGAGTATATGTGGTTTACAAAGCCATCTTTTGAATACTGGATATATTGACCAACTCAACTGTAAGACAGATAGAGCAACATATCTTGTATTTTCTGTGTTGTGATTAACACATACTTTTCTAGTTAGACCACAGCAATAGTTTTGCTAATAGCACATTATCATCAATGTATTTGTTCAACTAGTTTGGACAGGCAGGCATCCACGTCTGGAGAGATCACTAATCAGGGTGGACAGCCTCCTCAGACTCCCCTTTTCTCCAGTCTTCAACCCTGCTCCATGGTCTCCCATCCCCCATGGAGTCTCCAGAGCTCTGGGTAGAGCAGCAGTAGCGGAAAACCCACAGGCTAGCATCATTAAGGCATGGCCATGGTAATTAGAGGGGCCACTCAAGCATTGGTTAAATTGAACTCACTTGTCTCCTTTGCAGGGTAAAAAGACTGTGAAATGTAGTTTCACAGGAGCCCTTTTGGGGCCCTAACTGCTTATTAAGGTATCGTTGCAATACACTCAAGAGTTAGTTTAGGTCATTGTTCCAGTTAGGCAATGATAGATGTGGTGAGTTCAAGCACATTCATTGTATTGAAAAAGCTATTGTGGACTGGTAACATCCTCTTTTTACACCTCATACAGCAGTGTTCTGGCTGTTGTGAGTGAAACATATCTAATAATAACTCTTTCTGTGAGATGATCCTGATCAAGTTAGGATGAGCTCCAACAGCGCAAATAAGCGACTGAAAATGTGTAACTCTTTTACAGCGCAAATAAACGACTGAAAATATGTGTAACTCTTTTACAATGGAAAGAGGTTTGAACTGAGCTGTATGATAGCCTGTGAGAGGGCTTGTGATCAGCCCCATAGATAGAGTACATTGTGTCATGGGTATGTGTAACAAGATTTAATAGGATACAGCAAACCTTTTGTGAGAGGCCACTGAAAGGCTTGTTTCATGGGACTTAATTGAGAAATGTTTAGGCTCAGTTAACTTCCCACACAAATTAATATAGCCTGACCCTGTTGTCTACATCCTGAAGCTTTGGCCAGAGGCAAAAACAAGCCTACACCAAAAACAACTAGCGAGTCGCTAATTTTCTCATTAGAAAGATAATGAGCAGAGACATAAGTATAATAAAAAAAAAATCTCTTGAGTTTTGTTACTAAATTGATTTAGAATATAGTGATTTGAAAAATAATTTGCTTGTATTGTTGTGGGTCTGGAATGAGACTTCCCACTGGTAACACACTAGTTGAATCAATGTTGATTCCACGTCATTTCAATATAATGACTTGAACCAACATGGAATAGACGTCTGTGCCCTGTGGGTTCATTATTCATAAAATAATAATAGTGAAAGCCTCAATGTGTATTTTCTGTGTCTTACCTAATAGTGCATGAAAGAGTTGGCTGCCGAAGATGGTGGAGACCTTCCCCACGCTGGCCTTCAGGGCCTGTTCCTCTGGACTGGTCAGACTGTCCTGGTACTGTCTCAGCAGACCCACTGCCCTCTCTGTGTCTGACAACAGGGATGCTTCAAGTTAACACCCTCACCAAGCCAGTCAATGTGATGAAATGTTAAGAAACTGATCAGATGTGATGTGCACATGACCATTTTGGTCCTTGAAACAAGTGGCAATATTATTCTACCACAGCATAAGACAAGCCTAAATGCTTGCTAAGAAAAGCCTCAAATTATGGTCTTATCGGGCACACTCATGTCATAGGCTATTGTACAATTGTCATGCTCAAAGCACACGGATAGAGTTGGTGCATAGTTTTATTCATTGTTGAAGAGTTTCTCTAACTTTTGGTGCTGCTATGGGCAGGGAAAGGAACTGTATGTTATCAGAACTGCAATAGTCTAAGTATAGAATGCATGCGCGTGCACAGCTGTTTACCGAAGCCAGGTGGGAGGTGTAGCGTAATTAACAGCCTTGTGATGTGCCTCACTCGCTTTACTATAACTACCTAAAGTTTATTATGAGTAAACTAAACTACTTCCCTTACCATGGCAGTGTGAAAGTGCTCCATGTCAGTATATATAAATTAATGGAAACATACTTCCTGTTTACATGTCTCTTCCAAAAATGTACAACCTAACGTTAATTCATTCGATTCTGGCTTCATAGTTGGCAACAAAGTGAGAAAATATACACGGATACGTTGCTGCAATTTTCTGCTTGTCAATACTTTTTGGCTATGACAGCGAATAAACCTAAATGTTCTAAAAACAGTATCGAATAAACGTTTACGATAGTTTAAACCTTGTACACAAACAAAACATTTACCAAAAAGTATGTAGGCACTTACCATATTTGTGGTCCATGGTGTATAGAAAAATATTCTGAGGATAACTATTCGAGGCAAACCAAAAACTAACCAAACAAACCAGAAGAAAGATTTAACAGAGTTGATGTTTGTACCCCGCTATTCTCCCCCACAATTAGGTTAATCCCGCATTTTTCAATTTTACTACCGAAACAGACACTCCCAAATTCGCACAACACTGAACTGTTACTGTAGCGGCAGCAGCTGTAATCTATTTGGCAAGAGACGTGTCCGCAAATTCTGTTAAAAAGTGAAAGGGTTTCTGGGTCACGCTCCGGCACCTCGATTAATTATCTGATAACTGTAGATGAGTATGTAGACCGTCGATGGGGGTCTATAGACCGAAAATTCGTAAATAAAACATTTTTTGTTTTTTTGGGGATACTTTTGCTAGACTTAAATCATAATTATCACCATCATCATCGTGGAAAAATATCGCTACAATATTGTCGAAAAACAATTCCCTTTAGATATTTTTCATATAGCCAACAAAAAATATTCAATAGTTTGACACTTCGAATTTGACCGTCTCACAAAAATGTGGTTACACCTGCCATCTAGTGGTTGTAGAAGATACTTTCATATTACCAAGGAGCCCTACCTGTAGCGATTGAACACATTCCAAGGTGTTACTGCATATTTTTTTATGTAGTGAATTCACACAGACACATAACTCATCATAACACGTTAATTTCATTAACACATACACGTCAAATCTGGATTGGAAAATCTCTCCTTCAGAATGTAACCTTAAGTGCACTGTAAATAGTGCTGACATTTATCAGCAACACCAATAGTTTCCAAATAAGGTTAAACTTGATGTGTAGAGTGAACCAGTTATGTTATTTATTTATTTTTACAAATAAAGTGTTACACAAATATATTTTCTGTAAGAATATACTCTTTACAACTTTGTTCATAAATTCTCATGACGAATGTAAAATGTTTGCCTGGCTACCCAAACTCCTTGCATCTGGCCAAACGGTACGCCATGCCCATGGATGTTAGTTTCTTCTTTGCAATGAGTCTGGATCCGAGTAACTCCATGACAATTTCTATAATGGCAAAAACATTCTAATCGTTCCCTGAATATGATGGGTTGGTCCTGTGCCAGAGCCAGAACACACGTGGGTAAAGCTGAGGTTTGAAAATCAATCATTGGCTTTGCTACTGATTGGTTAGAGATGATCCAATTGCTGATTACTTTGTTTTGTACAACACCTCTCATTATGACATCACCTCAAACGAGTTCAATAATGGCAGTCTCAGACGGAAGTATGTAGCGAACAACAGAGCAGCGGAGTAATTCAGTTTTTTTTTTTTTTTTACCTTTATTTAACTAGGCAAGTCAGTTAAGAACAAAATTCTTATTTACAATGACAGCCTAGGAACAGTGTGTTAACTGCCTTGTTCAGGGGCAGAATGACAGATTTTTACCTTGTCAGCTCGGAGATTCGGTCTAGCAACCTTTCGCTTACTGGCCCAACGCTCTAACCACTAGACTACCTGCCGCCCCAGTTTGAGTCGTCAGGCAAGTAGAATGTACTCTATGTATGTGATCCACCATTTTTTAAATACTGTAATTTAAATGGGCTGAATTCCTCCCTGATTCAAGGCTTAACCATTCAGACAGTATATTATTAATGGGGGGGGGGGGGGGGGGGTCGTCTGGATCCAGGCTGTTCTGTTTCTTCAGGCTTAATTCAAACTATTCAGAGGGTAAGAAGAGGGACAGTTCTCTCTGATTCCAGCCGGAAAATCCTTTCTTTGCTTCTCTTTCCCTGCAGAGATAATCACACACAAAATAATTATTCCACTTCGTCATCTGTATCATCATCTGTATACCATAAGGCGGTGCACAATTGGCCCAGCGTAGTCGGTTAGGGTTCGGCCGGGGTTGGCGGTCATTGTAAATAAGAATTTGTTCTTAACTGACTTGCCTAGTTAAATAAAGGTTAAATAACACATTTAAAAGATTATCTTTATATGATGCCCTTGTACATCCTAGTTTATGTGACCGTAAGGACAAATACAGCAGTTGTTATCTTTGCATGTCATTAATGCAACCACTACACTACAGATTAAATTATTTAAACCATCAAGACAAGAATGACATGTATTACGGTAAGAGAGCGTGACATAATATATCAGTCCCATAAAGTTAACAATAGCAATCTTAAAGATTCATAATACAGGATACATAGATAGCAATTATCTTAGTAGTTAGTACCGTACATAATTACTGTAAACATTGTAAAGTGAAACAAATCAAGTAATCAAATTACAAACACTGTTTCCATTGTCTTTTACAAACAATGGTAGTGTTCTACTCACCTCTGTAAAATGAACAGTGTGACCATTATGAGCAATGACCCCAGGTCCACTGTGATCCATATCATTCTGTATCTATCAGGTCTCTGAAACACATAAACACCTAGTAGGTACATTCATATGACCCATAGATCGCGCACAAGATTAAAAACACAGCATTGAACAAGAAAATGTCAAGTTCAATGCTACACATGGATATCATAATATATGCTAGCTAATGGTCAAACACAACATTGACTTTGTGAGAATTACAATGTCAGGGTGGGGTGATCGGGTTGACTTTTGAAGAGGGAGTGTCTATGGAAGAGTGAAGAAGAGAGGTTTGATGTGAGTCCCTCACCATTGTCCAGTCAGGCTGGGTCATGTCCTGTAGGAGGGAGCAGGCGTTGGTGGTCACAGAGTTGGCCCCCGAGCACCACAGCAGAGAGAAGAGCCATGGTTCATTCACCACCCACAGGTTCACTGACACATTCCTGCTCCGAAGCTCCCTGGCACACGGAAACACACAAAAACACAAATTTAGTTGGTAATTCAAAGATTAGTTGAAAGAGCTCAGCTCACACAGAGCTACTTCAGCAAACATGACACTTCTCAAAGACTACAGACAGAAGTGATCAATCATAACATGTCATACTATTAAAGCACACATCATGTTTGTTCAGACAACACTTTCCCATCATCTTTGGAGCTGTTCGTTTCCCTAAACCAACAGAAACTATCATCCCATGAGAACGTTTCACTACTGGGCTCTCAGCCATTAAAAAACACACCTGGGTGAAAACATGATATGATTCTCATTCTTCCCTGAAGCAGCGTGTGTCTCCATCTACAACAATGCCAGTTCTTTGTCTCAGCACACCAACACTTTTCATTGTGACACTATTGTTTGCCCTGCAGCAGTCAGTCAGCACAGAAAGAGTAGAATGTGGTTCTGGAATTAAGGTTTATTTGGCTACAGCTCTGAGAAAAGTGTGGGCGCTTTGAGGTAGGCTACTCACCCAATCTCTGTGGCACTCAACGCACTGTATTTGACATTCAGATGGTCTCCTCTGTCAAGGTCCATATCAGACACATCGTTGTAGACCTGTATGAACCCTGGTGCGACCTCCCTCACATCCCCCCTGTGTTTGGGTGGAAGCCAGAGGATCTAGAGAGAGAAACGACAAAAAAACACTGTCATACAACTGTAATAAGACTTTAACTACACAGGACAGGAATGATAAAGCGGTGATACTGATAGACATTCTACTCACCAGGTCTTGGGGGATGCCAGATTTGAGGATGGTGTTCACAGTGTCGATAGTGTCATTGTTGTCGTCATTTTTTAGGTCAAAGATGACAGAGGTGTTATGAGTCTTAGCTAGGTCCAGCAACTGCAGAAGGGAGGGAACACTCTGGTTCCCAGCTGTCTTCTTCTCCTGCTCTGACAGCTGGGAGACTGAGCAGAACGGATCTGTCTGAGGAAGACATCCATATTATGGATGTCATTATGTCAACGAGTTGGTAGAGTTCAAATTGTAATCAAAATGTAAAGGATCTACAGTATATAAGGAATTTTCAAGTAAACCTTCTGAAATGATTTCCAACTACAATATACAAGGGATGCTTGTGAAATTGGATATCACCCTTACCTTCAGGAACCAATCACCAGCGTTTAATTCCTGTAGCTCCTTCCAAGTGAGGT
This sequence comes from Salvelinus fontinalis, assembly GCF_029448725.1. Classification (NCBI taxonomy): domain Eukaryota; kingdom Metazoa; phylum Chordata; class Actinopteri; order Salmoniformes; family Salmonidae; genus Salvelinus; species Salvelinus fontinalis. The sequence goes on along the minus strand of NC_074670.1, from coordinate 50,900,997 downwards.
TTGTGCTGTGGTTGAAGTCTTTCCCAGGGAACTTATGTAGAACATCTGTAGTCCTCCTCAGGAAATGGCTTCCGTGGTCGTGCATCAGGTAAGGAACTCTGTCCTTACTGGGGAAGGAAGAAACGTCAATAAACTGCGTCTTTGAAAAGCGCTATATAAATCCCACGTGTTATTATTAAACTGAAAACAATTTAAAACAGCAGTGCACGTTTGATCCTTCACAACTCTGCAACGTCTATGTATAGATGAAGCAGCCTTAGTCCCCCGGGTACCTGAGCTGCACGTCCGTCTCAAAAGCGATCACGTCGCACCCCACACTCCTTCTGAACGACATCAGGGTGTTCTCTGGGGTTAGCTGAACACAGAAAGAGGACAGATGTGTGAGAAACACTCCTGTGCTAAATACAGATGACACAGCTAAGCTGAGTGGGCCTATTGTGGCGATAGTAGAGAAGAGTGGAGCAATGTAATGGGGGCAGAGCAACATGCCATGTGGGGCCCTCATAGAGGAATGTTGCCTCAAAAAGAATTCAGCACTGAGCAAATTTCAGGTCTGCTGAACCGCAAACTTGAACTTTGTCAAATTATGTGCAACTTACGGTGAACACTTTACGGTGAACACTTTACTCAGTACTTTAACTTACAGTTTTAACAGTGGCCAAGTAGGCTACTGTGGCTATTTGATCATAATGTCGGCCTACCAGAGCAGCCTACCATAAAAAATAATGAAGAAAAATGCATCCCATAACATTTGAACATGGAAATAGCTGTTCAGTCTACAGTAGCAACCAATGTGTGGTGTGCAATGCCTATACATTCCATGAGACTTTTGAAAAAAAAACATGCAGGCTTGACATCAAACTGTTTATCCACTTGTCCTTCATACCATCATTACAGAGAATCGGACAAATTATGCTACACTCTGCCTATTGGCTACTTAGCTTATTCAAGACTGTCTCAAAATACAATGTCTACTGAAATAGAATCCTACTCCAATGCACTTTTGTAAATAGTTTTCCAGCTTAGACCTTTAATATTGAGGCAATATAACTAATGTAGGGTATGAGAAATAGACTGAGCAGGATGCACTTCCTCACCATTGGTGCTCCGCGATGACCAATGAGGGCAGGTTTAGGGGGCAGCTGTTTCTCCTCCACCAGACAAGGGGATTGGATGAGGAGGGGGCTGAGGAAGATTGCCACCGACACGCCAGCAAACACTACCATGATGAGGATCTTAGAGGCTGGGGACACAAACAGACACAGGTTAACAAATGAAACAGTCATACTTGAACTATTGTTGTGAATAGAAAAAGGCAAAGAAAGAAGATGCTGCATTTAGTCAACTGAATTAGTTCATACAGCTGGTACAATCATTCCTTTTACATTACATTTACGCTTTAGTCATTTAGCAGACGTTCTTATCCAGAGCGACTTACATTCGCAATTAGGGTTAAGTGCCGCCCAGTTTTCACAGAACTCAATTCTATTGAACTAATATACCTGTATATGGGTGTGTAGGCTACTGGATGTCTCATATTATTGATGTCATGGTGAGTGTTTGTGTATTTCTATTGAAGGAGTTCAGTATCAGCACTGACCTATTCTGCGGGTCCTTTGGAAACACTGGAACACCAGGCAGCTTACCAAGGTCAGGGCTCCAACCCCTCCCATCTGTAGGAATGGAGCCGTGGCCTGAGGGAGATCAATGTTACATACCAAAGCTCTGACCCCAAACGCATTTATTCTTAAAAAAATATATATATTTAACCTTTATTTAACTAGGCAAGTCAGTAAAGAACAAAGTCTTACTTACAATGACGGCCTAGGAACAGTGTGTTAACTGCCTTGTTCTGGGGCAGAACAATCGATGTTTACCTTGTCAGCTCGGAGATTTGATCGAGCAACCTTTCGGTTACTGGCCCAAAGCTCTAACCACTAGGCTACCTGCCGCCTCAAAACCTGCTTCACATCTCACTATAGCGCTAACATTCTCACCAACGCGCCACGCCGCGCACACACACACACACACACACACACACACACACACACACACACACACACACACACACACACACACACACACACACACACACACACACACACACACACACACACACACACACACACACACACACACACACACACACACCTACCTAATAGACGGTTCCATGCTGCAATACTTTAGCCTTACTATACCTGTAATGACAGGAGAACAGTGTGCCACTCTTTTTTCCACTGTAGGCTTATTCCAGTGGTGCCCAGGGCGATGAAGACCACACCTAAAAACAGGAACAACTGTGCAGAGCAAACCACAAGACAATACAATGCAATCAATACAGATCATACCTAGGTTAGTTCATATTGTTCATCATCTATGCAATCATCATTCATGTTATGCAACCTAGCAATATAGCTGGATACTTCTTGTAACACATGCAGAGGGAAACATTCCAGGAACACATAATATTCCTAATACCTTGTGTAGACAGTGTAAGTCCAAAGGCTCTTTCAAGGCAAGTTGGACCAGCGCAAAGACCTGCAATTAAACAGTCATTACAACACAGCTAATGTCAACTACATAAATACATTGATAGGTATATGAATTGTCTCCCTCACCAGTAACAGGATGCAGTAGATGGTCAGTACGGCAGCGATAACGATCAGCACCATGAACCAGTTCACCCACAGTTTAAGAATGGAAAAGGCCTTCCTGGTAGGGGACAAAAGAGGGTAGAAGATCACAGGGTCTGTGAACGTGTGTGTGTGTGTGTGTGTGTGTGTCCGAAGCTGTATGACCAAGCTCACCAGTTGACATCCTCACGGTCATTGAAAGCCATCAGACAGACGTACATCCAGAAGAGAGTGAGCAGGGACACAGCGGTAAGGACCGACAACCAGCAGCAGGAACACTATAGCAAGGAGAGTTCATCATTACTGCTGGAACTCTAAACCTGTTCAAATTGTTCCTCACATTGGAAGAACTCATTGATTACTAAACTTGTTTGTCAGGAAAACACTTACCTTCCAGGATACAATTAAAAGTGTGTGTACAGGTTGTTTCGACAGTCAGAAACTGTACGCAGAATTTCATTCAATTAATTAGATGTATCTCCGGGGTACAGGTGAAAATAATCACACACAGTGCATTCGGAAAGTATTCAGACCCATTAACTTTTCCCACATTTTGTTACGTTACAGCCTTATTCTAAAATTGTATAAATCGTTTTTTCCGTCAATCTACACACAATACCGCATAATGACAGAGCAAAAACAGGATTTTTGAAATCTTTGCACATTTCTATAAAATAAAATACATGGAAATATCACATTTACATAAGTACTCAGACCCTTTACTCAGTACTTTGTTGAAGCACCTTTGGCAGCGATTACATCCTAAAATCTTCTTGGGTAGTGTAACGGCATTCAGAAGAAGAAGGTGAGGACCAAGGTGCAGCGTGATACGTGTTCATATTATTTATTCAAAACTGAACACTAAATACAAAATAACAAAAAGAATAACCAAAACAGTTCTGACAGGTGATACAAACACCCACAACTACCAGTTGGAAAACAGGGTACCTAAGTATGGTTCTCAATCAGAGACAACGATAGACAGATGTCTCTGATTGGGAACCATACCAGGCCAAAACATAGAAATACAAAACCTAGACATACAAACATAGAATGCCCACCCACATCACACCCTGACCCATTCTTCTCTGCTGGTCCTCTCAAGCTGTGTCAGGTTGGATGGGGAGCATCACTGCAAAGCTACTTTCAGGTCTTTCCAGAGATTTTCGATTGGGCTCAAGACCGGGCTCTGGCTGGCCCACAGGACATTCAGAGACTTGTCCCAAAGCAACTCCTACGTTGTCTGTGTGCTTAGGGTTGTTGTCCTGCTGGAAGATGAACCTTCGCCCCAGTCTGAGGTCCTGAGCTCTCTGGAGAAGGTTTTCATCAAGGATCTCTCTGTACTTTGCTCAGTTCATCTTTCGCTCAATCCTGACTAGTCTCCCAGTCCCTGCCGCTGAAAAACATTCCCACAGCATAATGCTGCCACCACCATGCTTCACCGTAGGAATGGTGCCAGGTTTCCACCAGACATGACGCTTGGCATTCAGGCCAAAGAGTTCAATCTTGGGTTCATCAGCCATAGAATCTTGTTTCTCATGGTCTGAGAGTCCTTTAGGTGCCTTTTGGGAAACTCCAAGTGGGCTATCATCTGCCTTTTACTGAGGAGTGGCTTCCATCTGGCCATTCTACCATAAATGGCTGATTGGTGGAGTGCTGCACAGATGGTTGTCCTTCTGGAAGGTACTCCCATCTCCACAGAAGAACTTTGGAGCTCTGTCAGAGTGGCCATCGGGTTCTTGGTGACCTCCCTGACCAATGCCCTTCTTCCCTGATTGCTCAGTTTGGCCAGGCGGCCAGCTCTAGGAAGAGTCTTGGTGGTTCTAAACTTCTTCAATTTAAGAATGATGGAGGCCACTGTGTTCTTGGGGACGTTCAATGCTGCAGAATTTTTTTGTTACCCTTCCCCTGATCTATTTCTCTACACAATCCTGTCTCAGAGCTCTAAGGACAATTCCTATTACCTCATAGCAATTCCTTCGACCTCAATTGCTCTGACATGCACTGTCAACTGTGGGACCTTATATAGACAGGTGTGTGCCCTGCCAAATCATGTCCAATTAATTGAGTTTACCACAAATCAAATCAAATCAAATTTTATTTGTCACATACACATGGTTAGCAGATGTTAATGCGAGTGTAGCGAAATGCTTGTGCTTCTGGTTCCGACAATGCAGTAATAACCAACAAGTAATCTAACCTAACAATTCCACAACTACTTCCTTATACACACAAGTGTAAAGGGATAAAGAATATGTACATAAAGATATATGAATGAGTGATGGTACAGAATGGCATAGGCAAGATGCAGTAGATGGTATAGAGTACAGTATATACATATGAGATGAGTAATGTAGGGTATATAAACATAAAGTGGCATAGTTTAAAGTGGCTAGTGATACATGTATTACATAAAGATGGCAAGATGCAGTAGATGATATAGAGTACAGTATATACATATACATATGAGATGAGTAATGTAGGGTATGTAAACATTATATTAAGTGGCATTGTTTAAAGTGGCTAGTGATACATTTTTACATAATTTCCATACAATTCCCATTATTAAAGTGGCTGGAGTTGAGTCAGTATGTTGGCAGCGGCCACTACATGTTAGTGGTGGCTGTTTAACAGTCTGATGGCCTTGAGATAGAAGCTGTTTTTCAGTCTCTCGGTCCCTGCTTTGATGCACCTGTACTAACCTCGCCTTCTGGATGATAGCGGGGTGAACAGGCAGTGGCTCGGGTGGTTGTTGTCCTTGATGATCTTTATGGCCTTCCTGTGACATCGGGTGGTGTAGGTGTCCTGGAGGGCAGGTAGTTTGCCCCCGGTGATGCGTTGTGCAGATCTCACTACCCTCTGGAGAGCCTTACGGTTGTGGGCGGAGCAGTTGCCGTACCAGGCGGTGATACTGCCCGACAGGATGCTCTCGATTGTGCATCTGTAGAAGTTTGTGAGTGCTTTTGGTGAAAAGCCGAATTTCTTCAGCCTCCTGAGGTTGAAGAGGCGCTGCTGCGCCTTCTTCACAACGCTGTCTGTGTGGGTGGACCAATTCAGTTTGTTCGTGATATGTACACCGAGGAACTTAAAACTTTCCACCTTCTCCACTACTGTCCCGTCGATGTGGATAGGGGGTGCTCCCTCTGCTGTTTCCTGAAGTCCACAATCATCTCCTTTGTTTTGTTGACGTTGAGTGTGAGGTTATTTTCCTGACACCACACTCCGAGGGCCCTAACCTCCTCCCTGTGGGCTGTCTCGTCATTGTTGGTAATCAAGCCTACCACTGTAGTGTCGTCCGCAAACTTGATGATTGAGTTGGAGGCGTGCATGGCCACGCAGTCGTGGGTGAACAGGAAGTACAGGAGAGGGCTCAGAACGCACCCTTGTGGGGCCCCAGTATTGAGGATCAGCGGGGTGGAGATGTTTTTATCTACCCTCACCACCTGGGGGCGGCCCGTCAGGAAGGCCATGACCCAGTTGCACAGGGCGGGGTCGAGACCGAGGGTCTCGAGCTTGATGACGAGTTTGGAGGGTACTATGGTGTTAAATGCTGAGCTGTTGTCGATGAACAGCATTCTCACGTAGGTATTCCTCTTGTCCAGATGGGTTAGGGCAGTGTGCAGTGTGGTTGCGATTGCGTCGTCTGTGGACCTATTGGGTCGGTAAGCAAATTGGAGTGGGTCTAGGGTGTCAGGTAGGGTGGAGGTGATATGGTCCTTGACTAGTCTCTCAAAGCACTTCATGATGACGGAAGTGAGTGCTACGGGGCGGTAGTCGTTTAGCTCAGTTACCTTAGCTTTCTTGGGAACAGGAACAATGGTGGCCCTCTTGAAGCATGTGGGAACAGCAGACTGGGATAAGGATTGATTGAATATGTCTTTAAACACACCAGCCAGCTGGTCTGCGCATGCTCTGAGGACGCGGCTGGGAATGCCGTCTGGGCCTGCAGCCTTGCGAGGGTTAACACATTTAAATGTTTTACTCACCTCGGCTGCAGTGAAGGAGAGCCCGCAAGTTTTGGTAGCGGGCCGTGTCAGTGGCACTGTATTGTCCTCAAAGTAAGCGAAAAAGTTATTTCGTCTGTCTGGGAGCGAGACATCCTGGTCCGCGATGGGGCTGGTTTTCTTTTTGGAATCCGTGATTGACTGTAGACCCTGCCACATACCTCTTGTGTCTGAGCTGTTGAATTGCGACTCTACTTTGTCTCTATACTGGCACTTCGCTTGTTTGATTGCCTTGCGGAGGGAATAGCTACACTGTTTGTATTCGGTCATGTTTCAGGTCACCTTGCCCCAGTTAAAAGCAGTGGTTCCCGCTTTCAGTTTCACGCGAATCCTGACATCAATCCACGGTTTCTGATTTGGGAATGTTTTAATCGTTGCTGTGGGTACGACATTGTCAATGCACTTCCTAATGAACTCGCTCACCGAATCAGCGTATTCGTCAATGTTGTTGTTGGACGCAATGCGGAACATATCCCAATCCACGTGATCGAAGCAGTCTCGAAGAATGGAATCAGATTGGTCGGACCAGCGTTGAACAGACCTGAGCGCGGGAGCTTGCTGTTTTAGTTTCTGTTTGTAGGCTGGAAGCAACAAAATGGAATCGTGGTCAGCTTTTCCGAAAGGAGGGTGGGGGAGGGCCTTATATGCGTCGTGGAAGTTGGTATAACAATGATCTAAGGTTTTACCAGCCCTGGTAGCACAATCGATATGCTGATAAAATTTAGGGAGTTTTGTTTTCAGATTAGCCTTGTTAAAATCCCCAGCTACGATGAATGCAGCCTCAGGGTGTGTGGTTTCCAGTTTACAAAGAGTCAGATAAAGTTCGTTCAGGGCCATCGATGTGTCTGCTTGGGGGGGGAATATATACGGCTGTGATTATAATCGAAGAGTATTCCCTTGGTAGATAATGCGGTCGACATTTGAATGTAAGGAATTCTAAATCAGGTGAACAGAATGACTTGAGTTCCTGTATGTTGTTATGATCACACCACGTCTCGTTAATCATAAGGCATACACCGCCGCCCCTCTTCTTACCAGAAATATGTTTGTTTCTGTCGGCGCGATGCGTGAAGAAACCAGCTGGCTGCACCGACTCCGTTAGCGTCTCTCGAGTGAGCCATGTTTCCGTGAAGCAAAGAACGTTACAGTCTCTGATGTCTCTCTGGAATGTTACCCTTGCTCGGATTTCATCAACCGCTGTGGACTACAATCAAGTTGTAGAAACATCTCAAGGATGATCAATGGAAACAGGATGCACCTGAGCTCAATTTCGAGTCTCTTAGCAAGGGGTCTGAATACGTAAGTAAATAAGGTATATCTGTTTTTTATTTTTAATACATTTACAAAAAAAATCTAAAAACCTATTTTTGCTTTGTCATTATGGGGTATTGTGTGTAGATTGATAAGGAAATGTTTTTATTTAATCAATTTTAGAACAAGGCTGTAATTTAACAAAATGTGGAAAAAGGGAAAAGGTCTGAATACTTTCCGAATGCAAATGTAATGTGTTAAAAATGAAATTATCTGAAATACCTGATTTACGTAAGTATTCAGACCCTTTGCTATGAGACTCGACGTTCCCCAGAGGGCTTAGGACCTCAGACTGGAGCAGAGGTTCACCTTCCAACAGGACAACGACCCTAAGCACACAGCCGAGACAGCGCAGGAGAGAATTAAGGACAAGTCTCTGAATGTCCTTGAGTGGCCCAGCCATAGCCTGGACTTGAACCCGATCAAACATCTCTGGAGAGACCTGAAGATAGCTGTGCAGCAACACTCACCATCCAACCTGACAGAGCTTGAGAGGATCTGCAGAGAAGAATGGGAGAAACTCCCCAAAAACAGGTGTGCCAAGCTTTTAGAGTCATACCCAAGAAGACTCAAGGCTGTAATCGCTGCCAAAGGTGGTTCAACAAAGTACTGAATAAAGGGTCTGAATACTTATGTAAATGTGATATTTCAGTTTTAAATTTTTAATACATTTGCAAAGCTTTCTAAAAACCTGTTTTTGCTTTGTCATTTTGGGGTATTGTGTGTAGGTTGATGATGGGGAAAAAAACAATTTAATCAATTTTAGAATAAGGCTGTAACGCACAGGTGTCAAACTCATTCCACGGGGGGCCGAGTGTCTGCGGGTTTTCGCTCCTCCCTTGTACTTGATTGATGAATTAACATCACTAATTAGTTAGGAACTCCCCACACCTGGTTGTCTAGGGCTTTATTGAAAGGAAAAACCAAAAACCTGCAGACACTAGGCCCTCCGTGGAATGAGTTTGACACCCCTGCTGTAACGTAACACAATATGGACAAAGTCAAGGGGTCTGAATTCTTTCCGAATGCACTGTATATATAACCCCTAGCTATGGTTTAGAAGTACATATTCATTGAGTTTTCTTGTGTGGCTGGTCGACCCAAAAAGTGTGTTTTTGTGTTTGTGATTGCGTGAGTGTGTGTTTATGTAGACTGTACATGTGATATTTCCAAGGGGCTCAGCTCCCTCTGGGATGTTTGAGTCACTCCAACGCCTCTTCATGTTTGGTTTCACCTACTGTTCCATGCCACCACACTTAGGGGGAATCAATACAGTCATCAAACACACCGGCATTCACCATTCAACCAATCTCAATTGTGTCCGAACAGAAACCCCCCTCCCCTTGGACACTAATGGTTTGTCCCCTTTGTAGTCCTGTCCCAGATCACCTTTTACCCAGCCTGTAGGATCCTGTGAGTTCAGTTCAGCAATTAGTCCTAGCACATATTCACATGCTCTAATATGCACCACAATCTCCCTCCTCCCAATTATCCTGCTCTTATTTACACAACAGGTCTGAATGGACAGATGCCTCTCCAATAACATCCATCCACATCTCACATGCCTAGGAATAGAGGCTTCCTATTATACACCCACGGTGAGTTTATAAAGGGGAAACATCCTCATGCATCCACTGAATGCTGTCCAATGGAATGATAGTGACTGTTGCTGCTGGATGGTGATGACGTAGATGATGACATAGATGATGATGATGACGATGATTGACATTACAACACATACCAAAGCCATTTTAACATTTACATGTAGGCCTGACTCACCTGGGAGAAGTCACTAAAACAACTACATGGAATTACAGTATATAAACCAAAGTTGAGGATAATGATGGTAATGTATGAGAAGTTAGTACCAAAACTGTTAATCATCTTAATGTATGTTCTATAGCTATATTCTACGCAAAAATCTAAATCTGGGTCCACAACAGTACTCACTTTTCGTTTCCTCTCACTGGGGTGCCTCCAGTTGCAGCTATACATTACCCTGCAGCATATTCGGCCACAGCTGTCCTCAGACATCATCACCTCCTCTCCTCAATTACTATCAACTAAAAGGATATCCTGTCCAGAGAAGTGTGGATCCTGTCGGTCCTGTTGTGTAGTTATTTGATCCTCTCAGCCTTGAGGGGCTGGATAGAGTGGTGGGGGGACAACACTCCTGGAGAACAACTTGTCTGGCAGCTCTGTATGTGAGGAGAGGGGCTCCGCTCCGCAGTGGGCTGACTCACCACTCTAAACCTACACAGTGTAGGAGGAGAGAGAAAAAAGACTGAGGGGAAAAACAGGGAATATTTGTGAGTTTAGGGCCATCCCTGTTCAATAACTTCCTGAATAGAAATTCTAAGTTGGGGAGCTGCTGAAAATGGCCAACCCTGTGGGGTTCTGTGAGAGTACCACGGAGAGGCCTGAGAGTGAGATCCCACCATAAGACACTCAGTTCCGTGGGAGTAGGGAGGGAGAGGAAGAAGGAGGAGGGGGCTCATCGTCAGCAGGGGGTTGCAGTGCAGAGATGTACAGACTTCAACCGGGGGATTAGCTCGGGGGACTGGTGACCTGTTATTATGAAACCAAGATATTAAGCCTTCACAATATTGAAATATTACTCTACAAAGAGAGCTAAAAGATGGATGAGGGAGGTGAGGGAAGAATATTCAGTGAACAGGCTGGGGCAGATACATGTAAACCTGCTACCCCCTTATTCTCTTCACTGGGGTGATTATATAGAATTAGGGCACAGTGCCCAGTGCCCACATAACAAAAACAAAATAAAAAAAACACATGAAAAGTTTGAAAGAGTTCTACCACATTGTAAACCAAATTGACATTAGACCGTCTATTGATCCATTTCGGGAAGGTCTGACAAGTCTTTTTTAAAGCATGAGCTGTTAATTCATCAAGTTAGAACACTCGTTGAGCTTTCCTTGAAAATGAATAACTATTAGCTGATTGTAAAAACAAGCGAAATGTACTTGGTCAGTTATTATATTTGTTTGGGGATTTTCGCCATTAATATGTATCAGATAATCAAATGTATACTGTTGGTCAAGGGCTGAGGTGTGTTAAGCAAACTTCAGACCTGACACATTTTGTTTGAATAGGTATTTGGTCGACAAGTCCATAATCCAAAATAAGTATTTAAGAGAAAGAAAGAAAAGTCAACACGTATAGATAGGGGCCAGTATGAAATAGTGTGAAGGTATTTTGTGCTGAGGAAAAGCCCTTCTCTAAAAATCAGGTTGGATTGAGGAGAACCATATGATCACAGGAACATGTCTGAGCAGGTCGACAACTGGAAAGAAGTGAAAGTCAAGAGAAATCTGAGCAGGAAACCAGATCATTTGCCATTGTAATGTAAGTTGTCTATGCCTACAAATCTACAGACTAAGAATGTAGGCACAGAAGTGAATTTCAGGATGCTTGGTGGAAACCTCCTTTAAACCTACCACTTCTTGGCCAGGGCTCCCTTGAAAAAGAAACTTTGTCAGCTGCTACAGAATCATACAGTCTCCACAGTATGTCATAATACAATACAACAGTGAATAATCAGTGTGTTCTCAGTCCTTGTACATACAGTCTGGCGTCAATCACTATCAACAGATTTTGAGGAACCATCCATAACATGCAGTATCAAGTCTAGTGACCATCAACACTGAATGCCACAAACAGATCACTTGAAATGAGGAGTATTACAGAAAATCCCCAAATGCTAAGCATTGTGTTGATCCCTCTGAACTAAATACGAACTTTAGTGGTCTTAAATGTCCCCCTTACAAGACGAATAAATAAACACATGGAATAAAAAACGTCTGACGATCAACAGGGAAAGTGTTCCGATAAGCATGGGCCTAAAAAACACTACATATTTGTTAGAAGAAACATCTCTGTTTCTGAAACAGTTGTATACTGTAGCATTTACTCTTAACAATAGTAATGTCAAGGCCAAGACAAACTCAGCAGTGTTGCGAGTGTGAGAAGGCATGATTCACAACTTGGCACACATCAAGCACTGGGACTTGGCAAAAAATTTACATAGCATATCAATGTTTGCTAGGTAGGCGAGGGTAGGCACAGGTAGTCAGGTATTCAACACGGTAATAAGGAAGGGTTACTGATCAGAACAGATAAGGTGAAGAAGAAAAAAATTTAGCCAAGATTCCAACATGTTTATCGCCTACCTTTCTAAATAGAACTTTGAAATGGAATCATGAATGCCCTTTTTCACTTCAACATGTATAATGTTGTAATGATCCATAAGATCCTGGGCATGACAATAGATGTTATGTTTTGAGAGTTGTCATCACATTAAGCAATAATGACTTTCTCAAACTATGGTGGTGAGAAAGTTGAGACATATTGGGACGAGTTTGATCTAAACCTGATTGTTCCACCTTTGAGAACTTGACTTTAAAATCAGGAAATAGAATGAAATATCTCACAATTTATTGTAACAATGTCCTGTTACCACATTTAAGTCCATTTCCATTGCATCCCTCAATGTGTCTTAACTGTCCTGGATTTGAAGTTAAAAATATTTAGTTAACTCACTCATGTTGACATAAAAAGGTAATACAATGTCATACAAAAGTGAGTGACAGAAAGCCTAATATTGAACCCTTTCTGTGGTAAACCCTGTACTGAGTGAATTTTGTTATTTAGAATGTGGTCTGTCTGCATCAGAACTACATAAAGTATTGTATCTACAATTACAGGACATTTCACATGTTCTCCTCATTTGACCAAAGTTTAAAAACAACTTACCATTGAGCATGAATAACTATCTCTGTTCAAACTCAGTGTTTAACCCGGTCAATCGATTTAGTTGAAATATGTAGATATATTAATCAATTTGAATTAATTTGACAAGGCATTAAAATACAATAGGCTAGTAAAAGGAGTGAGGTGCATCATACCTTGAGATAATATAATGTGTGCGTCTCTCTTGTAGTGTTGCAACACTGTAACAGCCGGTGATATTCTGTTCATCAACTTTTTCTAGTCCAGTCCACTATATTTCGTTACCTCTTTTCTGTGTCTGTTGTTCTGTCATCCACTCCCGTTCTTTGTGGAAATCCGTGCCCGGAATGTAAATGAATCATAATGAATGGGTGCAAGTTTCTAAAGTAGTAAGGGGAGGGGTATGCGGAGGGAGGCAAGTCGCCTGAACGTACGTAGCCTACAATTGCAGATAAATGCTTTGAGCGCATTTTTAATACTATTGATAAATTAGAATGTACATGTCTAGGGGTAGAGGCAGACACGTTTTTCACATTACCTAACTCATCAATAGACTAAATAAATGGACAGTTCACATATGGATAGTCCTATATAGGGATAGTTCACCCAAATTACAAAACGATTTTTTGGTTTCCTTACCCTGTAAGCAGTCCATGGACAAGGTGAGACAACAATCCATGCTTTGGTTAGGTGTCCCTGGCACGGTTTCCACATGCTAACAAAGCATGGAGTGCTGTCATACATTGTACATAGACTGGTTAAAGGGTAAGGAAACCAATATGTCATTTTGTAATTTGTAATATCCCTTTAATAGTGTTAGAACACCTGTTCGGGCTTCTGTATGCGATGTCTGCACTATTTCATACAGAACTTTAGGTCAATACTACTGCTCCGAAAACAGTTCAATTAAGCTTAAGGGAACTGAGCACGATTTAAAACGTGTCAGCAACAATACCTAACCACACTTAAAAGCGCGACAGAATGCATGTCATGCTCTATTTCTGTTGGAAATTGTCTCACAAATAACTTGCTAATCTACTATTGGCCAAGATGAACATGTAGGCTACAAAGGAAAAAGACACCTGGGGATTTCACAGGAGGTATACAGAGATGATAGGGCTATTGCATTTAATCTATATCTGTTCAGTTTATATTTTGAGTTTTGCCTAATTGGTGTATTTTAAATATGGGGGTCATCTGGCTACTGGGGAACATCCCTATATGAACTTTTTGAATCCCATAGGGGCATAATACATGTAATTACAGAGATATTACGATTAATTCTCACATCAGACCACTACAGTCCTCTGCTAGGCTACACCTTGAAGTGCAATAGCCTGATATCTTATATCTGGAGCAGATGTTATGGACACATACACTGAATCTCGGCATCTTAACTGAGCACTGGACCACGTTCGAAATAAATATGAAACATATCATATGCTTGTATTTATTTCATTGTGTTCTACGTAAACTACTTTCATACTCTTATTATGGAGTCTATATATTATAGCGGGGCTCTCTGTAAATGCACATGCGCATCCATTGCATCGATGATTATAATGCGCCAGCAGGGCGTTTGTTTGAAAGGGAAATTGTCTTTTTAGCCTGGTAAGATCTTTGTTGTTGCTTTTTGTAGCTAGCTAGAGTCCATGACAATAAAATAACTGTTTAGGTTTTTGGATTCATTGTAACATTTCATGTAATCTGTAGTTGATTTACTACACTTGCAGTATTTTGTCATCACCGGCTACTGTAGCTACCTAACAACAAATGTTAGAACAGGTTGCTGTTGCTATCATGAAAAATGCTGCTACTAATAATGGCTGAGCTCGTAACGTTATTGGAATTGAATTTGATTCGAGTCCCTATTCAATACATTTAGTGACCCACTATTGTGGGTCACTAAATTGTTAAGGCAAACCTCCTGTGAATACTAGCATATTGTGTATTCAGCTAAATTGTCTTCCGTGCGTCTGTAATCTCTGCTGCCCAGAATCAAATCTCTGGAAATCATCTTCTTTATATTCTTCTTCTTCTTCGATAGGGTTCAACGGCGGTTGGCATCCAATGTTAATGGTGTATTACCGCCATCAGCTGGACGGTGTATTGAACAAGAAACAACAACAAAAACATTGCTGGAAATGGGGAAAAACGACATCATACAAAATTAAACATGTCAACTAAGAAAACCCATCCCACTTCTTCAATCTCATTCCACTTCAAAATACATCCCTACACAGGATCAGAGACCTGTCATGGCGGAACATTCACCGACAGGATTTTTTTCACGGCCTCGGCTGTGAGTTCACGAAGACCCAATAAACGTTCAGCAGCATTTCACAATGATTCCAATTTTCTTAGACTTCTTCTCTCCGCTTGTGCTGTTCGGTTTATGACCATTGCAGTAAATAATACAAAGCCCACCTTTTTAACATGTAGCATTTCACTATCCCTCGGTTGATGAGAACTACCATTGTTTCTTCCCCGCCAATCGTTCCTTCCAATCTTACCGCCTCCAGATAGGAGACACGCTGGACACGCCTTACCCTTGCTACCTCATTCTCCTTCACCCTAACAGGGGACCCCAGGAATTCAGGCGCATGTTGACTTCCACAGTTGTAGCATTTCACTTCATCTGGCATATGATACTCTTCCCTTCTGCACACGCTTGACACATGGCCAAATCTTTTACATTCATGAAACTGAAGGTGCTTGTGCACAAAAGCTCTTACAGGGTATTTCGTGAATCCTAACTTTATATGAGAAGAGAGAGACTCTTCCTCAAAGTACAGTAGCATGAATGAAGTGAACTTATTTTTTCCAGGTCAGTCAACGTGCACCAACCACTCCATCAATATCTTCAGTAATATCCTCTGCCTTTATTTACATACAGGAAACATTCCACTCAGATATCTTTTTTTGGTCTATAAACACACTTCTTCTGCACCACAAATGAACAAAAATTTCTAAATGAGACCACTTCTTGTGACTTTCACCGACTCCAACACATTCCAGATTTTCCTGGAGACGTTAAACGGATTTCCCAAGTAGCATTGATCCAAAACCCTCACTCGGACTAATAACGAGTCTAGTGGTTTCCTATTTTCCAACATAGCTTAACTTCTCGTTTCCCTTTTTCTTCGCCACTGTAACCCACTCATTCTCACTTTCCGCCAATCTTCCTGTCCCCATCTCCAATTCTGAAAATCCTCTTGGCCACCCAAATGAAGCCCCCCCCCAAATGCCAGGTGCACCCCAAAATTGTGATTTGTTAATTAATCAGGGACGCAAAAACCATGGAGCGCACCTGACCGGTAATTGTTCCTCATTTAAACCCTCCTATTCCACACAGCCTCCTAACAAACGTAACATTTTGTTTTGGAGACTATAGCATGCAGAAATGATCATTGGCTATGTCTTTTTTGGACCAATAGGTTTTGAAACCATGGACCAAAAGATCCCATATGATGACTACCAACTCCCTGTGGTCTTTTTACCTTCTTATGAGAGTCCCCCAGCATGGATAGCCCCTCAGGAGGTATGAGCCTGAGATGACATCCATACCTTGTCATAACACTGTCAACAGCCAGTCTAGTTCACTGCCACCTCAGATCTTCAATGATGTTCCCTCTGTGTCCTGTCTGTCGTTGTAGCGGATCCACCATCCTGACTACAACAATGAGCTGACTCAGTTCCTGCCACGCACCATTGTGTTGAAGAAACCTCCAGGGGCACAGCTAGGCTTCAACATCCGTGGGGGAAAGGCCTCCCAGCTGGGCATCTTCATCTCCAAGGTGTGTGTGACAGAGAGAGGCTGAGGCTGAGACTGGTGCAACTGCCCAATGAGAGCTGATCTAGCTAGCCTACACTTCTCAGACACTTTCATTGTTTTTAAATATATGTTTTTGCTTTTTCATTTTGTCATCTCCCTTCTCCTTAATCTCTTTGTGTGTATGTTGCTAGGTGGTCCCAGATTCGGACGCCCATAGGGCAGGGCTCCAGGAGGGAGATCAGGTGCTGTCTGTCAATGAGGTGGACTTCCAGGACATAGAGCACTCGAGGGTCAGTGATGTACCGTAGACCATACAACACTATAGACACAACACTACACCTTTTGATAAATCTCATTACTTCATTTTGAACCTCAACACTAACTTGTGTTTAAAAAAAGGTTAATTGTTTTTGGAATACATTTCTCATAGAAATAGTTTCTTCTCCTCTCAGGCTGTAGAGATTCTGAAGACTGCCAGGGAGATTCTGATGAGGGTGCGCTTCTTTCTCTACAGTAAGCGTTGCTTTCACCTGCTCCGCCATGTAATATTAAGAAAGTGCCTAAATTGTATCTACTGGATACGGTGTCATTTATGCTTTATACCTCTGCAACCTGTGAAGTTTTTGTTGAATGGTTGTTATGTAACTTCCTGTTTCCCATAGACTACCAGAGACAGAAGGAGAGGACTGTGCAATAGGTGACAGAAAAGTTCCACGGGAGAGTGAGAAACAGTATGGTTACATGCACACAATAATATGATTATTGTGGATAGTAAGGTTAATATAATAGTTTGTTTAAAACGTTTACATGCTTGGCAAGAAGAACGATTTCCATAATATTCCTGTTTACATGGACACATCTGAAATCAGGCTACCTAATGGGACTTTTGAGAAATGCAGAAAATCGGCAATCAAAATAAAACCTGCCACAGTG
This sequence comes from Salvelinus fontinalis, assembly GCF_029448725.1. Classification (NCBI taxonomy): domain Eukaryota; kingdom Metazoa; phylum Chordata; class Actinopteri; order Salmoniformes; family Salmonidae; genus Salvelinus; species Salvelinus fontinalis. The sequence goes on along the minus strand of NC_074670.1, from coordinate 50,883,592 downwards.
ACCATGTTATTTTTGCGAATACTATTTGATTTGGAGTTCGGATATATAAAGTTTGTGTTTGTGAAAACTATTTCTAAAATGAATACTTTCAGTTTTTCCGAACTCACTTCATGCTCAGAAAACCAGGTGTTTTATTATTATTATAATAATTTGTTTATATATACAGTACCAGTCAAGAGTTTGGACACACCTACTCATTCCACGTTTTTTCTTTATTTGTACTATTTCTACATTGTAGAATAATAGTAAAATCATCAAAACTATGAAATAACACATATGGAATCATGTAGTTACCAAAAAAGTGTTGAACAAATCAAAATATATTTTATATTTGGGATTCTTCAAAGATGCTGATGACATCTTTGCACACTCTTGGCATTCTCTCAACCAGCTTCATGAGGTAGTCACATGGAATGCATTTCAATTAACAGGTGTGCCTTTAACAGGTGTGCCGTTAAAAGTACATTTGTGGAATTTCTTTCCGTCTTAATGCGTTTGAGCCAATCAGTTGTGTTGTGACAAGGTAGGGGTGGTATACAGATGATAGCCCTATTTGGTAAAAGACCATGTCCATATTATGGCAAGAACAGCTCAAATAAGCAAAGAGAAATGACAGTCCATCATTACTTTAAGACATGAAGATCAGTCAATTGAAAGTTTCTTCAAGTGCAGTCGCAAAAACCATCAAGCGCTATGATGAAACTGGCTCTCATGAAGACCGCAACAGGAATGGAAGACCCAGAGTTACCTCTGCTGCAGAGGATAAGTTGATTAGCGTTACCAGCCTCAGAAATTGCAGCCCAAATAAATGTAACAGACACATCTCAACATCAACTGCAGAGGAGACTGTGTGAATCAGGCCTTCAGGGTCGAATTGCTGCAAAGAAACCACTACTAAAGGACACCAATAAGAAGAAGAGACTTGCTTGGGCCAAGAAACATGGGCACGACATTAGACCGGTAGAAATTTGTCCTTTGGTCTGGAGTCCAAATTGGAGATTTTTGGTTCCATCCGCTGTGTCTTTGTGAGACGCAGTGTGGGTGAATGGATGATCTCTGCATGTGTATTTCCCACCGTTAAGCATGGAGGTGTTATGGTGTGGTGGTGCTTTGCTGGTGACACTGTCTGTGATTTATTTAGAAATCAAGGCACACTTAACCAGCATGTCTACCACAGCATTCTGCAGCGATACACCATCCCATCTGGTTTGGGCTTAGTAGGACTATCATTTGTTTTTCAACAGGACAATGACCCATCACACCTCTAGGTTGTGTAAGGGCTACTTGACTAAGAAGGAGAGTGATGGAGTGCTGCATCAGATGACCTGACCTCCACAATCACGTGACCTCAACCCAATTGAGATTGTTTGGGATGAGTCGGACCGCAGAGTGAAGGAAAAGCAGCCAACAGGTACTCAGCATATGTGGGAACTCCTTCAAGACTGTTGGAAAAGCATTCCAGGTGAAGCTGTTTGAGGGAATGCTAAGTGTACAAAGCTGTCATCAAGGCAAAGGGTGGCTATTTGAAGAATCTCAAATATGAAATATTTTTTAATTTGTTTAACACTTTTTTGGCTACTACCTGATTCCATATGTTATTTCATAGTTTTGATGTCTTCACTATTATTCTACAATGTAGAAAATAGCAAAAATAAAGAAAAACCCTTGAGTGAGTAGGGACATATTCTTAAGGGAAGTTCTCATCACTGAAAATGCCATCAAGGGATTGAGTGTACTGGACAAAAGCTTGCATTCCTTGTGATTTATTTTTTATTAACCAATCTGCTTTCACTCACCTCTGACCAGAACATTGTGAATACGAAATGCTAAACTGGTTACCCCTATTGTGTGTGCATGTATATATGAGAACAGTGTAATGATATTCAAAGAATATTTATAATGCACCAGGGTATAAAAATGTACGTCTGTACATGTCATACCAACTAAATCCACTAGAGGACATACAAGTTCAAGGAATGATTATTGACCTGCATAGTCATGTTCTTTTAGCAATAAGAGGGGGTTGATTTGTGTGATTTGAAAGGGGCTATTGTGTATTGCGGCACATTACATTATGTACAAACATCTGTTCGCTGTTGGTATTTTAAACTGAGTTTTATATCCTTTTAATGGCCTGCTGACTGAATCATTTGAGGTTATCCTAAATTAATAAACATACTTGAAGTGTTACAGAACGCCAAAGTAACCAGGGTAACCACTCTGAGAGATTTAGTCTTGAGCTCAGATACTATAAGTTACATTTAAATGTACATTTGAAGGTTGTATGTTATGCTATATAGCAAGGAAGTTACTGATCACTGTTTAAATATCAACAACAACAAAACATTTGGGGTACACACATTCTGGTGAGGCTCAGAATCGCTATGTAAGCGGTTATCGGTAAGCGGTGTAAGTGTGTACTAGGGGTTAGTGCAGGGTGAAGGTGTGTACTAGGGGTTAGTGCAGGGTGTACGTGTGTACTAGGGGTTAGTGCAGCTTCTCCTTCCCCTCAATGTGAATGGATGTTACTTTTCTTTTTATCTTATATTCTGTTGTTTTTTCCCCCTCCCCACCTCCCTGTCCCCCTTGCAGAGATTTTCAAAGGTTTTGCATAGCCTTACTCTTAACTATGGCATTGCCAAATAGGCTAGGCAGTGCAGCAACTAAACTAAAGTTGGAACATGCACGGTTTGAACCACCCGGTAAAAATAAAAAGGGTATTTGCCCATTTACAGAAATGAACAGTGGATATAGTGTATCTCCAGGAAACACATCTACGCATGACAGATCCTTCTAGACACAAACGGAGAGGATTCTTGTAGATATTACAATTCAAGTTTCATGCTAAATTCTGTGGCTTTCCTATTTTGATTCATAGAGATGTTCAGTTTGTAGAATCAAAAGTTATATTGTACAAAAATGGCTGTTTTGTTATTGTGCAGGACAAATTATTCAACATGGCGGTTGTATTAGCCAGTATTTATGCTCCTAATTGGGACAATGACCAGTTTTTCTGAGAGTTTTTCTCACTCCTCCCAGTTTGAACAATCACCAATGTATATAGTACTATTATCAACATACAGCTGGCTGGTTATACGCTGTATCGGCAGGATAGAACAGCAGCATCTGGTAAGACAAGGGGGGCGGACTATGCATAAATGTAAACAACAGCTGGTGCACGATATCTAAGTAAGTCTTGAGGTTTTTCTCGCCTGATGTAGAGTATCTCATGATAAGCTGTAGACCACACTATCTACCTAGAGAGTTTTCAACTGTATTGTTCGTAGCTGTCTACATACCACCATATACCGAGGCTGACACTAAGACAGCACTCAATGAGCTGTATACGGCCATAAGCAAACAGGAAAACGCTCTTAAAGAGGCGTTGCTCCTAGTGTCCGGGGAATTTAATGCAGGGAAACTTAAATCTGTTTTACCAAATTTCTATCAGCATGTTAAATGTGCAACCAGAGGAAAAAAAAACTCTAGACCACCTTTACTCCACACACAGAGATGCGTACAAAGCTCTCCCTCGCCCTCCATTTGTCAAATCTGACCATAATTCTATCCTCCTGATTCCTGCTTACAAGCAAAAAATGTAAGCAAGAAGCACCAGTGATTCGGTCAATAAAAAAGTGGTCAGATGAAGCAGATGCTAAGCTACAGGACTGTGTTGCTAGCACAGACTGGAATATGTTCCGAGATTCTTCCTATGGCATTGAGGAGTACGCCACATCAGTTATTGTTATTATCAATAAGTGCATCGATGACGTCATCCCCACAGTGATCGTACGTACATAGCCCAACCAGAAGCCATGGATTACAGGCAACATCCGGACTGAGCTAAAGGCTAGAGCTGCTGCTTTCAAGGAGCGGGACTCTAACCCCGAAAGCTTATAAGAAATTCCGCTATGCCCGCTGACGAACCATCAAACAGGCAGCGTGTCTATACAGGACTAAGATCGAATCGTACTACATCGGCTCTGATGCTCATCGGATGTGGCAGGGCTTGCAACCCATTACAGACAACAAAGGGAAGCACAGCTGCGAGCTGCCCAGTGACACGAGCCTACCAGACGAGCTAAACTACTTCTATGCTCGCTTCGAGGCAAATAACACTGAAACATGCATGAGAGCACTAGCTATTCTGGACGACTTTGTGATCACGCTCTCTGCAGACGATGTGAGTAAGACCTTTAAACAGGTCAACATTCACAAGGCCGCAGTGATTAGTGATTACCACAAGGCCAGACTGATTACCAGGACATGTACTGCGAGCCTGCGCTGACCAACTGGCAAGTGTCTTCACAGATATTTTCAACCTCTCCCTGTCCAAGTTTGTAATACCCACATGTTTTAAGCAGACTACCATAGTCCCTGTGCCCAACAACACTAAGGTAACCTGCATAAATGACTACCGACCCTTTGCACTAACGTCTGTAGCCATGAAGTGCTTTGAAAGACTGGGCATGGCTCACATCAACACCATTATCCCAGAAACCCTAGACCCACTCCAATTTGCATACTGCCCCAACAGATCCACAGATGATGCAATCTCTATTGCACTGCACACTGCCCTTTCCCACCTGGACAAAAGGAGCACCTATGTGAGAATGCTATTTATTGACTACAGCTCAGCGTTCAACACCATAGTGCCCTCGAAGCTCATCATTAAGATAAGGACCCTGGGACTAAACATCTCCCGCTGCAACTGGATCCTGGACTTCCTGACGGGCCGGCCCCAGGTAGTAAGGGTAGGTAACAACACATCCGCCACGCTGATCCTCAACACGGGGGCCCCTCAGAGGTGCGTGCTCAGTCCCCTCCTATACTCCCCGTTCACTCATGACTGCACGGCCAGGCACGACTCCAAAACCATCATTAAGTTTGCCGATGACACAACAGTGGTAGTCCTGATCACCAACAACGACGAGACAGCCTATAGGGAGGAGGTCAGAGCTGCGTGGTCCCAGGGTGATTATTTCATATACTATTGTTTGTACAGATGAACGTGGTACCTTCAGGCGTTTGGAAATTGCTCCCAAGGATGAACCAGACTTGTGGAGGTCTACAATTTGATTTCTGAGGTCTTGGCTGATTTCTTTTGATTTAACCATGATGTCAAACAAATAGGCACTGAGTTTGAAGGTAGGCCTTGAAATACATCCACAGGTACACCTCCAATTGACTCAAATGATGTCAGTTAGCCCATCAAGAGCATCTATAGCCATGACATAATTTTCTGGAATTTTCCAAGCTGGTTAAAGGCACAGTCAACTTAGTGTATGTAAACTTCTGACCCACTAGAATTGTGATACAGTGAATTATAAGTGAAATAATCTGTCTGTAAACAATTGTTGGAAAAATTACTTGTGTCATGCACAAAGTACATGTCCTCATCAACTTTTCAAAACTATAGTTTGTTAACAAGAAATATGTGGAATGGTTGAAAAACTAGTTTTAATGACTCCAACCTAAGTGTATGTAAACTTCCGACTTCAACTGTACATATTACCTCAATTACCTCGACTAACCGGTGCCCCCGCACATTGACTCTGTACCGGTACTCTCTGTATATAGTATCGCTATTGTTATTTTACTGCTGCTCTTTAACCACTTGTTACTTTTATTTCTTATTCTCATTAGTATTTTTTAAACTGCATTGTTGGTTACGGGCTTGTATGTAAACATTTCACTGTTGTATTTGGTGCATGTGACTTATAAAATGTGATTTGATTTACAAGCAGGGGATTTTAACTGTGTCCTGCACCCCACATTAGACCTCTATAAAACGGTGGCAGGGTCCCTTTCTAAATCAGCAGATGTTATTCATTCCTTTAACCAGGCATGTGGTGTAACAGACCCTTGGAGATAAAAAAAATCCTACATCTTAACAATATTCTTTCTTTTCCAAAGTCCATCGGACGTGTTCCAGAATTGATATTTTCCTCAGAGACAACACGTTGCTCCTGATACTAAAGTCCACTGATTATGAGGGTATTGCCATCTCGGACCACAGCCCAGTGGTAATGGTATTGTGTTTTCCTGATAACGTTCTCCCACAATGCACTTGGTGACTCAATCCACGTATCATCTCAGATGAAGAATTTAACACACATATCGGCCCAAATTGATTTTTTTCCTTGAGGTCAACCAGCTACCAGAGACAAGTATGTGCAATCTATGGGAACCGTTGAAAGTTGAGAGAATGCCAAGAGTGTGCAAAGCTGTCATCAAGGCAAAGGCTGGCTACTTTGAGGAATCTCAAATATAAAATATATTTTGATTTGTTTAACACTTTTTGGTTACTACATGATTTCATGTCTTAATTCATAGTTTTGATGTCTTCACTATTATTTTGCAATGTAGAAAATTGTAAAAAAAAAAAAGAAAACCCCCTTGAATTAGTAGGTGTGACCAAACTTTTGACTGGTACTGTAACTTCTAGATTTGGCAATGTTTCAGGTTACAAAATCAATTTCACAAGAAGAGTACTCTTTCCGATCAATAAGCAAGCAGTAAATCTATCTTTGAATTCATTTCCTTTCACGGTAGCTTCCTATACTTATTTAGGGGTCTGTGGGACTTGGAAATTCAAAGGCCTGTTACATTTTCATTTCAAGCCAGCTTTGGCGATGGCTATGCAGGACCTCAATCGCTGGTCGACACTCCCCATATCACTTGCTGGCAGAGTCAACTCGGTCAAGATGGTTATCGTGCCAAGATTCTTGTATCTGTTTCAAACTATTCACATCTTTATAGCAAATTACCTTTTTCAAGAACTGATTAGACATACAGCGCATTTGGAAAGTACATTTACATTTACATTTAAGTCATTTAGCAGACGCTCTTATCCAGAGCGACTTACAAATTGGTGCATTCACCTAATGACATCCGTAGGTATTCAGACCCCTTGACTTTTTCCACATTTTGTTACGTTACAGCCTTATTCTAAAATCGGCTAAATCGTTTTTTCCTGTCATAAATCTACACACAACACCCCATAGTGACAAAGCAAAAACGGAAATATCACATTTGCATAAGTATTTAGACTCCTTACTCAGTACTTTGTTGAAGCACCTTTGGTAGCGATTACACCATTGAGTCTTCTTGGGTATGACGCTACAAACTTGGCACATCCGTATTTGGGGAGTTTCTCCCATGCTTCTCTGCAGATCCTCTCAAGTTGTGTCAGGTTGGATGGGGAGCGTCTCTGCACAGCTTTTTTCAGGTCTCTCCAGAGATGTTCGATCTGATTCAAGTCCAGGCTCTGGCTGGGTGACTCAAGGACATTCAGAGACTTGTCCCGAAGCCACTCCTGCATTGTCTTGGCTCTGTGCTTAGGGTCATTATCCTGTTGGAAGGTGAACATTCGCCCCAGTCTGAGGTCCTGAGCGCTCTGGAGCAGGTTTTCATCAAGGATCTCTCTGTACTTTGCTCCATTCATCTTTCCCTCGATCTTGACTAGTCTCCCAGCCCTGCCGCTGAAAAACATGGTGCAGGTTTCCTCCAGACGTGATGCTTGGCAATCTTGCTTTCATCAGAACAGATAATCTTGTTTCTCATGGTCTGGGAATCCTTTAAATGCCTTTTGGCAAACTCCAAGCAGGCTGGCATGTGCCTTTTACTGAGGAGTGGCTTCCGTCTGGCCACTCTACCATAAAGGCCTAATTGGTGGAGTGCTGCAGAGATGGTTGTCCTTCTGGAAGGTTCTCCCATCTCCGCAGAGTAACTCTGGAGCTCTGTCAGAGTGACCATCAGGTTCTTGGTTACCTCCCTGACCAAGGCCCATCTCCCCCGATTGCTCAGTTTGGCCGGTCGGCCAGCTCTAGGAAGAGTTGGTGGTTCCAAACTTTTTCCATTTAAAAATGAGTTCTTGGGGACTTTCAAAACTGCATCATTTTTTGTTTTTTGTTACCCTTCCCCAGATCTGTGTCTCAACACAAAAACCTGTCTCGTAGCTCTGCGGACAATTCCTTCGACATCATGGCTTGGTTTTTGCTCTGACATGCACTTGCAACTGTGGGACATTTTATAGAGAGCTGTGTGCCTTTCCAAATTATGTCCAATCAATTGAATTGACCACAGGAGGACTCCAATCAAGTTGTAGAAACATCTCAAGTATGATCAATGGAAACAGGATGCACCTGAGCTCAATTTCGAGTCTCATAGCAAAGGATCTGAGTACTAATGTAAATAATGTATATATTTTTTTTTTAAATTAGTAAACATTTCTAAAAACCTGTTTTCGCTTTGTCGTTATGGGGTATTGTGTGTAGATTGATGGGGAAAAAATATAGTTTAATCCATTTTAGAATAAGGCTGTAACTTAACAAAATGTGGAAAAGGTCAAGGGGTCTAAATACTTTCCGAATGCACTGTACTGTATGCTGTATTACTTCAGTGAAGGCTGCTGAGGGGAGTACGGCTCATAATAATAGTTGGAAAGGAGCGAATGGAATGTCATCAAACACATGGAAACCATGTGTTTTATGTATTTGATACCATAACACTGATTCCGCTCCTGCCATTACAACGAGCCCGTCCTCCCCAATTAAGGTGCCACCAACCTCCTGGGATCTACATTCATTTGGAATATTAAGATTGCACAGTTGCGTAAAGCGTTTTTGGAAAGACAGAAAGGACAGAAAGAAATTGGGTCTTGCCCTACCCAATTTCCTCCATTACTTCTGCGCTGCCAATATTCACAAGATAACCGTTTGGGTCTCTACATTCTTAGAAGGGGAAGGACCGGTGTGGTCCCTTATGGAAAACATCATCCCCAGTTTCCTTAGTCTCTGTCCCCTTACCATTGAGTAAACAATATCACTCAAACAACCCTATTGTGAAAAGCTCACTCAGGATATAGTTTATGCTTAGGATCCACTTTGGACATAGACAAGACATCCATGCCTTTTATTTCCAACACACTCTTCACGCCTTCTCTCATAGACACAGCCTTCCAGCTATGGTTTCAGAAAGGATTGAGAGTGTAAAATACCTCTTCCATGACAGATTATTTATCCCCTTTGAACATCTAGTTAGAGAGCACAGTATACCCCAGACACACTTCTTTAGGTACCTGCAGATTCGCAACTTTACAAAAAAGATCTACCCCTCTTTCCCATCTCTCCCACCCACTAGCTGTCTTGAAGAATGTTTGAACCTGGATCCCTATGCAAAGAGACACATTTCAATGCTGTTTGACATTATTCAGAGTATGGCATGCCCCACTCTTGACCATGTAAAGCATTCTTGGGAGGAAGAGTTTGGAAGCGAGATCTCCGATATCACCTGGCATTCTGCAATTGACAGGATACACTCATCCTCTATCTGCATTAGACATGGGTTACTTCAGTTTAACGTATTTCATTGCGTACACTTTTGCAGGAGTAGACTTGCCAGATTGTATCCCGATATAGACCCAGCCTGCTCTAGATGCCATCAGGCACTGTGTATCATATGCATTGGTCATGCTGACGCTAGTTCCATTCTGTAACTTTATCTTTCAGACTTTCTCATATACTGTATATGCAATAAGGAAATTGCCCCAGATCTCTCCGTCGCTCTTTTCTGGGTAGGCACCGATGGTCTTACTTTCTGTAACACCCAAGCAGAGGCCATAGCCTTCTCGTCCCTTCTGGCACACCCACTTGTTCTTTTTGAGTGGAAGTCAGATACACCGCCATCACATGACTGGGTTAGGGATGTTATGGCCCCTCTTAAACAGGGTTAGGGATGTTATGGTCCCTCTTACACTGGGTTAGGGATGTTATGGCCCATCTGAAACTGCGTTAGGGATGTTATGGCCCCTCTTAAACTGGGTTAGGGATGTTATGGTCCCTCTTACACTGGGTTAGGGATGTTATGGCCCATCTGATACTGGGTTAGGGATGTTATGGCCCATCTGAAAATGCGTTAGGGATGTTATGGCCCATCTGAAACTGCGTTAGGGATGTTATGGCCCATCTGATACTGGGTTAGGGATGTTATGGCCCATCTGAAACTGGGTTAGGGATGTTATGGCCCATCTGATACTGGGTTAGGGATGTTATGGCCCATCTGATACTGGGTTAGGGATGTTATGGCCCATCTGATACTGGGTTAGGGATGTTATGGCCCATCTGATACTGGGTTAGGGATGTCATGGCCCATCTGAAACTGTGTTAGGGATGTTATGGTCCCTCTTACACTGGGTTAGGGATGTTATGGTCCCTCTTACACTGGGTTAGGGATGTTATGGTCCCTCTTACACTGGGTTAGGGATGTTATGGTCCCTCTTACACTGGGTTAGGGATGTTATGGCCCATCTGAAACTGGGTTAGGGATGTTATGGTCCATCTTAAACTGGGTTGGCAGAGTATCTCTCTGGGTTAGGGATGTTATGGCCCATCTTAAACTTGAGACGCTAAAATATTCTACCCCTGGCTCCTCTCAAAAGTTTTACAAGGTCTGGCAGCCATTTTGCGACTACTTTGAGCGTAACCTCTGCGCTGAGAACTTAATGTAGCCTCTGCAATCCCCCCATATCCTTTTATAATTTATATTTATATTTACATCCATGTACTTATATAGAATATATTTTTTATTTTATTGTCCAACGGCTGTTGCAAAGGATAGTATCAATGTAACCTGTTGCTTTATTTATGTTCTCTTACTGTAAATGATGTTCTCTCTTTGTCTACTTTAAAAAAACAATAAAAACAATTGCAATATAATGCACCAAGGACCCAATAATGCCTTTATTCTGTGTAAAATATGTATGAAATGTTTAGAGGTTATCTAAGATGCAGGCATTGTTTCAGACTACTAACTGTTAGTGTTATTAACTACCTTAAATTATATTTCACATAACCTGTCGACTATTAAGGTGCCAACATCCCTCATTCAACTATGGCGACTGTAAAGCTTGTCGTGGTTGGAAGAAGAGGAGGACCAATGCGCAGCGTGGTAAGTGTCCATATTGTTTTAATATGAAAAATGAACACTGAACAAAAACAATAAAATGACAAACGAACACTCCTGTACGGTGAAACAAAACACAGAACAGAAAATAATCACCCACAAAACACAATGACAAACAGGCTACCTAAATATGGCTCCCAATCAGCGACAACGACTGACACCTGCCTCTGATTGAGAACCATACTAGGCCCAACACATAGAAATCTACCAACAGAACAAAACATAGAAAAACAACATAGAATGCCCACCCCAACTCACGCCCTGACCAAACTAAAATAAAGACATAACAAAGGAACTAAGGTCAGAACGTGACAGCGACACCAATTGCCTTGTATGAAGCTCAATACATGAAACAAAATCACATTTTGTGTTCTGTGCCACAGTTCATGGTCCCTCACTAATAAATTGTCAGCACGGAATGAGTTACAAATCTGTTTTAACATGTCTGAAATAGATGGGATAGTGACTCTAAATCACTGTTGTGTCCATTAATGACCGTACAGATGGAGTCAGGATACTCTTTATCTGTCCTGACAAACTTCACAGATCATGTTCTTGTAGAATACTAAATAAATCAAGCTTCTCAAGCTTCCCAGTAACCTAATTTGATATGCTTTTATATGCTTTCTTCAATGAAAGAATCATTACTACATGGCTACAGAAGCTGACTCTACATGTAGGCTAATCCGACCATGCTACACATGCAGCTGCCCTGATAACACCAAAACCAGGCCTTCTTATTTTGCTCCAGTGACACAACAGTAGAATAACTAATTGTTCCACTTTGAGGTTATGTTGACTGACATCTTGACTGACAAAGCAAATCAAAGTAATTACGCACATACACGTGAATCTTATCTGAGATGTATTATTTAAAAAGGTTCCAATCATTTGTCTTCAAAGTCAAGTTTGACAGCTCAGTTTGCAAGGCTGACTTCAAGATCCTTGCTTGCTCTGTCATGACATTATTTGAAAGTAACTTTATGACAATAAATTAACTTTAAAGGAGTAATATCTATGACGGCAATTCCAATCCTTCAGGTAATAACACAGAAAAAAGATCTATCGTACAATTCACTTAATAAATTAATAACTCACTTTGTACATTTGATAAAATGCTAAGTGTGATATTACTGAAAAGATTTCCATTGAATGAAGTCACCATTGGATCATTTATTCAGTGCCTACAGTAAGACCAAGGCATACATAACCCCCAAGTGTACATAACTAGTAATGGAATTAACTACATTGACTCCCTCCCAGATTGCACAACATTTCAATAAATATCGATATGAGAACCCACATGGATAGACACTCCGTCTATCCATGTGGAGGGTGAACCATACTCTTGGCTACCACGTGCACGTTGATCAGGAGAATAGTCAAATCTATACATTGTAGCTCAATAAATACGTTTCCCATAAAATGTTTTTTTTTTAAACAGAACATACAAATACACCTCTATTGACTTTCATTTATACTCAGGATATCAAACAGCCAATCCTGGCATTTCTTCAACTTTGTTCTGAATTATTCCAAACATTTGAAATTGATAATAGACTTGATGCTGCTAATGTTTCTAAAAGTAGCTGCATATCACAATCAACAACCAAGTCCTAGTATCTAACACTTCTTCTGCCAGTGCACTGTCTGGAGTTGGCACAGTCAGTTGGCAAATAATTATCAGTTCAGTTCAAGCGGAGTAGATGAACCAGAATTGCCACTCATTGGTATGACGTTTCCGCTTCATAAGGCCAGACAGATGTAAACAGTTCATTCTCTTGATCACCCATAAAGACACAAATGGTGGTTTATAAGGTCAAAACAGGATAAATACAAAATTAATTGGGGGTAGATCGGAGACTTTAAAGATTGGGTGCAAGTGCCATGGAGAGGTCAAAGACTTCAGCCTTTAGGTCTGTGTGAGCGTGTCCATCCATCCTCTCTTGGCTCGGTTTCATCCCCTCTGACAGATGTGCTCAGCTGCTATCGTCTGTCTTGTCGCCCTCCTGAATGTCAAGCTGTGTGCTCTCGTCAACGTTCTCCAGAGAGTCCGCCCGCTGGATGGTCAGCTCAGATGGGTCCATCATGGGCAGGATGCTCTGCTCTGGGTACAACCAGGGCTTCTGATCCGGAGAGTTCTGCTTCTTCCACTCGGGGTAGCTCTGGCCGGCCTTGTGAACACACTTCAGCACCTGCAGGGAGAGAGGAGGGTGTCAGAGACCTAGAGCTGAGCCCCAGCCTAGTTTTCCCCCCTCACTTACTGCATTTACTGCACTTTTATACAGTTCTGTCCAGAGGCATATACGTGTATAGTGAGTGTACAAAACATTAAGAACACCTTCCTAATATTGAGTTGCGCACCACCCGCCCATGTTGACTCCAATGCTTCCCACAGTTGTGTCAAATGGGCTGGATGTCCTTTGGGTGGTGCAACCATTCTTGATACACACAGGAAAATGTTGAGTGTGAAAATTCCGAGCAGCGTTGCAGTTCTTGGCACCTACTACCATAGCCCGTTCTAAAGGCACTTAATTGCCCATTCACCCTCTGAATGGCACACACACACACAAACCATGTCCTAATTGTCTCAAGGCTTAATTAAAAATCCTTCTTTAATCTGTCTCCACCCCTTCATCTACATTGATTGAAGTGGATTTAACAAGTGACATCAATAAGGGATAATAGCTTTCACCTGGATTCACCTGGTCAGTCTATGTCAAGTAAAGACTGGCCTACACACAATATCACATAATGCCAATGTGGAATTATGTTTTTAGATTTTTTTTTACAACTGAAAAGCTGAAATGTCTTGAGTCAAGTATTCAACCCTCTTGTTATGGTAAACCTAAATAAGTTTAGGTGTAAAGTCACATAATAAGTTCAGTGGTGTAAAGTACTTAAGTAAAAACACTTTAAAGTACTACTTAAGTATTTTTGGGGGGATATCTGTACTTTCCTATTTATATTTTTTGACAACTGTTACTTTTACTTCATTACATTCCTAAAGAAAATAATGTACTTTTTTCTGCATACATTTTCCCTGACAGCCAAAAGTACTTGTTACATTTTGAATGCTTAGCAGGACACGAAAATGGTCCAGTTCACACACATCAAGAGAACATCCCTGGTCATCTCTACTGCCTCTGATCTGGAGGACTCACTAAACACAAAAGCTTCCTTTGTAAAGTATGTCTAAATGTGTTGGGAGTGTGTCACTGGCTATCTGTAAGAAAAATTTAAAAAACAAGAAAACTGTGCAGTCTGGTTTGCTTAATATACAGTTGAAGTCGGAGGTTTACATACACTTAGGTTGGAGTCATTAAAAATGGTTTTTCAACCACTCCACATATTTCTTGTTAACAAACTATAGTTTCGAAAAGTCGGTTAGGACATCTACTTTGTGCATGACACAAGTAATTTTTTCCAACAATTGTTTACAGACAGATTATTTCACTTATAATTCACTGTATCACAATTCCAGTGGGTCAGAAGTTTACATACACTAAGTTGACTGTGCCTTTAAACCGCTTGGAAAATTACAGAAAATTATGTCATGGCTTTAGAAGCTTCTGATAGGCTAATTGACATCATTTGAGTCAATTGGAGGTGTACCTGTGGATGTATTTCAAGGTCTACCTTCAAACTCAGTGCCTCTTTGCTTGACATCATGGGAAAATCAAAAGAAGTCAGCCAAGACCTCAGAAATAAAATTGTGGACCTCCACGTCTGGTTCATCCTTGGGAGCAATTTCCAAATGCCTGAAGGTACCACGTTCATCTGTACAAACAATAGTAAGCAAGTATAAACACCATGGGACCACGCAGCCATCATACCACTCAGGAAGGAGACACGTTCTGTCTCCTAGAGATGAACGCACTTTGGTGCGAAAAGTGCAAATCAATCCCAGAACAACAGCAAAGGACCTTGTGAAGATGCTGGAGGAAACAGGTACAAAAGTATCTTTATCCACAGTAAAACGAGTCTTATATCAACATAACCTGAAAGGCCACTCAGCAAGGTAGAAGCCACTGCTCCAAAACCTCCATAAAAAAGCCAGACTACGGTTTGCAACTGCACATGGGGACAAAGATCATCATATTTGGAGAAATGTCCTCTGGTCTGATGAAACAAAAATAGAACTGTTTGGCCATAATGACCATCGTTATGTTCGGAGGAAAAAGGGGGACGCTTGCAAGCTGAAGAACACCATCCCAACCGTGAAGCACGGGGATGGCAGCATCATGTTGTGGGGGTGCTTTGCTGCAGGAGGGACTCTACAAAATAGATGGCATCGTGAGGAAGTACAATTATGTGGATATATTGAAGCAACATTTCAAGACTTTTACTCACAAAGTATTTTCCTGGGTGACTTTTACTTGAGTCATTTTCTATTAAATGTATCTTCAATTTTACTCAAGTATGTGGGTACTGAAGTGGGTAATTTTTCCACCACTGAATAAGTTGCATGGACTCTGTGTGCAATAATAGTGTTTAATATGATTTTTGAATGACTACCTCATCTCTGTACCCCCCCCCCCCCCCCCCACACACACACAATTATCTGTAAGGTCCCTCAGTCCAGCAGTGAATTTCAAACAGATTCAACCACAAAGACTAGGGAGGTTTTCCAATGCCTCGCAAAGGGGACCTATTGGCAGGTGGGTAAAAATAAAAAAATATCCTGAATATCCCTTTGAGCATGGTGGAGTTATTAATTACACTTTTAAAGGTGTGTAAATACCCCAAGTCACTACAAAGATACATACGTCCTTCTTAACGCAGTTGCCCGAGAGGAAGAAAACCACTCAGGGACTTCACTTCACCAATGGTGACTTGGCCGTGATAGGAGAAAACTGAGGATGGATCAACAGCATTGTATTTACTCCACAATACTAACCTGACTGACAGAGTAAAAAGAAGGAAGCCTGTACATAATAACAATCTTACAAAACATGCATCCTGTTTGCATCAAGGCACTAAAGTGTCATGCTAACCAAAACGACCGCGAGCGTACGCCATCGCGTGCATGAAATATCAAAACAAACTCTGAACCAATTACATTAATTTGGGGACAGGTTGAAAAGCATTAAACATTTATGGCAATTTAGCTAGCTAGTTTTCTGTTGCTAGCTATTTTGTCCTGGGATTTAAACATTGGGTTGTTATTTTACCTGAAATGCACAAGGTCCTCTACTCCGACAGT
Source organism: Salvelinus fontinalis (assembly GCF_029448725.1). NCBI lineage: Eukaryota > Metazoa > Chordata > Actinopteri > Salmoniformes > Salmonidae > Salvelinus > Salvelinus fontinalis. Next base: position 50,867,421 of record NC_074670.1, on the reverse strand, counting down.
TAATCCACAGATAAAACGGTAAACCGAATTACTTTCTCCTCCGTCCTCAGGCTTCTTTTTTACTTCTTTGGACTTTATATGGCGGTTGGCAACTAACTTTATGGTGCATTACTACAACCGACTGGAGTGTGGTCGTCAGTTCATCTTTCAATCTCCCACGTGGTATATGCTCCTTAAAACTAATGAGGAGATGGCACGTGGTATATGCTCTTAAAAACCAACGAGGACATGGGAGAGGCCAGACTTGCAACGCGTTGAGCGTCACAAATAGAACCTATTTCTATTTTAGCGCCTTGCCACGCAGACGCTCGCTGAGGCGTGCAAGCAGTGTGGGTGCAATGATTGAATAACATGTGTACATTTATTTTGCAAAGCTCGCGCACGTGACACAGGCAGTGTGCTCAGCATGTAATACTGACAAAAATATGGCAAAGCTTTTCAATTTTGTCCTGAATACAAAGTGTTATGTTTGGGGCAAATCCAATAGAACACCATACTGAGTACCACTCTCCATATTTTCAAGCATAGTGGTGGCTGCCTCATGTTATGGGTATGCTTGTAATTGTTAAGAACTGGGGAGTTTTTCAGGAAAAATAAGAAACGGAATGGAGCTAAGCACAGGCTAAATCCTAGAGTAAAACCTGGTTCATTTTGGTTCCAATTTCACAGAGCTTGAAGTATTATGAAAATAATAACTGGGCAAATGTTGCATAATCCAGGTGTGGAAAGTTCTTAGAGACTTACCCAGAAAGACAGAGCTGTAATCGCTGCCAAATGTGCTTCTACAAAGTATTAATTCAGGAGTGAGTACTTATGTAAATTATATATTTATGAATTTCATTTTCAATAAATTTGCTAAAATTTCTGAAACACGTTTTCACTTTGGCATAATGGGTTATTGTGTGTAAATGTGTGAAAAAAAGCTATTTTGAATTCAGGCTGTAACAAGGAGTGTGAATACTTTCAACTTCAACCCTTGGGTTGTGCCGTGGCGGAGATCTTTGTGGGCTATACTCGGCCTTGTCTCAGGATGGTAAGTTGGTGGTTGAAGATATCCCTCTAGTGGTGTGGGGGCTGTGCTTTGGCAAAGTGGGTGGGGTTATATCCTGCCTGTTTGGCCCTCTCCGGGGGTATCATCGGATGGGGCCACAGTGTCTCCTGACCCCTCCTGTCTCAGCCTCCAGTATTAATGCTGCAGTAGTTTATGTGTCGGAGGGCTAGGGTCAGTCTGTTATATCTGGAGTATTTCTCCTGTCTCCGGTGTCCTGTGTGAATTTAAGTATGCTCTCTCTAATTCTCTCTTTCTCTCTTTCTTTCTTTCTCTCTCTCGATGGACCTGAGCCGTAGGACCATGCCTCAGGACTACTTGGCATGATGACTCCTTGCTGTCCCCAGTCCACCTGGCCGTGCTGCTGCTCCACTTTCAACTCTTCTGCCTGCGGCTATGGAACCCTAACCTGTTCACCGGACGTGCTACCTGTCCCAGACCTGCTGTTTTCAACTCTCTAGAGACAGCAGGAGCGGTAGAGATACTCTCAATGATCGGCTATGAAAAGCCAACTGACATTTACTCCTGAGGTGCTGACTTGTTGCACCCTCGACAACTACTGTGATTATTATTATTTGACCATGCTGGTCATTTATGAACATTTGAACATCTTGCCATGTTCTGTTATAATCTCCACCCGGCACAGACAGAAGAGGACTGGCCACCCCTCATAGCCTGGTTCCTCTCTAGGTTTCTTCCTAGGTTTTGGCCTTTCTAGGGAGTTTTTCCTAGCCACCGTGCTTCTACACCTGCATTGCTTGCTGTTTGGGGTTTTAGGCTGGGTTTCTGTACAGCACTTTGATATATCAGCTGATGTAAGAAGGGCTATATAAATACATTTGATTTGATTTGATCTCTATCATTTGTGTTTTACTAACTTATATAATGATGTTACAATGCACGTAAGTGGGGTGCTATTCAAACAGGCTTTTGAAGAGTAGCCAGCTGTTGATCATTAATCAGTAGGTCAAGGTTTGCATTCAATAACAGCTATGAGCCACACACACAATCTTGGTTTCACACACAAAGATACACCTTGCCCTAAATAGTTGAATGCTGCACATGCTATGAAACCAGGAAAACGAGTTCTACAGGGCCGCTGAGAGTCAGCTGCTCTACCTGAGAGACTACATTGTCAAAAAGCTGAGCAGGACCTTCCAGTGGGTTTCTATGGTTACTATTGTCATTTAAGGAGAATTGAAACCCACACTCGCTGTGCGTCGATTCGCACACTTTTACTATCTAGTTCAAAGACAAGAATTATCACTGTAGCTCTAACACACACTCAGGTATTGGCTGACTGATGCTTTGGAGCTAGATTAAAAACCAGTTATAACTCTGTTGTCAAACACAAAGAAGCTAAAGAATGTAGCCGAAGGGAGATGAATAACAATGTTGTCTGAGGTCATTCACGTACCCTGGGAGCCAGAACCTGAGATGCTTTGTTCACCACCCACTTTGGAAGAGAACCTGAAATACAGAATGAAACAAATAATCCATAATCACTGCAACTCTTGGTACCTGTAGTGTAACATAATCTGTGTCAAATATCTTTCAACAAAAAAAAGATAATTTAAGCATAGGATTTGAAAAAGGTCAGTCGAAGGTGGGTCTCACCTTTGGGGTCAGCCTGTGAGAGGTAGGTAAAGGAGCAGCTATTAGGTCCTATGGCCTTCACTAGGTAGCCAGTCAGGAGGGAGATGGCTCTCACAAGGTCCTTTTTGGGAGGATATTTCTGTGAAGAAATAACCAAATCAGCTGAGACGTTATCACTTGCATATTCTGAAGCCATGTGAATAACAAGAAACACATTCATGTAACAACCTTGTAATATGCTGCGTCCATACTGTTCCAGGCAAATATTGAGTGAGAAACACTTTATACATGATGAGGTGGTTTTAATGTGGATGAATAATAATAAATTATGTTTTTATTGCAATGAGTCTCGGCTCTACCATTCCTATGGCTCAATGTCAGCTAATTGTCCTCGTATATGTACACTGATATAACATTCCGTAACTATTAGTAACTGCAGACAGACTGCTGTATGTACTGGATGGTTGCTAAGAGCCAAAGTCTACAGACAGAGGAGGTGGAGGTGAATGGCGTACTTACTGGGTGTTTGACTGAGCAGTTAATGATCACATACTCGTCGTCCGTCACCTGCCACGAACGCAGCGTCACCACATCTCTGTTCTTCAGTGGCTTCGGACACAGCCCTGAAAAAAAAACAGGACAACAAATTTAAAACAACTTGAGGAAAGATTTCTCATTTACAACATCCACCCCCCCCCCCCCCCCCCCCCCCTGCCTTTCAATGTCAGGGTAACCAAAGATTTAAAGGCAGCAACTGGACTCTTGTGTTGACTAAATACACTCTGAAAAACAGGTCACTCATGCCTTGTCTGAACTCCTGAAGACTCTGTGAAGGGGTGCCATGGAGGAAGGGGTTCCTTAAAGCAAGGGGAAAGTGGAGTGAATCTTAATACGAGACTTTATACCAGATTTATTTGACATTTTCCTCTGTGGTCATGTCATGTTTGAACCTGTGGTTTAAAGTCAATCATTAGTAAAGTTGACCCGTCAAGTTCTTGCACTGAGAGAAGAGACAAAACAACAGAGAGGAATGTGGAACAGCACACTTAACTCTAGCAGATAAGAGGAACTCACATGAATAATAACCGATATCGGCGTTAGGTGAGAGACGGGCAATGTCAAAGCTCTCCAACATGGTGGGGTCCCACTTCCTGCGATACTGTCCATCATGAAGGACGTCGTACATCGTGGCGGCCGACACATCTTTTATGGTCATTCTGCACTGAAATACAAACAGCAAAAGTAAATTGATTATTGGAGTAAAAGAATACATTAATTAGATCTGTCTCTAGATCTGCTCTTATCTGTTGAGTACTCACTATAATAAAATATGACACCAGATAAACCAATGATAATGGAAAGTTGGAAACACGCCCTAGATGCTCTTGTGATAACGTTGCCACAAAAACAAAAGGGTTGCGGTGGAAAACAGAAAAACTGTCACGCTTCCCTCAAGGGACATGGAAATGTCAAAAGACTAGAGATTGAGATACATTGGAAAGTAGAGAAAAGAGAGGAAAATGTTGTCCTTATAGTGCAATGTCTCTTCAGACTATGATATTCGTGATGGAATACAGCATGCCCCTATTTTTGTATATAATTTAAAGTTTAAATTGACTGAAAATAAAAACAAAAATGTTGTCCAGTCGACTGATCCATGGCCATGACTTCATACTGTTAGTTTTACATTACAGTGTATCAAATTGACAGGTGAGTCAAACCAAGGTTTCCTTACTTTTATCTTGTGAACTTTTGGTACGTTTTTTCCCCCCTGAGGGGATGTTACAGGGGCCACCTCGACCCAGACCTCCATCCCGTTCTTGTCATATTTGCTGTACCAGTTGTCCGTTGACAAGGCTTGTCTTCTGAAGTCTGCAAAGACTGCCTCGTCTGGTATAATTCTCGAGAGAACTCGAGACATAATTTATATCCAACAATAAATCCTTATGAACGAATGAAAAAGCGGTAGCCTACTTAACGAGCAAAAGAAGAAGCGAAATGCTACAAGTCACTGAATTGATGTTGTGTATCCCCTCCGACCCTCTTGCCTCTAACAAAATGCTATTCTAGTAGTGACAGTGAGATAAATACGTTTTTCTACTCACTGATTAGCATATCAAGTTGGACTGGATTTTTGTGTTAGATTCCTTACCTACCCAGTTTTCAGCATATCTAAGACCCTTTGTGTGTTTCGTACTTAAAATCCAGGGCAGGGTGTTCTTTACCTGCAGTTTTACACCCCTATCAACATGGCCACGCCCCTTTCAACAAACTATATCAAGTAATAAATACAAGAGTTTGTTTGGCAAAGAAGTCACGATTAAATTCTAAATGTTGTGTCGTATAGTAAATGCACAATATATTATGCAAAAATGCTGTGTCGTACTGAAATCGTACTGAAATTGCACAATATCTTATGTAACAAAAATATCCGTCCTCGTGGCACAGAAACTGGCCCGTTGGTTACAATCACTGATGCACTGTGAATTGCATGATTAGGCCCATTCATCTATGGATTAGGCAACATTCCATTCATTAGGGCTAATAACCTTTGACCGGCAACACAATATGAAATGGATGAAAAAAAGTTACAAGATCAATTACAAGACAATATATATATTTTGACTGATGTATTTGAAACAAGACCATGCTGCTCAACAATCTGACATTCTTCACTAGTAAGAACAGTTTCAAATGACAATTTCGAAAACAACGTGCATGTAAAAGTAGGACAATCCAAATAATCTAAAGCATTAATATTCATAAAAATAATTTGAAAGAAACTTGGAACAACTTTGGTGAAATCTCTTTATTTCATGTGATACATTTCAGTGTTCTTTAATGCTCCTTTTTTTTATACAGCAGATAGTACATTATTCACACAAACGTTGCTAAACACGACATAATTCAAATGGACAGACACTTCAGAATAGCACACAGTTCAGTTGAGTACTCAGTGAGGGATAATAGAACAGCTGTTAAGGTAAAGACGGTGGTTCGATGTAATTAAATACCCATCTACATTTCTTTGTAAAAATGTAACAGCGAATGTATTGGTGTGTGGTGGTGGGACATTTATGGCTGTGTTTAGTTGGTGTGTGTGTGTCAATGTGTTTGTGTGTGTGAAAACGTGTTAAGGGATGGGTGGAGCAACTCATTTTGGTCAAGTATACAAGGCAATTTTACGGTTGCTTGTGTTACAAAATAAATAAACACAAAACTAACGGTCGTAAACAGGCAATAGCGCTAAAGATGAACTTCACTGCACTTATTTTCACAGCAAGGGTGTTAGGAAGCGTTAGCTGTATCTGAGGACCAACTCTAGCTACCTGCTCTACAGAACAACTACTGTCAGCAGGCCTCTCCATCTTTACAATGTTGGGTCTTGATTCAGTGCACAACGTTGGTGAACAAGCAAGGCATCGTTTTTTCTTAACCATCTATGAATCCTGCATGATGAGCACGCCGTTCCTGCAATAGTGTGACGAAAACAAGACAACAATATACATCAATTGGAGGGTGAGAAGGGAGACATCCTATGGGCCCATTGGATGTTTCCATTTAGTGTGTAAAAAGCTTTGACACCTGCTCACTCCATAGGCTCACATATGAACTTTAAAACACCCCTTCTCCTCAGACACAAGATGTGTTAGTATGTGTGCGGCTATTTGATGTAAGTCTCTATGCCAGATTTTCTATAGCTTCAAAGTGTATATCAATAGATTTAGGTTAGTATTTTCCACTACAATGAATTTGGGATCATGTCCCTTTTCTAAAAATGCATATCCTTTACTGATTGGCTATACATCCTTTCTGCAGCATCCTCTTTGGGAGACCTACCAATATATCAAAGAAGTTGCCATTGAAATCATCAGTCGATTAACTACAGTAATCCTAAATGAAGTTCTTTGGCTGTTCATGCCTTGATAATAATGTCCCTTATTCATGGTCCCATAAACCATTAGGCCTAAATTAATAGCTTTGATTTGAGCCAACAATGAAAGGAAATAATATTCATAGTTTAGAGGGGAATCTTTTTAGAACAAAGTATATCAAAACCTTGTGAATCACTTTGTTTATCACGTAGCTGGAATACTCTAGTTGACCCACTCCAGACTCACCATTGGAAATAAAAGCAAAGATCCAAGGGACTGAGACCTTATCCCTTTAATAGTCACTTAAATAATCTCAAACAATATCACTTCACAACAACGCAATAACCCGAGAGCAGTTAGCTATGTCAGTCTGCAATCCTATTTAATGTCATGCAGTTGGATGAAAATCTGAACATATTCAGCTTTCAACCTATTCTGTGTTTGACTTTTAACCTTTAATATAGTTGAATATCATCTGTTTAAATACAGAGTAATAGCACATCCACACGATTACTCCGAAAAGTCACTAAGTCGAAGGGGGGGGGGGGGGGGGGGGGGACAGGTTCTCAGATCGATGGCGGTGAGCCATAGGTGGGGAGAGTGGCCACTGAGACACAAGCTGTTGGTGGGGAGGAGGAAGGTCAGGTGGGGGGGGGGGGTGTTTACTAGCAGGAGCAGCTGCTCTCCGTCACTGCCATCTCTGGTGGCTTCTCCAGTTTGATATCGATCACTGAGAGAGGAGATGGTTAAGGTATATTATTCATTACGGTGTAATTTCATGGATATTTTTTTCCAAATAACATTTCACAATTATAAACAAAATTAAATCCATATACAATAGATAACCTGGTTCTCTGTTGTAATGTTTCCATCCAACCTTTTTATGCAATTGAAGTACTAAAATTGCACGACAGGCCTGATACAAACAGCAAATGTTTCTATAAAACTTTCCAAAAGTCCACAAAACAAATTACGCTAGGCAATGTGGGATCTGTCAAATAAATTAGTGGCAGTAGAAACGCTTTTATGAGCAAATATAATAACCATCATATTGAAGTAAACTTGGAGTCATGTGACGATATGTTGTGTGGTCCTCCCACTACGAATCGGGGAAGCATGCAGTTTATTATGCTACGGCTGAAATAAGTGATGAACTTCACAGGGTGGTGAAAGTGCAAGGTGATGACCTTGATGCTCCTCTCCAATAAATATTGAGGGTCTTATTCTGGTGATTTGATCGATGCTTGGCTGCCGTTTAACATAAAAATAATCTTGCTCTTTTGTCCATAATAATGTCATCATGTAAGCCATACCCAAACTGAATCTGCCAGCTGTTGGCTAGAGAGCATGTGCCAAGACCAGAGTGGGCACATTCACTATTTAACACAACATTGTGTGATAAAACCATTTTTATGTGCACAACGTCGTCACGCACAGCCTTTGATCTGCAACAAGTACATTTGATGGAAACATCTCTGGTGGGAAAACGTGTGTTTTAATGTGTGTCCTGTTTTATGCAGATGGTTTAACATTAGCATGAAATTCTGTTAATTGGATAGAAACTTAACTACTGAAGCATTTCTGGAGCGTTGATTTACATGTTGAGCTCAAACTTGCTCCAAACCATTCTGCCTCGGGGCTAACCCCTTTGTGAAAGGATACTGTCCTCTTTGCCCTTCTCTGGTGTGCTATCCATCCCAGGTAGGGCTGCAGCAACACGGCGAAACAGCTGAGGAACCACAAGAAAATAACCAGTGGATAAAACCAGCCATACCACACAGCGCATCAATAACATAAAGTTGGCCACATAAGTGATGAACTACACAGTACACCAAACATTAGGAACACCTTCCTAATATTCACATTTCCATTTAAAATAAACATACAACATATACACTGCTCAAAAAAATAAAGGGAACACTTAAACAACACAATGTAACTCCAAGTCAATCACACTTCTGTGAAATCAAACTGTCCATTTAGGAAGCAACACTGATTGACAATAAATGTCACATGCTGTTGTGCAAATGGAATAGACAAAAGGTGGAAATTATAGGCAATTAGCAAGACACCCCCAAAAAAGGAGTGATTCTGCAGGTGGTGACCACAGACAACTTCTCAGTTTCTATGCTTCCTGGCTTATGTTTGGTCACTTTTGAATGCTGGCGGTGCTCTCACTCTAGTGGTAGCATGAGACGGAGTCTACAACCCACACAAGTGGCTCAGGTAGTGCAGCTCATCCAGGATGGCACATCAATGCGAGCTGTGGCAAGAAGGTTTGCTGTGTCTGTCAGCGTAATGTCCAGAGCATGGAGGCGCTACCAGGAGACAGGCCAGTACATCAGGAGACGTGGAGGAGGCCGTAGGAGGGCAACAACCCAGCAGCAGGACCGCTCCTTGCACAAAGGCGGAGGTAGCGGTCCTGCTGCTGGGTTGTTGCCCTCCTACGGCCTCCTCCACGTCTCCTGATGTACTGGCCTGTCTCCTGGTAGCGCCTCCATGCTCTGGACACTACGCTGACAGACACAGCAAACCTTTTTGCCACAGCTCGCATTGATGTGCCATCCTGGATGAACTGCACTACCTGAGCCACTTGTGTGGGTTGTAGACTCCGTCTCATGCTACCACTAGAGTGAGAGCACCGCCAGCATTCAAAAGTGACCAAAACATCAGCCAGGAAGCATAGGAACTGAGAAGTGGTCTGTGGTCACCACCTGCTAAATCACTCCTTTTTTCGGGGTGTCTTGCTAATTGCCTATAATTTCCACCTTTTGTCTACTCCATTTGCACAACAGCACGTGAAATTTATTGTCAATCAGTGTTGCTTCCTAAGTGGACAGTTTGATTTCACAGAAGTGTGATTGACTTGGAGTTACATTGTGTTGTTTAAGTGTTTCCTTTATTTTTTTGAGCAGTGTATTTGTACATAGAGCTACATGCATTGGACAAAACTGATTTGGTTATTTATTACATATTAAAATCTTGGAAGATGTCTCAATAACACAAGAAAATGCCCCTACAGAATATTTAACATTTTCTTGTTAACTTGTCACAAGTTGCCATGTAATTGTTCATATTTTATGCCCATAAAATGTCCATGATTCCGTGCCAAACAGTGAGAAGCAGACATTTTGTGGAACGAGGAAAAATAAGAGAAAGACCCAACAACAACATGGAGCTAGACACCGCAGTACAACTGATGCTGAAGCGTTCTAAAGCAGTGGACAGGATCGACAACATGACCTGAGCACTGAGGGGAATCACAATGCAGAAAGGACTAGGTGGACAAGCCTTGAGGAGCCAGGTGACGAGAGAGAGAGAGGAGGGAAAACTAGAAGTTGTGAAAGAGGCAGCTGGCACTAGGAGGGCAGACTGGGCTGGACTATCCTGAGTGAACAGAAGCTCTACCTGTTTGACATTGTAGCCAGTCTTTGCGCTGGTTTCAATGAACATGACATTCAGTTCCTTAGCTCTCTGCTCGCCCTCTTCTGTGGTGATCTGTCTGCTCAGGCCACAGCAGAGAGGACGGAGAGATAGACAGACATGAAAGAGAACAGGCAGAGGGGGAAGGGAGAGAGAGGAAAAAAAGAACGAGCTCAGAGATTCCAGTTTTTGGTTAGAAAGAGAGGTTAGTTTGGTCCCATCTCTGTGGAACAAAGGGATAGGAGAGGAAGCAGCTTTGCTGAGAAGATCAAACAGCTTGACACGATACAGAGAAACAATCCCAGGTCACTCACAGTACAATCACTCGTTCCACATTAAACCTCTAATCCACGTTGTACATCAAATTATTCTTCCTAAGGCAGAACATAATGAGCAGTTCTGGAGGCTGCTTGTACACCTGCTGGTGGTAGCTGGACACCCACCTGTTTGACGTTATAGCCAGCCTTGGCGCTGGTCTCTATGTACATCACATTGAGTTCACGAGCTTTCCTCTCTGCAGCCTCAACAGATACTTGTCTGCCATGGTCCCAGGGGGAGGGACATGAGGGGAGGGTGGTGGCAGTGGGTTGGGAGTGGACACCAAATCAAAGTGACATGGGGAGACACCAGGGAGAGGGAACAAAATAAATAAATAAAACAAAATTTGACAAAAACAAAAAAGGCTTAAAGGAAAACTCCACCCCAAAATGATATTTTGGTATTTGTTTCATTAGTCAATTGTAGTCCCAAAATGTTTTGCTTGTCAGCAATCAAGTTTGAAGATATGTCACTTACAAAATACAGAAATCATCCCTGTATGATGCATATTACGGGGATAATTTCTGTATTTTGAAAGTTACATATCAGTAATGGAGTAACTTTAGCATGGAGTTCAACAGATCAAAATCAGAAAACATATGAAAATGTATCATGTTGGAGGCGCCAAATACATTCAAGGGACGAGGGAGGAACCAGGCTTTGACAAAGGCTTTACACATACAACGGTTTTCAAAATATGTCGACATTTAGTTCAGGGACCACATTACTGTTTACCACCACACCAACTACGCTCTACACACACACACACAATGTACCTTTTATCAGCCAAGTCTGTTTTGTTTCCCACAAGCATGATAATAACATCACTTCCTCTCTCTGTTCTGACGTCATCAATCCACTTTGAGGTTTGCTGGAATGAATTGAGATCTGAGGGGAAGAAAATTAGCAACTTGGAACGCATACAAAATGAGCATGACCACTTTAAATATAGTGTGAGGTATGAACTCTACAGTGAAGGGGTTATTAATAACGTTAGACACATTTGCAAATCAGAACAGTCGTTGCTCTTCATTGGAAGTACAGTTGATTTCAGTAGAGTAGCCAGGTGTTAGTAAGCAAAAGTAAACAGTAAGTTAAGTTTAAGCACAGAAATGAATATTAGTCCCCACGCCACTGTTAATACAAGGGAAAACTCCCTAATCCCCATGAAGTTGCATCATTAAAGTCCCTACATGGTATAGTGACACTGACTGCCTCCAATAATAGCAACACTACTCATACACTGAAAGCTGTTGCGGTTTGCTACTGTGTTATAGAAGATGACAACCTCCTTCCCAATGTAATGTCCCAGTGGCCCACAACCCCTACAGTGATGAGGGCACAGCTCTATCTAGGCCAGGAGGCTCTGACTCACTGGTGATGTCATAAACCACCACAGCAATGGTGGAGTCGCGGATGTAGCTGGGAATGAGGCTACGAAAACGCTCCTGTCCAGCAGTGTCCCAGAGCTGAAGCCGGACCTGGGGATTGGGATGGAGGAGGAGGAGAAACGGGACAGACGGAAAGGGGAAAATGAAGAAGAGGATTGACAAAGAGTTGCAAGAGAACAGCAAGGCAGCAGAGGTGAAAAATGATCATGCATCCTGGAACAGGAAAAGCTTTCCCCAAGCAGCTAGCAGATGACCTGTTCCCAATGTTGATCCTTTTTAGTGACCTATTACAGATGGCAAATGTTCCAAATCAATGCTTTTGGTGCAATTAAAGTCAACCAAACATTGCTGGTAACCTCTGCTAGCATTTCCCCTATTCCTTAGAAAAGCCCCTTTAGAGACATTTCCACAAGCACCACTGGATGTACTGAGCTTGAGAGTTCCATCATCCCCCTCTATAGGCCTATTTGCACCTATTGGGAGAAACGTAGAGGAAACATTGCACTTACAAAGTCATCTACAACATCTACTCACTTTAGAGTAGCATAGAATTTGCAGGGAATGGAAGCCCTGAAGCGCCAATAACCTATTTCCTGATCCGGTTCCTCACTGACCACAAGCAAGTGTGGTTCAACTCATTGCTACAGTCCAATGACGTTGCCAAGCTGTGGAAATACTGTTTGCCCTGTTCTCCCCTTCCGTCCACTGAGAGAAGGGCAGGGACGTGATACCTACTTGCTATGTCATAAACCACCACAGCAGCGGCTGAGTCTCTGATGTAGCTGGGGATGAGGCTGCGGAACCGCTCCTGCCCGGCCGTATCCCACAGCTGGAGCCGAATCTGTGGCCAACCGTGCAACAAACCGAGGAGTGGACACAGTTCGAAACCCAGCCATGGGGATGGAGGGGAGGAGTGGACAGAGGGAAAAAAACGTATAATGATGGAACTAAAAACAGAATCATGGCAGGAAAGAAAACTTGATTGGCTACATGAAAACTGATAATTAAACTGCAAATTATAGTTCCTCTACGTCCATACTAAACAAGCAGTCTAGTTGGGATGAGATAAAAAGCAGACTACCTAAGCCCATTTTTGACAGTGGCATGTAGAGGGATATACAATGTTTATGCATGGACACAAACTCAAGGGACACGTGAAATGGTTTCAAATGAAAGGCTCCAAGTGATGCAATGATATAGAAACAAAAGTGGTACTTACCGTACGATCTTCCAGGTACATCGTTTTCGATAAAAAGTCGATGCCAATTGTAGCCTGCAAGACAAAAATTTCAAATTCTCAGACATCACATGACCATACTACATTCAACAAAAAGCAGAAAAGGGATGACCTTGTGTCCTTATTCTTTTTCAGCTTTGTAACAGATTTTATGTAAGCTACTATCAGGTTAGAAAAACAGAACAATTCCCCCAAGCAAAATAACCAAAAGAGCTTAAAACAGTGTGCATGCCTACTAATATTACTCATGTTATGCATTAGTTTACATGCAATAAATAACAAGTACTGTACTTGAGATGAGGTAATGTACCTGATAGGTATTGTCAAAGCTGTCATACATAAACCTGGTGATAAGCGATGTCTTCCCCACTGTAAAGACAGACATGCAGAGCAGAGAGCATTTAGTTTACATTTTGACATTTAGGCAGTAACACAGTAACAGAATGACGCAGAGACTGATTTTTCACATCAAAAACTGTATGTCAAACAAAAACCAATGATTGCAAAGTTAAAGAAACCATACAACTACGCACAATGACGACTTATGACAATTTTCACAATAAAACAAAAACAAAACATGCTTACTTGAAGAACAGCAGCAGATGCAAAGTCTGCTAACAACAGCACTGTTCTTTGTAATGGTGCAGGCACACCAAGAAATCTGACTAGTTACTTAGCAAAGTAGGAGGCCGTTCCTTTTCTTGCTAGAACAAAAGACGCCCCTGGTGTGTACGGACGAACCAGCCGCTACTACTTGTAGAATCGCAATGCTCGTCAGTGGCCGAGAACTTGACTTCGAGCCAATCAGAGCACAAACCGATACGTAAAGCCAACAGAAGTATATAACAAAAATTCCCTTTTCCCAGTGTAATCCACCACATTTGTCAGAATTGTTCTAACTAAAATAATAAAGCCGCATAATACATCATTTTTCTCAAGTAAGTCTTTACATCTAGCTAATAAGTTTTGTGCTTGAAGGATTTTTTTTGTCAGGTCCAGTTTGATAATGTGAAACTGCTTATTAGCGTTAGCTTGCTGAGCCAGGCAGTCACACAAACAAACCGGATGGGTTGGTAAATGCACACAACACTAAATGCTTTACCAAGCTAGCCATTTAGCAAGGTGAAGCAATAATTGAATTCATTCTCCATTATCCCATACTGTCAATACCAGTTCGCTTGCTAGCTAACGTTAGCACCGCAACACATAGGGCCTTCACTCACTGCTATAGAATGTAGGGGAACCGCAAGTCAATTAGAGGGAACTTCTAAATAAATGTCAAAACGTAATTCTCTTTGCACAAGGACTCGGAGTAAAAAAAATCTTGATCAATCGATTGGTCGAAACTTCAAAACGTGTATTTGTGTGATCTGACTCAATGTAGCAGAATTAAAGACAAAATCAATTCTGTGGGTGCTAGATTGACACAGTTAAGTCTTCTCTGCTGGCTGCCAGTGTTGCCAACTCCTCAGTAAGGAAAGTAGCTATTGGCTGTCCTAAAAGTCGCTAAATGACATCATCGCCTAATTGGCCATGTGCATGTCATTGTGATGGATGCTGTAGGAGAGAAGAATAACGTTGTGGGAGAGACAAAAAGTGAGTAAAAAACACCCTAAATATGTTTAGAACTACAAATGAGCAAGCTGCAGAGTGGCACACAGCAAATAAGAACCAGATATGAGGCCATACTCCTCCAGCACTTTATAGACCCCATTGTTAATCCATCATAACAGAGGCATTGTCAGTCCCTATCCCCAGGAGTTTCTCTTTTTTAAGACAACACTGAGGAAAGCCACAACAGCACAGGCTATAGACTTGGCATCTCCTCCCTCCAAGTCAACAAGCCCAAGAAATATTGATACAATTGTCTGCTTGCTGTCACGGAATTACCTTATCACAACCCCCAGGTATTTAGAAACACTTACATTCGTGGACTCATTGAGGAGGAGGCTGAAACGCTGGTCACCCACATCTGCAACCAACTTTTTCAGAAAGTTTGAGTTTGTTTTTTTACATCACTAAGTTTGGCGTAGAAATCGGCCTTACAATACAGGCAGTATGCCCTAGTATCATCTCCAATAAACGGCTTCAACCAGCCTTTGAATTCAGGGTTTGATTCCCACTCCTTTCTGTATTTTTGAGTGTACAGTTTAGACTGAGACATGAGCTAGCCGGCTAGATGTTTAGCTTATGTCACAGAGAGGCACACACACAGTGGACAAGGTGAGTAAGTGACTGAGGCTATGTGAGTCAAATGCAGTGATTTATTTTTGTGCAGTGATTTACTTTAGACAAAGAACATTTTACATCCCCGCCCTGAATGTAATCCCGCCCTGAATGCAAGTGGTGGCTTCCCGCAAGCGCGATTCATTTGCAGTCTGGACAAGGAAGGGGTGAACATTTGCTCTGACTGCAGCGCGAGGACTGGGCCGCCTGTGAGTGCTTTGGGACAGGGGTGGGGCCCACGGCAGCACATTGAGAAGAGTAAGAACAGTACGTGCTTTCACGTCAGTCTCCAAAAACACCAGAAAAAGTCACTAGATTTGTCACTAGCCGATTTTTTGAAAATGTGTCACTAGAGGGGTCTGAATTCTTGCTAAATATAGCGGCTAAGTTGGCAACACTGACTGGCTGCTGAGGTTGATGCAGAGAAAGAGGTCAGTGAGTGAAACACGTGAGCTAGTTGGCAGGTGACTGCTAGGCTCTTAATTCATCCTTCCTCAAAAACCCATTGGAGAAGGTGGTCAGAGGGGAGGGACCTTGTACCTTCTCCTACACTAGTTGCGGAGATAGGATGCGAGCAATCAAGGAAATATAAAATCAAACAAAGCCTAGTCGTGTTGAGCGATTAAACAAAATGAAAGTTATTTTTTTAACAACTGTTGGTAAATTATCTGTTCAATTATTTGAATTCTATGTTATTTTTTGGGTGAGCTCAATGCGCACACAGCAGTTTCTCCAGAGATAAATCAGATCCAGCCTGAACTGTGTCATGTAGTAGGGAGTTATCATTTCCGACTGGCCAATATTCTACAGAACTACCACGTTTTATGCGTTAAACTAAATACAATGACCATAATCCATTGCGCATCTACTTTTCCAGTCTGTGTTTCTTTTAGGACTACTATGGAAGAGAGAAGAATGTGCGATCCTGAGCGAGAGCGTAGCAGTTGCTTCTCTCTACCTGAAAATACATGATCTAAGTCAGGGTTTCCCAAACTCGTTTTGGTTTTTGCCCTAGCACTACACAGCTGATTCGAATTACCCATCAAGCTGATTATTTGAATCAGCTGTGTAGTGCTGGAGCAAAAGCGTCCACGGATGTAAGTGTTTCTAAATACCTGGGGGTTGTGATAAGGTAATTCCGTGACAAAAAAAAAAAAACTCATGAATGGAATGAAATAAAACACTTGTTTCTCAGTGTAGCATAGGTTGTGAGCCTTGCAAACAACTTGTCCACTCTGACAATGAGAATAATAAGACTAATAATATATTGAATGCATTAATAACAAAAATTACTGTATCCATTTCTAATCTGCAATGTTTGTTTGATGGGGACTAATGGTAAATGTACTACAGGTGATATGTAATGGGGTATTGATAGACACTAAACACTCAAAGGGCAAACAATTCACACAATGAAGTTATGAAACAAGGAATGCACACCAATTCACGGGAGGGAGTGTATTCTGGAGAACCACACTCCCCTTCTTAGACTGTCCACTGAGATACCTGTCTCATAAGGCATGAAATATATATTTGCGACCGCTAAACTAAAACGACTAATTGGGGTCAGCCCTACTTCGCACTCATTATAAATCACCTACAGTTATTCATTGGATTATTCTCTACAATATAACCTTAATATGCTAGTACTTAACAATATTGATCAACTAAGAATGTTAGTTTGAGCTGACCGATTCAAGTTTAGACGTGCCGCTCTTGGTTGTATCTCTTCCATTGTCGGTGTTGGGAGGTATTTCCATGCTTTGGACCAATCAAAATCAACTTCATACCCTTGTCATTTTCATCTCCAGATTCTTGGCTTTCATTGGTGATCAATCTAAATTGAGGGGCCATATCAACGGTGATTTAAAGGGAAATATTCCAAAATACAACATGAAAACTGCAACAGATTGCTTTCAGGGAGGGTAGACATTGAAATTCAGTCTGTTAGCTTTATAAATATATACACTGAACAAAAATATAAAACGCAACATGTAGAGTGTTCCCCAGTTTCATGAGCTGATATAAAAGATCCCAGAAATGTTCCATACGCACAAAAACCTTTTCTCAAAAAATGTTGTGCACAAAATTTGTTTTACATCCCTCTTAGTAAGCATTTCTCCTTTGCCAAAATAACCCATACACCTGACAGGTTTGTCATATCAAGAAGCTGATTAAACATGATCCTTACACAGGTGCACAATGTGCTGGGGACAATTAAAGGCCACTCTAAAATGGGCAGTTTTTTCACACAATGCCTCAAGTGTTGAGGGAGTGTGCAAATGGCATGCTGAGTGCAGGAATGTCCCACCTGAGCTGTTGCCAGTGAATTTTAATGTTAATTTCTTTACCATAAGCCACCCACAACGTTGTTTTAGAGAATTTGGCAGTATGTCCAACCGGCCTCACAACAACATACCACGTGTACGGTGTCATATGGGCGAGCGGTTTGCTGATATCAACATTGTGAACAGAGTGCCCCATAGTGGTGGTGGGGTTATGGTATGGGCAGGCATAAGCTACGGACAACCAACACAATTGCATTTTATCAATGGCAATTTGAATGCACAGAGATACCGAGGCCCATTGTTGTACCATTCATCCACCGCCATCCCCTCATGTTTCAGCGTGATAATACACAATTCCTGGAAGATGAATATGTCCCAGTTCTTCCATGGCCTGCATACTCAGACATGTCACCCTTTGGGCATGTTTGGGATGCTCTGGATTGACGTGTATGACAGCGTGTTCCGGTACCCGCCAATATCCAACAACTTCGCACCGTCATTGAACAGGAGTGGGACAACATTCCACAATCAAATCTATGCAAAGGAGATGTGTCACACTGCATGAGGCAAATGGTGGTCACGCCAGATACTGACCGGTTTTCTGATTAATGCCCCTACTTTTTTTTTTTAAAGGCATCTGTGACAGATGCATATCTGTATTCCTAGTCATGTGAAATCCATAGATTAGGGCCTAAGAATTAATTTCAATTGACTGATTTCCTTATATGAACTGTAAATCAGTAAAATTGTTGCATTTTGCGTTTATATTTTAGTTCAGTATATATGCCCAATTTTGTTTTGTAGTCTGCGGATTTCATTTAGAAAAAGCCCATGTTATCACACTAACCTGCAGCCACTAGCTAGCTTATCAGATGATGTTGGAAGTTAGCTCCGTTCTGCCCACGGAGCGTGACAGTTCTACTGAGCAGCGTAGAAGTTATTTTTGACCATGGCCGCGGTGACAATCTAATCATGCTAAATTATCAGAGTAAATCTGTAACATCTGAACCGTATATGGTAAAGACATCGGTATGGGCTATTGTTTTTCTGATGTAATTCTCTATTTAATAAACATTTTTATAAACCTTGAATGAAAGAGTACAACAGTGGTCACCAACCTAGTCGATCAACAAACATTTCAGTAGAAAAGCCAACGAAAAAGCCTTGCATGCTTATTTTTAATTTTATTCGTCTTGCACTGTTGGCGGTAGGTGCACTTGATTCAGAAGCCCTGTGCGCCAGGTAGGGAGTGTTCCCATTTTTAACCTTATCATTTGTCTGAAGGGATAAACTGACTACCCGGGGGACTGGGAGAGCTAAATTAAGTGTGCATACTGCTCTGGCAAATCAGATCGCTCAAATCACCATGCCTAAAGCATCCACGACCCCACAGTAAAGTGTCATACTAGCCTATGTGAGATTTCATTAATTTTAAAACCATGACCATTGAGAGACTGTTGAAATACAGCAAACACTTTACAAAACTGCTTCTCTCTACTTCCACTACAACCAGCACTGCATCTGCAATGAATTAGTAGCCAAGTGTATCGATAGGCCTGCATTTTATTATTAGCAGCTCGTAATGTTTATTTTACTATCAAGGTATTATTTCACGTACTCTGGTCATAGAAACAACATGGATTTGTGCATGAGGCAGAAATAATGCAATGCTACTCGAGTGTCATCAGTAGGTAGGAAGACTGTCCCCTCTCTCTGATCAGTCTCATCGGAGGGAGAGCGCAGGGACCGTGAGAGGCAGACCCTCTGCTGCTGCTTTTTCCCCCTCTCCTGACTGCCCAGATGCAGGTAACATCAGTACAGTAAAATAAAAAAACGAATTATTTGCAAATGATTTCCATTTATGCTGAGCTGTGCCTCAGAAGTGATATAACTGATCAAATGTTTTATAATATAATAAGGTCTGAGAAGAACATTGGCAGGCCAAGCATAGCAAATAGTAAAACATCTGGAGGAAATATTCACTAATGTTGTATAAGCGAATTAACACACTCCAGACTGCGTTGTCATGGAATTACCGCACACCTCAGTGGTTGAAGTGACTTTATATGACTTAACACAAACCTCATTCCTACAGAACTGTTTTTATTTAGGTTACTGTTGCATAGTCTTAGATTTAAAAAAAATAATCTGATCAGTAGATCTCTGCTTGCTTTTTAACTCAAACTGATCTTGAATCAGAAAAGGTTGGTGACAACAGCCCTAAAACACATCAACTCCGACTCGTCAGCTAACAGGCAGCTGCTTCATTCAAAAACAAATCCATTTTTATTTAATAATGTTGCTAGTTACTCCAGTCATCTAGTTGTAGCCATCTGGTTAGTATCAATGGCTTACAAATGCTAGTTAGCCAAGTAGTAATAACATTAGCACAGCTGGCTAGTTAGCTACAGCAGGCACAAGCCAAACAAACTACTGCCACTTTGTGGCCTGGAGTATTTCAACAAAACGGAGGTAAAACCACAGCTTTTCTAAACCCAGAGGCGCAACATCGAGAATTACGCTTACGAACCAGACCGGTTAGAGAAGTCAAATTCTTCATTATGTGTTAATTTTCTCAACCTAAAAGGCACAACCTAGATTTGAGCCAATGTCTTAAGTAGTTGAACATGTCATTACTCCAATCTCGTGAAAATAACACATTTTCGTCAAAAAACATCGAAGGAGCGTCTTTAATTTGACGTTCTGCACAAGAGCATTTCGGCACGAGACGACCTTAGACCCGATGACCTATTACTGCGCAGCTAGCCAATGTCGCCATGACATCTACAAGTGTGATCGAGATTTCTATTAGAGGAGCAGTTTTTGCCTATCTTTGAACAAAGTTAACTGCCGAAACTCTGGGCAGAGGTTAAGTACCTAACGTTATCGGCAGTCAGATTTCTCTGCGTCTGACCCTTAATTTTCAGTGGAAAGTGTTAAGGCGTCCTTGTGCATACAGACGTATGGTTTGTTTAATTTACAATCATTGGTTTTTGTTTAGCATACATTTTAAGTGTAAAATCTGTGTACCATTATTCTGTACCATAGAATTGTCAATTTGCTAAATTGTGCATGATCCTCTGTGGAACTGCAATTTGGGAGGAATAGTAAACGTAGCCTAGGCAGAATTGCATTATGAGCATTTAGCTATTTAAAACAATTGAATATACTGACAGTAACCATGCGTTAAGCGATCATATGTCATATTGTTTATTTGTATTATAACATCTAAAAACGAATCGATAGACTACTGAACCCACGGCGCTGAGCTGGCAAGGGTGGAGCCACGAATGGAGGAGACAGCTAGCAAGCTAAAATGGACTGGAAAAGCAATACAGTTTTGGGTCTATGCAAATCTAAATTAAGATGTGTCTGAGGAAATAATATGCCTTATGTCTAGTTTGTAAGCGGCCCAGCGCGTTTCCACCCAAGCAAACGCGTTACTAGGCTCCCCTCTACTAACAGACGTGGCTTGGCAGAGTTAACGTTAGCTAGCTAACAGTATCCAACTGTTCAAGTTTGCTATAGGACTCCACACACGCTGAAGCTACAGTAGCTGGCAAGTAAACATCCACTTAACTAGTTGGCTAAATAAGTCTAACTACCCAGCAGAAGCAAGCGTAACTTCAACAAACGTTAGTGAATGACACCGACAATTCAGTAACGTGCTAGTACTGTAGCTAGCCAACTTAGTTACAGGGTGTGCATGACTTGGCTAGCTAGCTAAATTCGTTGGCATTTTCTTGGGCAACATCTGAAGGAACACATTTTCCTGATTAAATTGGATAGCTAGCAAGTTCCCTTTACATGTTATAGTCATTGGCTAAAATATAGCTAGCTAGCTAACCTAACGAGGCATCGTCTGAGTTGTTAAAAGCCTCATCGTTCTGCCTCGGCCTGGCTAGCTACGGTACTGTTAGGCTAATGCCAGCTGGCAGTACTCATCAAAACGCCCCACAACAAATAACCACATTACATGCCCTGAATACTCCTCCACTTACCACTTTGCTCGCCTAAGAATACGAGCTTAAATTTCCGAAGGGGGTTGCCAAACTCTCCGCCGCCGGTTGTGGTTGACATCTTTATTAAAAGATAAACAGCTAGCTATATGGCCCGTTTTCTATGTTGTCTCGATAGGTTAGAGTCGCCGGGTAGTAAAGCCAGAGACTGTAAAGAAAGCGAGACACCCACTCCCTCTTCTTCGATGGGGTTTTGCCAATGTTCTTCTTCCTGTGAATTTCCGGAACACTAGACGCGGTGTTACTTATTGCAGGTCGGATTGCACATTCTGGTAACAAAAACAATAGTTACAGGTGAAGGAGACATTTTTTAATTGCACCACCAACTACCCCTGCACCTTACCTATACACTATCCCCAAAACCCACCACCCCATCCCACAAAATGTGAAATTTTGTTTTTACATTGGTTAAAAGTAGTGACTCAGAGCTACAAAATAGTATATCATACACTGTAGTTAAGAAACAATGGGAAAGTAATTCTGCTTTGAAAGTTGATAAACTTGTAATCCCACTTCTGAAGAACTATTCCTTGAATGTTTTGGTACACCTATTGGAGAGCTTAGTCTACACCTATTCAGCATCATTCACACCCTCTTAAGCATTAACCCCACCCATCTCTAAGGATTCACGTGAGGCCATGTGATAAACAGAGTGAGTTAACATTTCCACACTAAAAAAAAAAAAGTGTGAAAAAGGAAACTCCAGGTAAAAATGCACTTTAGGATATAGGCCATAGACTAAATAATCTGACTAAGTGTCAAGATAAATAGTATAAATATTTTATAATTATTAGATCATCCTTACCCAGACACACTGGTCTAAATTGATGGGTCATGTGAAAGAAATGCTATAGCCACCCCCAGCCACATCTAGCTAAGTGGATGGGTCACTATTGTCTGGACATGTACACATCTTCATGAAATACAATAGATAGCCGTAATCACCCCCAGACACCTGGCTAACTTGATGGGGCAAGTAATATTCTGGCGAAGTGGAGTCTTTGTTATGCACGCCTCTTGGAGGGAACGCAACACCCTGCTACACTCAACTCCCCGTAGAGTGAAAGAGGTATGTGATTGTAGGTGTGGGTAAGGATGACAGAGCCAGAATATTACAGTTTACTGGGAATTTATTTCCTTAACACAGTAATTGTGGGGGAAAGGGGCTGTACTGAACCAAAACAAAGAAAGTAAAAGTTAGTCCTCCCTCCTACCTTACCTGCCTACCCACTACTTACCTAACCTTAACACCACCTGGCATGCTAGCCAAAATACAGTGGGTGGTCCGCCCAGGTCTTACCTAGTGTGCATAGACAGAGTAAACACTACGGGTATATGTATGCCCGCAGGCCTCTTAATACAAACTTAAAGTGAACAAGTTCAATAATCATAAACAGTCCTATTGGCACACACATACCTCAGAAGTAGCAGCTACAAAATATATCCAATAAAACTGTCTGAGCAACAACAAACACAGGACATCCAAGAAGCTCTCTTTTCTAACAAAGGAACACTGGCTTTTATCCAGCTGCAGAATGAGTTTGTAATTGCCTACAACTGTATCCCCTAACGAGAGGGCGGGATCAGAGCTCCAATTGGGCCAAACAATCAGCTGCTTGGGGGAATCCAGGAAGCCATTTCCTGAAATACACACAACACACAACACTGAAATACCCACAACACAGAAATGTAACACTTTTGTTTAGCAAGCTAAACAATTAACCATAATCCCAACACATAGCTACAGTACAAACAGATTGTCATAGCTAGCCACTGTCGTGTCTTTGGCTATGCCGGATTAAGTGGTATGACATGCTATTCTATAAAAATCATTATTACCGGATTAAGCTAATCAGGTTGATAATTAACTAGAAAGTCGGGGCACCACGAAAGAATGTTTATAGAGCTGTTATCTTCCGAATAAACTCTTAAAGACCTAGTAATATCTTACATCAATAGCAGTCAATATTCATCGTCACCTTATTTCAGTCTCATCTGAAAGTTGTAAATTCTTGGTTATCTTCATGAACCCTGGCTAACAAGTTGAATCAGCAATACAAACTTTGGTTTAATTATTTATTTACTTAATACCTAACTAAATCACACAGAATTACATATACACAAAATGGATCATACATTGATTACTAATTATGTCCTACAAGAAAACGTCCCTGGGGGACGGAACCTGTATGACGGCTGGTTACATAAAAAGAGGGGGTTGGGCTTGAATGAAAGCGCGGGAGGACTGAAGAACAAAGGGGGAAGCTATGCTATCGTAAATACAGAATCTTATGCATTCTAAATAACCGCCCCTTTGGAAAAGGAAAATGCAATAAATATTTACTCTGAGCTGCGCCTCAATAGGTTGGTTGTAGATGGAAGGCCGTGTTGCCCAACAGATCTTCCTGTCCTCAGAAGAATATCTCTGGTGGTAAACTGGATACGTTGTAGTATCGTTGTTGTGTGTTAGACTGGATCTGTCATCCGTCCTTTCCTAGCCCACGTTTACAGCGGCCGCTGCTCACTCAACAGCTAGGAGGTATCACTTCTGTAGTGAATAAGAGTTCAAAGTTCATACCATTCGCAACCAAAGCTCACGCTGAGGTTAGCTTAGTTCTGTAGTTGACATGTTAGTCCTTTTAACGTGGGACCGTCGTCCTCACCTCGGAACAGGAGGTAACATTTTCGTCAAGGGCTTTATATAGTGGTAGGAGAGAGGGCATGTTTCATAGTTTACAACCAATGTCTCTTCACATGGGCGGGCCACTGAGTGAGCAGAGCTTCACCCTTATGAAAACCCAATTCTCTCATTTGGAAGCTAAAATTCCATTTGAAACTATTTGTGAAAAGATTATATTTAAACATTTAAATTGCACAACAATTCCATGTGAATCTGATAACTATAATGTGTAGACTTTCCAGGATACAGTTTATGTCATCCTATCATTAATAAGAATGTATCAGGTGACAACCAAACTGACATCATATTCATTAAGTACCAACGCATATTTTCAACTGGTTGGAAACCGAAATATGGTTCATTTCCCCCCACCTTTTGATGTTCCCCGACTGTTTAACAAAGGCTTTTCAAGAGTGCTTCAGTAGAGTCAAAAGAGGAAAGGGAGAAAGGTATTTATGGGGGGGTCATAAACCTTACCCACAGGCCAACGTCATGACACCACCTTGAATGAAATGCTGGATTATGAAACTGCAGGTAGCTAAAGCTAACCAACTAGGTTCAACGTTAGCTAGCTAGCTAACATTAGGCTATAACTAGAAATGCAAATGGCTTTCTGAGATACTAATAATATTACTACACAGATCATACATGTCAGCTAGCGAGCCAGCAAGCTAACATTCACTAGCTAGCTAACAGTAGACTTTAACTTGAAATTAAAATGGCTTTCTGACAAAATTAGAAATATATAATATCAGAAAACGTAGCTAGACTCTTACCCATATACATGGATGAACAATTCACAGCAGCGTGTCTTTTCCATTTGGTTTGTAGCTAGCTGCAGCTTGTTTGGTCCGTTGTTGTGTCAAGTCACTGCGTTTCACAATGACAGCATGCAGGAAGTAGTCCATCACAACTTTTTCCCTCTGATCTTTGTTGATAGCGCCTGCTAAATTCAGGGAAGCAATGTTGTTGAGAGCAGAAGCAACACTTTTGCAGTTCTCCATGGCTAACGTTATATCTTTCAAAAAAGTTGCGGTAGCAAGGATTATCTACACATACTGACCAGCTCATGTCATAGACAGAAGCTTGCTACATGGCAGACCAATCCGAAATCATCTCTCGGCATGTCCAGCCCACCCATTATCTCAGCCTATCATGGTTAGCGGGGATGGTTCCTGTCTTTGTCCGTGGCTAAACCAACTAGGCTTGTAATTTAACAATTTTATTCGTATTTACAGATGGCATACACGTTTGTTATTAAGCCACATGAAATAAAACAAATAAGTTCAAATCCCTCTCCTAGGAAGTAGTGACATGTGACATACGCCTAGCTTCTTGAAACGGGTCAGATACCCCAGCCTGACAGTATAAAGGTAGAACTCCATATCAAAGCTCAACCAGACAGACAGGGTAACCTCCATTTCATAATTTTCACCAGGTCTGTGTCTCACCAAACGGTGTGCGCCACAAACACCAGAAATATTCTCTCTCATCTTATCCACCTCTATACTTAACGCCACTGATCACTCCTTTGAGCGGTGCCCTGCTCCGGAGAGCAAAGCATGACACAGGCCGAGCCCGAGGCGTGTGACATGAAGCACCTGCTGCCTCTGGGTGGAGGATACCAAAAAAAGAAAAAATCCACTTCGCAAAACTTTGGCAGATGTAACAGTTCCCAGTTATTCCTTTACCCAACTTGAAACATATTGATCGGCCAAAATGCATGGATCCACTTTTTTCAAAAACCTCATTCCTACCTATTCTCCTTGCCCTCACTTTTCCTGGATCTTACAGTATTCAGTTGGCTTCTCTTTCCCACCTTGTTCCACATCTCTTGCCATTTGTTTTTAACCAGTGTTATCAACCCCTTGGCTTCTGCTTTACTGATTGACAATTCCATTTCAACATTAGGATGTTTGAGAGCCTGCTTGGCGATAACATCCACCTCATTACCCTCTACTCCCACATGAGCTGATACCCAGAGGAAAATCACAAATCCCCTTATCTGTCTCACCCTATACAAACACAGCAAAATCTCATGCAATACGTCTTGTCTGCTCCGAGACACAAATTAATTTAAGGAGTCAGAGAAGATGACTACCCTGTCTGGCCTCATCTCCTTCAATTACTCTGCAGCCAATAATATGGCCAGGTACTCCATTGTTGTCACGGCCGTTTAAAGGAGTGGACCAAGGTGCAGCACGATTGGAATACATCTTTTAATTCCACGAAGAACACTTAACAACCGAAACGTGCCGCCAACGTAGTGCTCACAGGTAACTAAACATGGACAACTACCCACCAAACCAACATGGAAAATGGCAACCTAAATAGGCTCCCCAATCAGAGACAACAATAAACAGCTGTCTCTGATTGGGAACCCACTCAGGCCACCATAAACCTACAACCCCTAGACA
This sequence comes from Salvelinus fontinalis, assembly GCF_029448725.1. Lineage (NCBI taxonomy): Eukaryota > Metazoa > Chordata > Actinopteri > Salmoniformes > Salmonidae > Salvelinus > Salvelinus fontinalis. The sequence goes on along the minus strand of NC_074670.1, from coordinate 50,840,903 downwards.
ATACAAAATCCCCATAGATAACAAAAAACCCTAGACACCACAAAAACGAAACAAAAACCACCCCTTGTCACACCCTGACCTAACCAAATAATAAAGAAAGCAAATATAACTAAAGTCAGGGCGTGACAATTGTGTAAACAGATACAGTAAATTATACGTTGCTTTTTTTGTCCCTGCTACCTTAAACTCAGGATCACTAAACGTGGCACCTGTCCTCCCTGTTTTAGGGTCTTTAGATCCATCTGTGAGTATATTCAAGAAAGCATAGTACTGTGTTCGTAATGTTCACTTACAATATTTACTGGATGTACTTCTTCCTCACCAGCTCTCACCGTCTCAAGCAACCCTAGGTCTATCATTGGCTGAGGGAGCAACCAAGGTGGTATAGCAGGAAGAACCACAGAGGGGCTGAACTCCTTCCCAAACAGCCCTATTTCCCTCGTCCTGCCATTACCTATCCACCCAAAACTTTTTCAGTATTCAGATTTTGTTCATGTTCAGAGCACTCTAGGAGACCTTTTTTTGTTGGATGTGTAACCCTATGCCTTTGAAGATTTACCCAATGTGTCATGATAGTTGTTATCTTCTTAACTTTAACAGCATCACTCCCAACTCTAGCTGCAGAGCTGCCACCGGGGAGGTCCTGACAGCTCCACAACATATTATTGGGGCTTGAACCTGGATTAGATCTACTGTAGCTTTTTTCAAAGATGTCTGAGCTGCTGATCCATATGCTACACTTTCATGGTCCAGTGATGATCTTTACAGCACCATATATAGAATTTTAAACGCCATTCTATCTGCACCCACCCACACCATTCCTGAAAGGCAACGCATCACATTCAATATTTCTTTCCTTTGACAACTACTCTGTTGATATGCTCCGCCCATGTCATTCGAGTGTCTAACCAGACCCCCAGGAAACTGAAAACTCCCACCCTCTCCAGATTCCTTCCGTACATCTTCAGGCACATTTCCTTGCCAAGCTTCCTCCTAGTAAAAAACACAGTCTGTGTTTTCTCAACGGAGAACTTGAAGCCCCACATGAGGGACCACTGCTCCACTTCACTGATCGCTTCTTGAACTCTCCCGGCTGTATGGGGAATATTTATTATTCTCTTTCACAGCGCCCCATCATCCGCAAACAATAACCTACCAATATGTGGTCTCACCTGGGAGAATACATCCTCAATCATAATGGAGAACAACAAAGAACTAATGACACTTCCCTGGGGGGTACCATTATCTAACTCACAACTTTCTGACATAGAGCTCCCCACCCTCACTTGTATTAATCGACCCCCCCAAAAATCCTTTATCCAGTAAAAAACTCTTCCTCCTACCCCCATGATATTCAGTTTGATAAGTAAGCCTTCCTTCCATATGATATCAAATCAAATGCCTTCTCTATATTGAAGAAAATGGCTACCACCACCTCCTTATTTCCCTGTGCCTTCCATATGACTGACTCAAGGCACAGTGCAGGATCCATTGTTCCCCTGCCTTTCCTGAACCCGCTTTGATCTGGTGACATCAGGCCTCTGCTCTCCAGGAAGTAAGTCAGCCTTTATGTTATCATCCTTTTCATAAGTTTACATACATGAGATGTCAGTCCTATCAGCCTATAGCTTGATGAAAGTATTAGAAGGGATTTCCCTGGTTTCCATATTGGCACCACTACAGCCTGCTTCCAACTGTCAGGTAGTTTCCCTTCCTCCCACACCTTATTGTAAAAGCCCAATAATTTTCACATTGAAGTGTCACTGAGATGAGCCATCATGATGTAACACATCTCGTCCTTCCCAGAAGATGTTACCCCAGCTTTAGCTATCACTCTCTTCATCTCAGCCAATGTAAAAAGGGGACTCCGGATGTGCTCCTTTGACTCGCTCTCTCCTATGCTGCACCTTTACAAATGGCTGGGCTAACATCTCTGCCTTCTCCATGTCTCTCACTGCAACGGTCTCCCCACTTTTCAAATCTTATTAGCATAATACAAAAATCCCCATAAAAATCTGTCAGTTTAAACTAGAGATGTTTTTTGTTGTTGCATTGGATGCGTCTCAATCCACCGTATGTAACACTTCCGAAGCTGCGGTGAAAGGTGACAGAGCTAGAGCGGTGTTTGTCAGACCATGAGACATCACGAAAATTGGTATTCTCGCAAATCGTCTGTACGAACGGTTTGGCCTACAAACTATTATGACCCCGCTATGGAAAGATGAGACTCTCACGATGGTGAAATTGGTACAGCCGATCTGCCAACTTCTGTCTGTAGCGCCAAAAAGTTTGGGCTACACAATAATATGACCCCTATGTGGAAAGGTGAGACTCTCGCGAACACCTACATGTTCGTTGTTTTGCTCCAGGGCACCCACAGGCCTGAAGGTCCTGTTGAAAAAATCAATGGAAGTACAGGGCAGAGGCCCACCTGTTTTGAGACCCACATCTATTTCAATATATATATATATATAAACATGTTATTTTGGCATTAATATGTGTCACATATCAGTTTGCAAACAATGTAAAAAAGATATATATAATTGAGTTAATAAAGCCGCATACAACCATGGTCTCTTTTTTGTTTTCTTGAGTAAGGCAGCTCAAAAATGAAGGTGTTTCAGCCTAGCTCAGTGCTTTATGTGGTGGTGGGGCGGGCCAGCAGAAAATAGGAGCATTGCATCGTGATTGGCTCAGTATTCTGTCACTCATGGGGACCTTGCGCAATATTCTAGCTTCAGTTGTCCCACCAAGATTTACATGCTAAAATTGCCACTGACTGTATATATGGAGACTGTTTAGTGCTAAAAATAAGGGGTTAAAGACACTTCAGAACAAACTTCCTTTAGATTTTTTGGGGGACTATTTGTTGTTTGATGTAGTGAATCTATTATTCAATGCATTAGTATGGGCTAATAGTAGAAGCCCCCCCCCCAAAAAAAGATCAAATCATTTTTGTATATTTATTTTTTATACTTCAAGGGGTCTTAAAATTCTAAATAAAATAGCTAAAATATTCTTGGTATGACCTTCTTCAACAATTCCATATAGCTTTGCAGAATTTTTTCTGATCGGGGCCGGGCAACTTTGGTCTACTTATTGCCCCGGTCCCTCATAGGGACATAGGGACATCTCACTGGCAAAAACATTTCTGGTCGTGGTGGGTGGGGCTGCAGGAGGGGGCAATAAGTAGACCAGAGCCAGCTGTTCTCTCTCTCGTGTGAGCATGCCAGATATTATGGAGGAATTGTGAGCTCACACAGGGGAAAAAATCATGCTCATGGGGAAAAGCATGCTCATGCGAGAGAGGAAATGGCCACTTACACAGGAACCATGACAATAAAAAATTTAAAAGGTAAACAACCTAAGTAAACGATCTTATTTATCCATCATCTTTCGTAACGCTAGCCAAGGTTTTGTTGCATTCTTCTTCTTCATCTTCTTCTTTTATGGTATTAGGGTATAGTAGTCCATAAAACAATCGTTAGAGGCATATGCCGCCTCCTACTGTGCAGGTGGTAAACTATAGAAGAAAATATCCATTGTAGGAAAAGGGAAAAAAACGTCATCCTACAAAAATAGACATCCCACTCCTTCAGTCGCATTACAGTTCAAGTCACATACCTTGCACAGGCTCAGGGCGTAAAGTTCTTTGCAGGATTTCTTGCAATGCCTCGGCTGTAAAGTTCCAAAAAGCATTCTGCTGCATTCAAAATTATTCAAATTTTCTCATTCCCTTAATGTTATCGAGAACTTATCTAGAGCATGGTTACAATATTCTTAGAATATACAACATTAATGTTCTAGACGTGTTTTATGGGACTATTCAAGAACATTCATGTGTCCAATTTGGTGGGACGTTGATGGAATATTCTCCTAATCTACAGAAAACTGGACACGTTAATGGTCTTTCAACGTTCCCATGAAAGGCGTCTAGAACATTCATACTGTATCTTATATTCTGAGAACATTGCAACAATGTTCTGGGTAAATTCTATTTGACATTTAGGCAATGGTCTCTTGGAAACATTACTTACACATCACAGAAACATTCATATGAAAATGTTAGTTAATGACCTAATGAGACTCTTAAGGGAACATTCTCTAAAGTTGTGGGAATGTTTGTTGTTAGCTGGGTGCTTCTTCTTCATGTGGTTTTCTGCCAGACTATATTGCTTTGTTGGGAAAGGGGAATGGGAAAAAAGATATTGCACCACTATCTAACCCTACATATACACCACCATCCCCAACAAACCCACCACCCCTTCCCACTACTAACATATCCTACATCAGGTCGTCGACCTGTGAGGATGGAACCCTTTCTCTCAAAACCCCTAAAAGCACTAAAATCTCTCACACCCCAAAACATACCTGCTGGTGCTACTATCAAATCAATCTTCTGAGATTTCCGTTCCATCTGAGCAGTACAATTAGTGAACATAGCAATAAACGCCAAGAAACAAACCTCACTAAAATACAAACTATTCAGGTCACTTACTACTGGCTTAACTCACAGGGACCCGCTCAGGCTCCCTCGCCCTTTGCCCATCATCCTCTACTTTCCTCACTGTTTCAGCATATGACACATTCTGCTCTGCTCAAACCCTGGCAACCTCAACCTGTCTCTCTTGCACCGGACACGTCTGATCCCCAGCAACATGGACATCCCCACAATTGTCACACACAGCTTTTTCCAACAAAACTACACACTCCTTTGTCCCATGCCCTCCTGCACACTTCTTACGTCTCAGAATCTCCCACCTACACACTGCTGCAACATGACCATGCACTTGACAACTAGAACACCGTAGTGGGTGGGCTTGGAATAAAATCTCTCACTGGATAACTGACATGCTTTACATGACTTTATCAGGCAAAAACTCTGCATCAAAATTAAAAAGGACAGACAGGGTCTCCTCAGTCTCGTGCTCGCCAACAGTCTGCTACGCACCAAACGGCGAGATCATCTTCAGTTGATACACATCGAAACACAACTCCACTCCAGTTATCAGTCCCTTCAGTGGCGCTCTGCTCCGGAGAGCAAAGCAAGACAGATTTCGTCCCAAGGCATGTGACGCGGACAGACAGAAAATCAACACCAGTCCACTTCTGGATAGTTTGACTGCGTTAACAGTACCCAGCTCCACATATGTGTCTGCCAAAAGATCCCCTTTGTCCAAGAATCTTATACCCACTGGGCCAGAGTCCTCTGAGGCATTATCCTGCTCATTGGGGTGCAGCTCGGAAGTCTTCATCACACCTGAAAACGCTGGTATCTTCGTGCTTCTACACCTGCATTCTAGCTGTTTGGGGTTTTAGGCTGGGTCTCTGTACAGCACTTCAAGACATTAGCTGATGTACGAAGGGCTATATAAAATAAACTTGATTGATTGATTGATGCTCACTTTCGTCTGGTTCGATTTCTGAGCTTTCCCTAACCGATTCCATCTCAAGATTTTTAAGAAATGGAGAAGGTAACCATCACTCTCGTAGCTGATTCATACGTGAAATTAGTAGGCTTGTATTTTGGAGACAAAGGTTTGTATTTAGCACCATTATTTCTGCCTCGTGCCATTCTCCACACTACCGTACTCCTCTGGGTGTGTATACCTGCTGCTGGTTTGTCATGTTAAATTGTGATTAGAGAGCCGGTGTGCCCTGGCGGACAGACTACAAACCAAAAAGTCTTAGCTACACTCTTAGAAAAAAAGGTTTAGATTTGTTCCTAATGGTGTACAGTAGCTTGTCACCGGGGTGGTACCCTGTAAGGTACGTAACTTGTACCTTTAGTTACAAGTACATAATTTTACCCCAGTTCATGCCTCAGATAGTACCTTTCTTACATACGGTATACCTCACACATTCAAAAGTGTGCTTTTAGAAAAAGTACATTTTGCCATTATTGGGAACCACCACAGTGACAAAGCCATTTGTTAACTGAAAGTAGTAAAAAGGTACCTCTGACATAGATCACTTAAACTGATACAACACTTCTACTCTTGGGTGGCCAAAAATAACTGAAAACCACGGCCCAACTAAATCACGCCTCCAATATAATTTCCCAGTGTGCCTTGCCTTTTTGAGTGAATCGTAGAGTTACCACCCATAACTGTATTTGTTAGTGACAAAGACATGGTTGTTGAATTCATAAATGTTCAGTCCAGTGGCCTTCACCAAGTGAGTTCCTAGGTGTAAGTTATCATTAAAATGAAACTCTTTATGACAATACATTACACATCTCAGAAGGCCTTATTTTGAGGCCTAATTTTACCCTAATACAGTGGCCTGAACCTCATGATTTACAGGCCACATCAGGCCTGCAAGTGGGGTTGCAAAATTCCAGTAACATTTCCCAAATTCTTAGAAATCCTGTTTGAAGGATTCTGGATTTCCTCCTTTTCCAAACAGGATTTCTGGAAACCTGGGAAAGTTACGTGAGTTTTCAACCTTACCTGCAAAACACATTATGCTGGCTTGCAAAGTGATGTGTAATTCCTATCGGAATCCAGCAAGTTAATAATTAAGATATCCAACGGTTCACCCGCAACCTGCATTTAGAATGACTGCCAGGGTTGGAAACATTGTGAGGAGACTACCTAAGCTATTTAAAAACTCGAACAGCCATTTCATTAACAGGTGCAAAAAATCTAACTAATTGATGTTATTTGTCTTTGTGTAGCATAAGATTGATCAATCAATAAATCAATCAATCAATGTACATGCAAAACCACAGATATTAAAAACAATTTTAAAAAGTCTACCTACAGTAGAGCATGCTGGGAAATATGATTATGGTACAAATTTGCCTTTTTAGAGTACCATCGCAGTGACAAAGCTGTTCATTTTAGGTGGCAAAAATGTATCGTTGAACCTTTCTTCAATACAATGCTTTTCTGATAAGCAAAGGTACAGATCGGTACCATCAAGAGTTGTGGGTACACAAAATATGTTCGTACCTAGGGAAACAGAAATGTACCTTCATCGTACATTGAAAGTGTGATGATTGTACCTTTATATTCAAAATATTGGGTACCATTATACTAGATTATCTGCACATGTACCCTAAAAGGTACCAAACTGTATTATGTGAGATCATATGTGTACCACTGAAGGTACATTGTGTATTTTGATATTTTTGTACCTTAGAAATAAGAGTGAGGTATTGTTCCCTAAGTGTGTGTAATGGACAGGTGATGGCGCTATTTTTCAAAAGAAAGTGTCGGGGCCACATGATTGGAGGCTTACAATTTTCTTTGTTGCAAGCAATATCTTATGTTGTAAAATGTCATATGTGATGGTTTAAATGTTCTAAATTATTGGGCTGTGGGCCTATGTAACTGCATTAGCCATGTGTGACACGGTAGTAACCATCATTTTCGATCATGTTTCCCAGGGGACCCTAATTAGCGGTGAGCATGTAAAAGATTAAAAGCACCCCAGTCCTGTTTGTACCTGAATGTCCTCTGTGTGTATTGGCTGTGCAGTGTTGCTGCATCGGTCATTTGTTTGAGCCATTTGAGAACCATGCTGTCTTGATAATTTTTTGGGGGTGTGGTTGAATGTTGGTTTATCGTTGTCAGTCTTTGGTGATTTTAAGGTTGACAAAATCCAAGAGCTTATTGCTTTGAAAGGTTTGGAGAGACTTTGATGGCTGTGGGGCATTGCTAATCATCATCAGAGGAAAGAAGCGGTGACCCAACAGAAGAATACAGTGAGCAGATACACATGAAGACTTGACACAGGAAGTAGGAGGTGAACATCTTTTAATATTTTTCAGTTGTATTAAGATTGCGCCCATCAGGTTCCTGCACAGTCTTGTCCCCACATACCGCTGCCCATCCATCCATTTAACACATAAACGCTACTAAAACAAGTTTGTTCCTTTTGAGATAGCTTAGAATTTTTGTTGCACAAGTTATTATATATTCTTTATTGCAGAGTTCACTTGTAAAAGGCAAACATTTAAAACGATAGAAATTACATGTTGACCTATAGTGGCTAGTAATGAATTGTGTTTTATGTGTTTCGTTAAAGGGGGTTCTGAGCTCCCTCGTCTATCTGGGAAATGACATCATCCCAGTGTGTGTGATTGGTGTAGAATGCATGTGCCCTTATCAATCGATTTAATGTTGAAGAAAGGTTTGGGCACAAACATCAATTTCACGTTGGTTCAAAGTCATTTAGTTGAAATGACGTGGGAACAACGTTAACTCAACCATTGTGTGCTAAGTGGGAAGAGAGTAAAAAGAAAATGCATATTATGATAGTCTCGGGTGTTTTCTGTGTTTTCCTATTGGTGTTTAGTTTCTCTGGCGTCAGTTGGCCTTTAAGTGTGTCTGAGTCTGCTGTCTGTCGTGGTTTCTCTTCCTTGTTGCCCTTCTGCATCTTCTGTTGAGGAATCTACTCAAATTTGATATCCGTACTAGAGGGGGACACATGGACAAACAACATCACATCAGCTATCTGACAAGGAATTGCTTGAATATGTGGTTCTGTTCAATTCTTTCTTTCTTTTGAGTCCACTATCAAACCGCGATATCTTGTGCACTGTGCTGCAGTAGAATCTCTATCATCTTTAACTGGCATATTTATCCAAGTATGTGTTCATTTTGCAACACAATACTTTAGCCTAGCAAGAGGATACATTGTGTCGACATTGTGCACTTCTTTACTTAAGAGCTAAGGCTGGTGTAATTCTATACCTTGATTGCATCTCCTAAGGGCAACGCAAAACATTTCTTTTCCATGCAAAAATTTCAACCCTTTCCCATTGTTGCCAAATATAGCTTTGGCATCCCTTGAAGAAGTGAACATCAGGCCTAAAACATGTTACATTGGGAGTGACCTCACCTGCGCTACAGAGGCATTTACTCCACTGGGCTGTAGTTCAAGAAATGCACAAACACATAAGATCAGAATTCTTATGGAAACAATTGGAAAATATTGAATCATTGGAAAAACTGAAATAGTCACACATGCCAGAATATCATCACACATTAATCAGCCATGTCACACTGATTAACCACATAGTAGAGTTGTACTTACACATCTGCGGGTTTGGGGGACATCAATATCAAGGGGACTTCTACTCCGACATCACTGTGGCGAAACAAACATTTACATTGTCAGTGGGCAACATAATCTGTCCAACAATGCCTCACTAACACACAGTATGTATATACACTGAAGAAAAATATAAACGCAACATGTAACCATTTCAAAGATTTTACTGACTTACAGTTCATGTAAGGACATCAGTCAATTGAACAATAAATTAGGGCCTAATCTATGGATTTCACATGACTGGGAATAAAGATATCGATCTGTTGGTCACAGATACCTTAATAAAAGGTAGGATACGGGCGTGGATCAGAAAACCAGCCAGTATCTGTTGTGACCACTATTTGCCTCATGCAGCGCGACACATCTCCTTCACATAGAGTTGATCAGGCTGTTGATTGTGGCCTGTGGAATGTTGTCCCACTCTTCTTCAATCGCTGTGCAAAGTTGCTGGATATTGGCGGGAACTGGAACACGCGGTCATACACGTCGATCCAGAGCATCCCAAACATACTCAGTGGGTGACATTTTTGGTGAGTATGCAGGCCATGGAAGAACTGGGACATTTTCAGCATCCAGGAATTGTGTACAGATCCTTGTGACATGGGACCGTGCATTATCATGCTGAAACATGCGGCGATGGCAGCAGATGAATGGCACGACAATGGGCCTTAGGATCTCGTCACGGTATCTCTGTGCATTCAAATTGCCAAATTGCAATTGTGTTCATTGTCCGTAGCTTATGCCTGCACATACCATAACCCCACTGCCACCATGGGGCACTCTGTTGACAACGTTGACATCAGCAAACCGCTCACCCATACAATGCCATGCACGCTGTCTGCCATCTGCCCGTTTACAGTGCCTGCCTCGGATTCATCGGTGAGCATTTGCCCACCGAAGTCGGTTACAATGCCGAACTGCAGTTAAGTCAAGACCCTGGTGAGGACGACGAGCACGTAGATGAACTTCCCTGAGACTATTTCTGACAGTTTGTGCAGAAATTCTTCGGTTGTGCAAACTCAGTTTCATCAGTTGTCCGGGTGACTAGTGTCAGACAATCCTGCAGGTGAAGAAATCAGATGTGGAGGTCCTGGGCTGGCGTGATTACACATGGTCTGTGGTTGTTAAAGCCGGTTGGACGTACTGCCAAATTCTCTAAAACAACATTGGTAGAGAAATGAACTCAATTCTCTGGCAACAGCTCTGGTGGACATTCCAACTGCACTCTCCCTCAACCTTGGAGACATCTGAGGCATTGTCTTGTGTAACAAAACTGCACATTTTAGAGTGGCCTTTTATTGTACCCAGCACAACGTGCACCTGTGGAATGATCATGCTGTTTAATCAGCGTCTTGATATGCCACACCTGTCAGGCTGATGGATTATCTTGGCAAATGAGAAATGCTCACTTACAGGGATGTAAACAAATTTGTGCACAACATTTGAGAGAAATACGCTTTTTATGCATATAGTTCATTTCTGGGATCTTTTCTTTCAGCTCATGAAACATGGGACCAACACTTTCCATGTTGCGTTTACATTTTTGTTCAGTATATACATGTATGTCATATATCAACTCCGGTTCTTACCTGGCTGTTAGGCCTCCCAAGAGGCCTCCGCTGGAGACCAAGAGGTTCACCTTGATTTTGTAAGAGACCATGATTCCCTGCATTCCTTTATCCATGCCAGGACGGATGCTAGGAGAGGGGAGGACAGGACAAGGAGGCAGGCATTTAAATGCAGTAAATGTTTTTTTTAATCATCATCTACAGAAGGAAAGGAGGGTGTGGTTGAGCTATGTCTTGGAGAACCCACTGACTCACATTGTGGTGGAAGCCAGGTTGGTATCCTCATCCTTTAGTCTGCCGTCCACGGCCAGACCACGCTTCTCTTTGTTGTTGGACAGCAGAGGGATCACCGTGAACGTCTTCTCCAGGGTGGATTCACCTTTTATTTCCTCCCTGCACAGGACGACCACACAAACAGGAAGTTGTGATCCACCAACAGTGAAAATCCAAATATACTTTATTATTGTTTGAGTATTGGGGTAAGATAGACATAAGGCTTAGTAATTCTAGATTGCAGTAGTAATGGAATGAATGTGTTCTTGACTTACGCAAATTCCTCAGTAAGAACCGTCTTGGAATATTTATCAGACTGGTAAAGCAACACCTCTGTTGTCTGCTCAACTGGTCAGAAAGAGATGTTTCAGCCATAATCAAGATTTGAAACACATGTACAAACGCAATGAGAACTCGCGTCACAACCACTCACCTGTAATTTTTATTTTCTTCACCACTTTGGTGGTTTCATTGTTGATTTTGACATTTACAGGGATTGGGTCTCCATGGAAATAGAGCTGAAGGTCACCAAATCAAAGCAAACATGTTCAAATCAAAAGGTATCATACAGAATGACCCATCAATAGAAAACTAGCACAGTAATCAATGTTCTCCTAGGCTTACAGAATAAAAGTCTACAGGCCTACCTCCTTCTCTATGGAGGCCTCCAGGTGGACTGGCTTGTCAGACATCATGAAGTTCTTGCTGATGTCAGCCTTTGGTCCTGCAGCAACTTTGCCTGGGGCAAACTGGATCTTGCGAATTATCAGACGGCAAGTGTCCCTGACAGGAGAGAGGAAGAGAGGGAGAAAACCATCAGAATACACAATAATCTGATTCCTAGCAACAGCAAATGGCATGTACTGTACAGTTGTGTGAAATTTGTGGCATTCCACTAATACATACTTCTTGCTAATTTTCTCATCAGGGTCATCTGCCTCCTTGGCGATGTATGCTTTCACCTCATAGTCAACACCACAAGACTGCAGGGGTAGAAAACATTTGTCTTTAATGAAAGGTTTAAAACGAGAGATTGAAAGAGCGAAAGAAAGAGAGAAACTAACGTACCTTGCCAGCATCCTCTGGTGCAGGCTGAAGGCCGACTGAGCATGGCAGGTTGGTATCAATCTGAAATGGACAGGAAGGAAGAAGTGATGAGATGTGAATAGATACAAACCAACAGTCTAGTATGTCCATTCATTCCCTGAAGCCTCTGATGTGGTTTCCAACACCGTCTAAGAGAGTGGACCGTAATCACACTTTGTGTGGCTGAACAGTGAGCTCTGCACTGACATATTGTGGGATGCCATGTGAAGGATGAGATGGAAGGCAACACAGTGAGACTCACAGTGAAAGTGAAGGGATGGCCTTGGTCTCCGCATTTCTTCAGGAGGGCCTCCTGCATGGGGGTGTTGGGTGGTTTGGTGTCAACAACAGGGTAGATCTGCATCCTTTTAACCCAGATGTCTTTTCTGAATGACAGTCCGATCACATCCAGGTCGTCACTACCATAACGGAAGGCGCATGCCAGATACACCCATACTGCAGAAAGATAGGGCTTCGGTATTAAGACTGAACCTCGATTGGTTGAATGTGACTTCATGCATGTTTTCAGGGTTCAATAGATACAGTGAAATCAACTGAATGTTACCTTTCCTGCCTTCAAGTTCAGCGGGGTCTACCTTGATCACCCCATCTGCAAGAGAAGATGTAGATATAACACACACACTCACATTTACACTACTCTGTAAAGAGCAGTAACGCCTAAAGATATTCAGAGAACTTTATAACACACCGACAACGTCAACACTCTCCACATGGTCCACAAAGTCTCTCTTCCCCAGGTAGAGAGCAATCTAGGAAAAAGGGAAAAGGAAAGCAAGAGGTTACTTCCTGCCTGACATCAACACCATATGGATAGGTCTAATATCAGTTATCTTGATGGAGCCAGAAGAATCACAGTACTGTATACATATAGGTTGGCTCTGTTGGAGAAAGCCTATGGATTCCTGCTCTGTTAAGCGATAAGTGCATCAGAGCAGGCCCTGACCAGTGTGTCCCTCAGTGATGATGTCAAAGGGGGTTCTTACCGATTCGTTGCCGCTGGTCTTCTTGTAGACTCTACAGAGGGAGGATGATAGGAAGAGTTAGGAGTTTAGATTCTAGATTGGATTCAACAAATCTGTTTCATGGTCGGACATCCCAGTACGTTGCTTAATTTATAGTGACCTACCCTAACTGGCCTGTTGTCAGCTCCAGTTAAAGGATGAGGCCTATACTCACTCGCCCTCCCTCCATCCCTCCCTCCTCCCACTGAGGCTCTGGATGGATTAGGACCCAGGGTGGCATGGGAGCCGCTGGCATTACTGGTACAACCCCCTAACTTCACATAACACGTATGCAACCATAGATCTGTCTGAAGGGGAACCTGACCTATAGTTCGCTTTGATCTGGTTACAACAGAAACATTACTGAGGAGTTGTTGACAATTACTTGGTTTGCATATTCATTTTCTCATATATGTTGTTTTCCAACGATATCTCATAATGGCTCCCGAGTAGCGCAGCGGTCTAAGGCACTGCATCTCAGTGCAAGAGGCGTCACTACAGTCCCTGGTTTGAATCCAGGCTAAATCACATCCGGATGTGATTGGGAGTTCCATAGGGCGGCGCACAATTGGCCCAGTGTTGTCCGGGTTTGCCGGGGTAGGCCGTCATTGTAAATAAGAATTTGTTCTTAATTTTTTTTTAAATATAAATAATAGAATCCTATCTATTCCTTTTCTATTTTTTTATATCAGTACTATACCATCAATATAGTGTGCATCGCTTGTCTATTTACTTGCGTCTTTCCTTGCGTATGCTAGGCTCTGGGCTGTTCGTTTTAAACTGCTCTATTCCGGATCTAATCCAGAGATGATCTGTCCTAATCAGGATTTATCTGGATCCTCTTAACATAAAGCCCCAGAGGTGTCACACAGCCCTGATAGCCTTAGGCAATGTGCTATAGGTTAGGTGTCAGGGAGAGTTGGGATGTGCAAAAAACTAATTTCCAATTCGCACATCCGTATTAATACACACTTGTACATGTGTGAAATAGGACAAATATAAGCACCCACCTAATTATTATTATTATAAATTAGCCATCGTTGTTAGTTGATGGGTAAATTTAAAAGATACTTACTTTGCCATGTCTGTGGTGAATTGGATTAGGTTGTCTGTAGAGGTAGACAAGAATGGTTAATAAGCCAATACGGGACAGCATTACAATATAATAACAAGTACAGTACAGCTCAACGCAACAGAAAAGGCACTGTAACATTTTCCTAAATAAGATCGCAAATAAGTTATATGGTGAAGCAGGACAAAGGGAGTAGAAAACAAACGAATTAGTCTTTGATTTGTCTAAACCAGCGTAGCTAATCTCTAGGAGGGGAGATTAACATAACGATGCACTGGTCCCCTAATCTGAGTTGAGGTCAGATTAATCCCCCAAATGGCTGTCGTAACAAATTCAAGTCAACTTCATAGAAACACTGTTCAAGATGCTAACCCTCCCGGTTTGTCTGAAGTTCTCCATAAGTGGACTTAACCTATCAGCAAGTATTAAAGCTGTTAAAATCTGCGCTGGTCCGATTTAACTCTGTACACTGTCTAAGCCTGTCCGAGGCTGCCAATGTAAACATACTACAATGATTGTCAATACAGGTGATGGATGAATATTTTTCAAATGGGCACATCACATGCCCTGTCCATTCAAAGGTGGTAGAAGTTGGTAAAATCCTTCCGAGTCTACAATAAATAAAACGTTATACTCTGTGCCTAGTGTCAATTCTAAAAACATTAGATAGATACATTATATCAGCAATGAAAGATTAAGCCAAAATGTTCCTTCCATAAGGCAAGGTGGGCAATTCCATCCCTAGGCAGCCTCAGAGTAGAGGTTATTGTTCCAGTGCATCCCTAACCTGAGCACTGTTAGAGCTAAAGCTTGCTCAAACTGAAAACTATTTTCCATCCTTGCAGTGAAGGCTACACTGCACACCCATCTATATATTCTAGTCAGTCATTCCTAAAATCAACATTATAATTATCACTTACGATATAGGTTCAACACAAATACAGTTCTCTGAGATGTAAACAAAATATGGTGTCATGCACGATATAATCCTCCATGCATGATGTCATCTTTCCCCAGGAGGCTATGCTGTGGATGTAAAGCAGGGTCAGCCGGGGCTTGCAGTGTACTCACCTCCTCAGTGTCCTGACTGTGTCTTTCGTCTGAGCGTTTGTGAGCGTCCTTCACCTCCCGTCCTCCGGTCTTATAACTCGACCTCTCAACCTCGCCACCCTCCCCTCAGCTTCCCCGGCACGTTATAGGACACTACATTTAGGCCCAATCCTATTAATTAATTAGCTGGCTGCTGTTTTGGGAATACAACAGGGTTCAAAATAAGCAGAGTAGGGGACTTAAAGGGATTAGGTCCTGAGTAATGTGTTGTTGAATGAATGGGTGTGAAGAGTAGAGGGCATTTGGTTGGATTACAGGAAATATAATGTAACAAGGGTCTTGCCCTTTGTCAGTCTACATCTCTGTGGGAGAGTTATGCTGTCTGGGTCCACTTTGGGCTTGTATTCTCTGTGGTGCTTTGGCTTGAACTATGAGTCAGAAGAGAAGCATAGAAATACCATTGGCGATGCCACCGCCCAAAAGGGTACCAGTCTTTCACCCTAGTGTGAGTATTTGTGGCATACAGGCCATGTGTCTGTCTTTCTGTCTGTGTCTTCCTGTCTGTTTTTCTGTGTCTGTTTGTCTGTCTTTATCTGTCTGTATGTCACGGCTGTCTTCTTCCTCCTCGCCTGAGGAAAAGTTTGAAGGATCCGAGGACCAATATGCAGCGTGGTATGTGTTCATCTTGCTTTTAATAGAAAGAGAACACTTTGCGAAACTAATACAAAAACAATAAACGACGACCGTGAAGCTTTATAACAAATAGTGCTGACACTAAACACTACATATAGACAATCACCCACAACCCACAATACAAAACAGGCTACCTAAATATGGTTCCCAATCAGAGACAACGCAAACACCTGTCTCTGATTGAGAACCATATCAGGCCAAACACATAGAAATAGACAAACCAGACATACAACATAGAATGCCCACTCAGATCACACCCTGACCAAACAAAGCATAAAACATACAAAGCAAACTATGGTCAGGGCGTGACAGTGTATCTGTCTGTGTGTCTGCTTAAGATCTTATCATGAACCGCTAAGTAGATAATTATGTGCCAAATAGTGGTTTTCTTACTTAACTTTTTCATGTGGTTATGTGACTAAAACTCTCTCATGTGGTTATGTTAATAAAACTCTTTAATGTGGTTATGTTACTTAACTCTTTAATGTGGTTATGTTAATGTGGTTATGTTACTTAACTCTTTAATGTGGTTATGTTACTTAACTCTTTAATGTGGTTATGTTACTAAAACTTTTTCATGTGGTTATGTTACTTAACTCTCTCATGTGGTTAAGTTAATAAAACTCTTTCATGTGGTTATGTTACTTAACTTTTTCCTCACCCCTTTTTCTCCCCAATTTCGTGGTATCCAATTGGTAGTTACAGTCTTGTCTCATCGCTGCAACTCCAGTACAGACTAGGGAGAGGCGAAGGTCGAGAGCCGTGCGTCCTCCGAAACACAACCCAACCAAGCCGCAATGCTTCTTGACACAATGCCCACTTACCTCGGAAGCCAGCCACACCCATGTGTCGGAGGAAACACTGTACACATTAGCTGGGCCAATTGTGCGCCGCCCCAAGGGTCTCCCGGTCGCGGCCTGCTGCGACAGAGCCTGGACTAGAATCCAGAATCTCTAGTGGCACAGCTAGCACTGCTATGCACTCGAGGCCCCCACTAAAATGCTTTCATGTGGTTATGTCATTAAAACTCTCTCATGTGGTTAACTCTTTCATTGTGCACAGTCCTGTCTCCACAAAGAAATAGCTCACCAGTGTTTCAAAGGGGAACTAAGAAACAGCACGGTCTGGATTGCTATTTCTGATTGGCTGGTAAAGCCAACCAGGAACAATGTTCTCTCAAGTGGATGGTCTGTTTATTCCACCAAAAGGTGGACTTTTGTTCAGTCTTGTTTTGTTTAACCTGATAGAAGTAAAGCTTTTGAACATGTATTATCATATAAAAAGTTATCAATGCATCAGGAATGTGGGCAGATGTATGATATGTTACGTTAATGTGTTTGTTTATTAAGACAGTAATAATAAATTAAAATGTCCCTCTTGTATGGGTTAGACATGGTGTAAAGTGGTATTAGGGCTTGTGTTTCGGGTGCGTGTTGTTGCCAGGACAACAGATGGTTGTTCAGCCAAGTCTTGTGCAGATGGCTGGCACAGCGAAATGTGAATTGATCTGTTGACTTGAATGGTGCAGCACTCAACGTGTTAAGGAGATTATGGGGTCTCTCCAAATTATCCCTCTGACTTGATGGTGTAGGTAGGTCAACATGAGGTCAATAAGTGAAAGGTATCTCTATTGTGTTCTTACATGTTTGACACCATTGATATAATGGTTGACATCAGTGATACAATGGTTGTCAGATAGGGGTTAAAGCAGTACTGATATCCTTTCCACTATTATGTGGAGACCCCTACTTTTATGATCTTTCCTTGTATTGGTTGTCATTTCCACTTAAATGCACAGTCTGTAATAGCAATCTCTGTCCAAATTCACACAAGACAGACGGTGACACTCAGGTAGCTAGATTGAATGATGTCTGGCCTCAGCAAGCTCTCACAGTCTCTCTGCAGAGTCAGACGTCCAAACCCTTGTCCCTAAACGTCAATCAACTCCATGGCGAACTGAATGGTTAAGGGTTCAGGTTTGGGATAGGGTTCAAAGAAAACCAGCACCTTGCACTGGGATTGAACACGCAACCCTCGGAGCTGGAGCCTGTGGCTTACACACATTCACCATTCACAACCACAACGCCCTAATAAAACCCAAGCAACAATGACAAGCTACTGGGGACTGACAATCTGGATGGAAAATTACTGAGGTTAATAGCAGACGATATTGCCACTCCTATTTGCCACAGCTTCAATTTAAGCCTACTAGAGAGTGTGTGCCCTTCGGCCTGGAGGGAAGCTGAAGTCATTCCTCTACTAAAGAACAGTAAAGCCCCCTTTACTGGCTCAAATAGCCAACCAAACAGCATGATACCAACCATTAGTAAACTTCTGGAAAAAATTGTGTTTGACCAGATATAATGCTATTTTACAGTAAACAAATTAACAATAGAATTTCAGCATGCTTATAGGGAAGGACACTCAACAAGCACTTACACAAATGACTGACGATTGGCTGAGAGAAATGGATGATAAAATGATTGTGGGGACTGTCTTGTTAGACTTCAGTGCAGCTTTTGACATTATAGATCATAGTCTGCTGTTGGAAAAACGTATGTGTTATGGCTTCACACCCCCTGCTATAATGTGGATAAAGAGTTACTTGTCTAACAGAACTCAAATATAACCCAGTTAGAATCAGGAATTCCACAAGGTAGCTGTTTAGGCCCCTTGCTTTTTTCAATTTTTGCTAATGACATGCCACTGACTTTGAGTAAAGCCAGAGTGTCTATGTATGCGGATGACTCAACACTATACACGTGAGCTACTACAGTGACTGAAATGACTGCAACACTCAACAAAGAGCTGCAGTTAGTTTCAGAGGGGGTGGAAAGGAATACGTTAGCTAAATATTTCTAAAACTAAAAGCATTTTATTTGGAACAAAACACTCACTAAACCCTAAACCTCAACTAAATCTTGTAATAAACAATGTGGAAATTGAGCAAGTTGAGATGACTAAACTGCTTGGAGTAACCCTAGATTGTAAACTGTCATGGTCAAAACATATTGATGCAGTAGTAGCAAAGATGGGGAGATGTCTGTCTATAATAAAGCGATGCTCTGCCTTCTTAACAACACTATCAACAAGGCAGGTCCTACAGGCCCTAGTTTTGTGGCACCTTGACTACTGTTCAGTCATGTGGTCAGGTGCCACAAAAAAGGACTTTGAAATTTGCATTTGGCTCAGAACAGGGCAAGCCGGCTAGCCCTTGGATGTTCACAGAGAGCTAATATTTTTTTTATTTTATTTTATTTTTTTAATTGTATCCCCTTTTCTCCCAAATGTTCGTGGTATCCAATCGCTAGTAATCACTATCTTGTCTCATCGCTACAACTCCCGTACGGGCTCGGGAGAGACGAAGGTCGAAAGCCATGCGTCCTCCGAAGCACAACCCAACCAAGCCGCAATGCTTCTTAACACAGCGCGCCTCCAACCTGGAAGCCAGCCGCACCAATGTGTCGGAGGAAACACCGTGCACCCGCCCCCCCTCGGTTAGCGCGCACTGCGCCCGGCCCGCCACAGGAGTCGCTGGAGCGCGATGAGACAAGGATATCCCTACTGGCCAAACCCTCCCTAACCCGGACAACGCTAAGCCAATTGTGCGTCGCCCCACGGACCCCCCGGTCACGGCCGGCTCTGACAGAGCCTGGGCGCGAACCCAGAGACTCTGATGGCGCAGCTAGCACTGCGATGCAGTGCTCTAGACCACCGCGCCATCCGGGAGGCACCGAGAGCTAATATTAATAATATGCATGTCAATCTCTCCTGGCTGAAAGTGGAGGAGAGATTGACTTCATCACTACTTTTATTTATGAGAGGTAATGACATGTCGAATGTACCGAACTGTCTGTCTAAACTACTGGTACACAGCTTGGATACCAATGCATACCCCACAAGACATGCCACAATAGGTCTCTTCACAGTCCCCAAGTCCAGAACAGACTATGGGAGGCACACAGTACTACATAGAGCCATGACTACATTGAACTCTGTTCCACATCAAGTAACTGACGCAAGCAGTAGAATTAGATTTAAAAAACAGATAAAAAAACACCTTATGGAACAGCGGGGACTGTGAAGCAACACAAACATTGGCACAGACACATGCATACACAGACACATGCATACACACACACACACACACACACACACACACACGATAACATACGCACTATACATGCACATGGATTTAGTACTGTAGATATGTGGTAGTGGTGGAGTAGGGGCCTGAGGGCACACAGTGTGTTGTGAAATCTGTGAATGTATTGTAATGTTTTTAAAATTGTATAAACTGCCTTAATTTTGCTGGACCCCAGGAAGAGTAGCTGCTACTTTGGCAGCAGCTAATGGGGATCCATAATAAATACAAATACAAATGTTAATAGCGCTCACCGTTGCCCCTAGTGGCCATTTTGACATCATCTCCTGACGTCCTGCTTACCTGGAGGGACATCTAATTTCGCAGTGGATCTTGAGCGATCCCTCTGCTGGCACCGTGGCACGGCCCTGCCTGCTGCCATTCATGCGCCAGAAAGAGTGGGATCTCCTTAAGCGTACCCATGCAGAGACGCCGACCAGATTACATCACCAGATCATGAGATGTTCAAGAGAAGGCTGGCCGAGGGTTAACCAAGGGTAACTAGGAATACCTGTAAACACGTTAATACCTGTCTCCTGTACTCCTCCTCAGTGGCCTCACTACCTCTTCTGCTACTACACATATCACTGTAGCATAGAAATAGAATGATTCTATTTATATGTACTGTACACTTCCTTGAAAGACACCTGGTACTCCAGGAAAGATGATGTGGCAATGTGCACTGCAGCAGAGAAAGCAGCAGGCACATCTTTAGTTTCATTCAGGTATTCCATTTACACAACACAAACAATGAAGCTTATTCCTCTAAAAAAGTTCATTTTGGGTTCCACTGGGTCTGCAGTGAGCATGATTAGGTTATTTTCTCCATTGATTTGAGTATGACTCTGGTGTAGCTTATACGGTCATCCATATAAGGGTGATCCTATCTTATTGTAACGTCTGCCTTATAGTCATTCTGATAGTACACCGTATTGCTCTACTGATCAAAGATGCAAAATGACAAAAATTTTAACTGTAAATATAATGTGGCGGAACAATGAACATCTGCTCTGTGTACACTACCTAAAAGGAACCAACACTTCCTCATTCCTGTATCTCAGTGTTTATTGGTCAGGTCTGTGGTAAAGTGAATACTGTTTTAGGAATTATATTTTTTTGACTAATATTGATACCATAATATAAATCTAAACCAGTGTATACATTTAAACCAGTGTATAAATCTAAAGCAGTGTATACATCTAAACCAATATATACATTTAAACCAGTGTATACATCTAAACCAGTGTATAAATCTAAAGCAGTGTATACATCTAAACCAGTGTAGCTAATCACTGGGAGAGGAGATTAACATAACGATGTACTGGTCCCCTAATCTGAGTTGAGGTCAGATTAACACATGCCACTTCTGCCTCTATCCTCTCCCCTGTATCCAATGGCTGTCCTAACAAATTCAAGACAACTTCATGTACATAGACACACTGTTATATGTGCTAAACCTCCCGTTTTTTTCTGAAGTTCACTCCGTAAGTGCCAAGTAGTAAAGTTATTGAAGGAGATTTTGCTATTGCCTAAATTAAATTGGATAGTGCAATGTAAACATGTTAAAATATGCATGAAATGAGCTGGTCCGAGTGCACTGTCTAGACCTGAGCGAGGCTGCCATTGTAAACATACTACAGCACATCGATTGCCAATAAAGAGCAATGGTAATGGCATATTACTGTAGCCACTAACTCCGCTATAGTTCATTCAAGCCTATAGCGAAATGAATGGAGTTTTTGTAGGGGTTTTGAAGGAACTCTGAAAAGAACGTCTGTGGTAAACACAGGCTTAGGAGATCTTATACGTTTTGTTCTGAGATAATCTTAATCAGTTAATGTCACGTTTTATGAATTTTGAAGCATTTATGTAATAAGAAAAAGCACATAAAGGCTTCATAATTCATAAAGTTCATGCTAACTGATATTATCTCATAGAACAAAAGGTATACATCTCCTAAGCTTGTGTTAACCTCAGCCTTTATTTTTGGCTCTTATTCCAAAACTCTATTCTTTCCCGATTCATTTCCCCCATAGGAATGGCTGAACGAACTAGAGGTAACTCATTTCTGTTTTTTAGGACTACAAGCTGGCGAACTCTATACAGGTGACAGATCCATGTATTTCAAATGGGCACATCACATGTTCTGTCCATTCAAAGAAGTTGGTGAAATCCTCGCTATTCTACAATAGTTTTTTTGGATTATACTCAGTCCCTCATGTCAGTTCTAAAGATCCCAGATAAATGATATCTGGAACGAAAGGTCAAAATAAATGTTCCTTGCATCCCATGACAATAAAGCAAGATAGGCAATTCCAGTGTGTGACTTCTTTATCGATGAGATACATTGTTTGGACTCATGAGGTCACATGAGAAGCCAGGACAGCAGTGTCTGTGTGCAATCATTAGATGCGTCTTATCAGTAAGCCTCTTATGCCTTGCTCTTCTGGCAACCTAATTCTCCACTCCTCAAGGAAAGCCTAAGATGCTATAAGTGTATAGCAAATCACTTCTCTTCACACCTTCACACTGGGCTTAACTGGGCTCAGCCCTGCTTTTAGACACTGTGAATTGAAGAACAGTCAATGGGTGGACTGGGATGCAATCGCCATGTGCTTTTGGTACTGTATGGTCCATACTTTGCATGGTAAGCATGCAGTACACCAATCAATTCAATCAATATGTATTTCATATTTATCTCCTAATTTTATTTCATATTAATCTCCTATTACGGTAAAACAAATATAAGCTTTGTTCAGGGTTCATTCATTCCATCTATTTCCAGGCCTCTTCCTTTGTTATTCAATTACTTTCCTGGGTGTTCATCTGACAGTTTCAGCTGAAGGACGAGATCACAAAATAGCTTATGTCTTCATCTAATCCTCTTACAGCTAAGCTCTCTCCCATTTAGCCCCCATGTGGCTGAAACTATATATAGATACACAATAAATAACTTAATCATTGTCCCAGACCAGTGGGGAGACCGGTACCAGTTATAACACACCAGTACTGCACCATGCAGGGTTATAAAAGCCACAACAAGTGACATGGAGAGTCAGAGACACTGAGGGGGAGATGGACATCGATATGAAAGGAGACTAACGTGTATGGCTGAAGCAAAAATATGTGATTTTAGAAAATATTATCATCTAAAAAATTGCCCAGTTCAAACAGTTGTGGTGCAGCGCTCTGTGGTGACTGTATATTGAGCTATACACTATATTGATACACTGTATAGTCACCCAACTAAAGTAAACAACTTAATCAGCCATGATGTTCATATGTTCGTGTCCTCCCATGGTTTCTCAGTGGTGATGGGCAGGCACATAGAAATGATTTACTTCCTGGCATGGGTACACTCAAAATGGCTGGCATTCCACCCATTATGCCATCATTGACCATATTTCTATGGGCAGGCAGGTATTAGCTATGTGCTATACGGTGTCGCAAAATTATCAGATTAAAGATGAAGAATACCAGGCTTGGGGAAGTGACAGGGCATGCCTCTATTTTATTATGTAGACAGCTGCCTTGAGATAGCTAGGCTCCCTCCATCAGTGTAGAACTGAGAGACAGCAGAGAAAGTGAAAGCAGATAACTAAGTTACCAGAAAGGGCAGGTTTTCTGTCAGATATTTCTGTGTAATTCAGAGCTTGCATCAACATAGCAGCCCTGGTAATTGAATGGACAGCAACAGTAATGGGATGAGCCCAGGGTTATAATAAGACAGGGTCAGACAGGAGCAGAGCATGCTGTCTGTGTGTTCGGGAATGAACCTTTTTTTACACCAATTGAAATGACCACATACAAAATGCTAATGATGTGCTGAACCCAACTCCAAATGTCAGTGAAATTGTTAGCAAAAATGAGCACAAAACAAAACCTGGCTTGTCCTCAATTTAAACTGTATTATCAATCAGTATTAAACAATATTATACAGTATCCATATGATTCTAAGGAAATATCTCCTTACTATACCTGCAGTATAGAAGGAGGCAGTACAGAGTCTGCAAGGGCCATGGAGATGATAGGAGTCTGTGTGCTAAATCACTACCCAGCTGTCACGCCCTGACCGTAGAGAGCTTTTAATGTCTCTATTTTGGTTTGGTCAGGGTGTGATTTGGGTGGGCATTCTATGTTCTTTTTACTATGATTTGTATTTCTGTGTGTTTGGCCGGGTGTGGTTCTCAATCAGAGGCAGCTGTCTATCGTTGTCTCTGATTGAGAATTATACTTAGGTTAAAGCAATCCTTCTGCCCCCCCCCCCCCCCCCTCCCTTAAAAGATCTGATGCACTATTGTAAAGTGGCTGTTCCACTGGATGTCATAAGGTGAATGCACCAATTTGTAAGTCGCTCTGGATAAGAGCGTCTGCTAAATGACTTAAATGTAAATGTAAATGTAGGTTGCCTTTTCCCACCTGTCTGTGTGGGTAGTTGTCTATGTGTTGTTGCCTGTCAGCACTCATTTTTGTATAGCTTCACGGTTCATTTGTTAGTTTGTTTAGTGTTCGTTCTTTAAATAAATTAGTATGTACGCATCCCACGCTGCGTCTCCTCTCTTTGACGGCCGTGACACCAGCAAACATGTCCACATTGGCACGAGGTGGGCCTAATGCGGGTTAAAAACCTGGACCCATGTAGTCTACCCACATTGGTACGATGTTGACCCAATGCGGGTTAAAACACTGGACCACGTAGGCTGCCCTTAACTTAAAACCTTCTCATATGTCACATGCACTTATCTAAGCCTTTTTACAGACTGTGTACAAGGTAAACTTTTATGTTGACATCACATAACAGAACACTTAAACTGGAACGACACTGGGCTGGTGTGGGATTGCTGTGGGCTAGCCCCTATCTACCTTGCCCACCAAATACCCAAATGGGGCCATGTTTGCTGTGTACCCTCTTCTGACCCACCTCCATCTGTTGAGAAACACAACAGAGCTGGAAGAACAGACCACCTCAGGTACAGCAGTAAGGTTTTAGATTTGGGGGTGGGTGAGGGGTTAGGATGGGTGAGTCAGCAGTCACTGACCTCCTATAAGAAAAAGCTACAGGGAGCAACAACAATGACTGGTTTGTGGCCGTTGGAAAGTCGTGAGATGGGATTGGGCCTGTAATAAACAGAAGAGTTGAGAGGGCGGGTAATGGAATGGGTTTGTACTGACGTCAGCTTGTTTGTGTATGTTATGGGTTTGTGTGGTGGGGTGGTGGGCAATGGATTTCTGCTGAGTTGTAAGAGGCAGCACAGCAAAGCTGGAGCCAAACAGCTGCCCACAAACACAGTTCCAACCACTGGGTGAAGAGAGGAGGGGAAGAGGAGGAGGAAGAGGGGCGTTGTTTGCATGCCAAAAATAAGCCTCGGTATCCATTTGGAGAAAGGAGGGAGAGAAAGGAGGGAGAGAAAGGAGAGAGAGAAAGGAGAGAGAGAAAGGAGAGAGAGAAAGGAGAGAGAGAAAGGAGAGGGAGAAAGGAGAGGGAGAAAGGAGAGGGAGAAAGGAGAGGGAGAAAGGAGAGGGAGAAAGGAGAGGGAGAAAGGAGAGGGAGAAAGGAGAGAGAGAAAGGAGAGAGAAAGGAGGGATAGAAAGAAGAGAGAGAAAGGGGGGAGAGAAAGGAGAGCGAGAGAAAGGAAGGTGGAGAAAAAAAGGAGAGAAAGGAGAGAGAGAAA
Source organism: Salvelinus fontinalis (assembly GCF_029448725.1). NCBI lineage: Eukaryota > Metazoa > Chordata > Actinopteri > Salmoniformes > Salmonidae > Salvelinus > Salvelinus fontinalis. The sequence continues at coordinate 50,815,260 of NC_074670.1, read as the reverse complement.
AGAGGGAGAGTAAGCAGGGAGCAAAAGGAGGGAGAGAAAGGAGGGAAAGGAGGGAGAGATGGCAAGGAGAGGAGAGGAGAGAGAGAAAGGGATGTTAGGGAGAGTAACAAAAGAAAAGGGCGGGGAACGGAGAAAGAGAGAGGGGAATAAGCTAGCCAGCACAGTGGAAAAAAGGCTGGAAAAGAGGACAAGAACGCAGGAGTGAGACAGACAGAGGCTGTGCCAAGCCTCCCACCTGAGTGTGCACGGCGCGGCTGTGTTTTGTGTTTGGGATTTCAGGGAAAAGGAGGAGGAGAAGGAGGGGAGGAGGATGGAGCGTGGGGTGGGCCAGAGAAAGGAAGAGTCTGCTGGCAGCGTTGGTTTCACACACCAGTGATGAAGTGAAGCCCCTCGCAGGAATTCTTTCTGCTGCTGCGTCAGTTTTTTCTCTGCCCTCGCTTTTCGTTCTTACTCACATCTGGAGCGGGGAGTCACTTCCTCTGTCTGTGCTGCCCAGCGTTGTCTTGTGCTTTAACAGGGCTAGTCCTCTCATCCTCTAGCCCCCCTTCACCTCCACCTCTGACGACACTCTAGGGAGATACGGAACACACCACGCCAGGGGGACGGGACACTCCCAACACACTCTCAGGACGGGACCGACCAGGGACCCTTTACACCCCCCCACCAACACCCCCGACCTGCCCTCTGTAATCTACGTCTGACAACAGAGAGGAAGAGAGAGACTGTGGAATCTGGAGAAAACTGCAACCATCAACTGAACTTTCTGTAGGGTGTTTGCCCTTTCCCTTATATGGCAAAACAACTGGAAACGTATTTGAATTGTCTGATATCTATCCACCACAGCAGGCTGTGCAGCAGGGTTTGTTTTTATGGCTGACTGACTTCTCTTGGTTCTTCTTTCCTGTGTTGTTTGCATGCAGGGCTTTTATTGAGGGGACAGCAGGCAGGAGCATTGCCGGTCTTTGGGGTGAGGCTGCAGGCACTACCCCCAGGGGTGGTTGGCTATACGCATCATTGCTCCCCCCCTCTCTTTCTCTCTCTATCTCTGTCTGTCTGCCTGAGAGGAACATCCAGCTGTCTGTCTGCCTGAGAGGAACATCCAGCTGTCTGTCTACCTGAGAGGAACATCCGGCTGGCAGCAAACTGCACACAGACACTGAGACAGTTGTTCTCTGTGGGGGAACTAACAACAAGGTGGGCCAGAGTTCAGCAACTGTAGTTCTGGAATCTGGACACAGAGAAATCTGTGGGAGGGATATTGACTCTGACTCTATAACGACAACAATCCTCAAATGCAACAGGATGTGTAACCCAGTAGGACCCTGGAAGGCGTGCCTGTCTTAAATGAGGAGGACTATTGTTGTTGTCCTGTGCCGACCTTACTAATGAGGACGAGGATGCTGGAGAAGCTTTGAACACTCAAGAGGACTGAACAACAAGAGCTCCTGACTGGAAGGTTTCGTGGTGCCATGACACAGGTGTCTGGGACAGACTGTGTGTGTGTCATCTCTGACCGTACACCTTGTTGTGGATTACCCTGTTGGACGGACAGACACTCCACTGACTGACAGGTGGACAACAACAGCAAAGGTTGTCATGGCGATGGCGGCGTGGTACCACCGTGACATCAGCCGCGTGCATGCGGAGGACTTGCTGGCCCGGGCTGGGAGGGACGGCAGCTTCCTGGTCAGGGACAGTGAGTCTGTGCCTGGAGCCTATGCCCTCTGTCTGCTGTGAGTAGCCTTCCACCACACACACACACACACACGCACGCACGCACACACACAAACATAAAATTCCTTTCCATCTCTGAGTGTGTATGGTCAATATCAACTCAGTGATGCTCACAGTCAGTGGAAAGGGAACTAACCTCACATTCACATGTGCTATAGAGTGTCTCAATGTCGGCATTGTAAATGGATTCAGCAGCCTGTCTCTCTGTCATCTTTATCATTGTCACTCTGAGCTGGGACAGCGGGCAGGAAGAAGGCTGTGGCTCACAGGGCTGCTGGAAGTCTATAGCTCCTGAACCCTCAGGTTGCCCAGTCCCGATACAGCCCAACCAAGCCTGGCCAGTGTCCGTGTAACCCTGGCTTAGGGCTCCCTGTCCCCCCCTCTCCTCTCCTCCCCCCTCCCTTCAGTCTTCCCTGGGGCCCCTGGAAGAGGGCGGGAGCTACAGTGACCACACGGCTCTCTGTGCACAGCGGCCCGAGCCAGACACATTCCTGAAAGCTGAGCCCCACTGCTGCTCATGTTGCTCCCACCCCCCTCTCTCTCCCTCTTAGCTGTCTCATTCTCTCTCTCCCTCTTAGCTGTCTCATTCTCTCTCTCCCTCTCTTTTGCTGTTGTTTTCTATTCTGTGTTTTTTCTGTCCCTCTGTCCCTCTTCCTCCTCTCTACGTTGTATGTAGGCCTAGTGTACACTAATCTAATCTCCACATAAATACAGGTCTGCTGTTTCTTTACATTATTCTCTAACTTCATTACAGGGAAGTATGAATTCATTCTAGATGAATGATCCCTGTGATTTTCGACCAGGCATCACAAGACCATGCTTTCAGCAGGGGGCTTTAAACTGGTGTCTTTTCAACAGGGGCGGGGGGGGGGGGGGAATAGGCATTTACTGTACTGTGTTTAGAGATAAAGTAGAGATAAAAGTTAGCCATCTATTGGATACTTGACACAGACTAGTGGTGTGATTTTGCTACCAAATGATTATTATTGAACATGAAGCCCACATGCGGTCCAGATGAGTCACACTCCTCTGGCTAGATTGTGTAGGTTGTGTAAATAGTGGTGTGTAAAAACTTGAGATGTGTGGGTAGGTTATTTCCGTGTAAAGATGAGCACCAACATGTGGCGTTAATAGGATCATGTCAAAATGGGTGTCAAAAGAAAACTAATTAAGAGTCTATATTTTTTTTAATTAAGGCATATATACATTATACAAGAGTTTCCATCCTTAGACCATGGAATAAGCATAGGCTTTAATTCCTTGTCAAACAGATGGAAAAGGAGTCTGAGAAAATATCTACCAGAATAAGTCTTAAAAGGAATTAGAAATACATCTAAACACAAGAATGCTGAAGTAAAAACCCTGACAACTACTATCAACACTTATATTTAGGTTAGGAAAACATTTTCTGCTTTCTGTAAATTGAAGATACATTGCCTTGTGCCTTGAAATTCTGTTACCAAAAACCCCATATTTTAAAGATATTTTTATGTGGAGGGAGAATAATGAAAGTTCACAGAAGTAACCAGTAAAGGTAGACATATCAATTAGTTATAGAGTTTTTACCAATATCAATTATGTTAATGAATTGGCAACAGAATTTCTGAAAAATCTGCCACAGAATTTCTGAAAAATCTGCCACAGAATTTCTGAAAAATCTGCCACAGAATTTCTGAAAAATCTGCCACAGAATTTCTGAAAAATCTGCCACAGTATTTCTGAAAAATCTGCAACAGTATTTCTGAAAAATCTGCAACAGTATTTCTTCCTCCCTTCCACTGTCATGTTGATAACTGTTTTCTTTCACTTTCTGTCATCTGATGGTCAAAGCTAATGTGTCTGGACAACCCCTCCCCTAGGTCTATTTATTTCTGCAACAACATACTAACTCATCACAATTTGTGAGCAAGCTGGTTACAGTGCCTCCTAAAGACATGATTGACATCGGGAAAAGAGGGTCAGCTTGCTGATCAATAGGTGCCTTTCTTTGCGAGGCATTGGAAAACCTCCCTGGTCTTCATTGTTGAATCTGTGTTTGAAATTCACTGCTCAACTAAGGGACCTTACAGATAATTGTATATGTGGGGTACAGAGATGAGGTAGTCATTCAAAAAATAATGTTTAAACACTATTATTGCACACAGAGTGAGTCCATGCAACTTATTATGTGACTTGTTAAGGACATTTTTACTCCAGAATTTATTTAGGCTTGCCATAACAAAGGGGTTGAATACTTACGTATTTACTCAAGGCATTTCACCTTTTCATTTTTTATTAATGTCATGACTTCCACGGAAGGTGGCTCCTCTCCCTGTTCGGGCGGCGCTCAGCGGTTGTCGTCATCGGTCTACTAGCTGCCACCGATTCCTTTTTCTTTTCTGTTGGTTTGGTCTTGATTGTTTTTACCTGTATCTTATTTGTTGTTAATTGGGGGCTATTTAAACTCCCACGTCCCGCCTGCTGTTGTGCGGGCTTATCCTTTATGTCAGTGGTGTATTATTGTTTTTACGTGTTGGCTGTCCGTTATTTTCCATGGTTGAGAGACTATTCGGTTTATTGGTCATTTTGCCTGTTTGTTGGCTGGACGCAGCTGAAATTAACCTATTCATTGAAAGCGCTGCTCTCTGCGCCTGACTCCACACCTACCATTCCTAGCGATCCGTGACAATTAATTTGTAAAAATTTAGACAATGATAATTCCACTTTGACATTATGGGGTATTGTGTGTAGTCCAGTGACACAAAATCCAAACTTCCCAGTAAAGCAATAAAAACAATCAAGCATCCCAGATAAGTGCAAAAAATAGCCCACGTTAACATATGTAGCTTAAGAAACAAGGTTCAATAAATCAATAATTTGCTAGTAACAGATGACATTCATATTCTGACAATCTCTGAAACTCACTTAAATAATACATTTGATGATACAGTGGTAGCAATACATGGTTATACGATCTACAGAAAAGACCCAAATGCCAAAGGTGGAGGGGTGGCCGTTTTCTATTCAGATACACAGTTCTGTAAGGCTTAGAGAGGATCTCATGTTTGTCACGGATCCCTCCGTAACTGTCATTACTATTCCCATTGATTAGTAATTGTATAAGTGTGCCCTTTGTTCACCATTATTCGGTCGATTATTGTTACAATGTCCGTTGGTCGTGTGAGTACCTGTGCTGTGTTGTTTTGGCTTTCGTGCCACTGGTATTGTGCAGATGATTACGGGGCTCGTCCGGTGTGGTATCTTTGTGCGCTTGTGTATTTCTTCGTGGTACTCCTCGCTCTTTTGTTTGGGTCTCAACCCTGTGTTTTGTATATGTCTTTGTTTGGTCTTCGTCCCCGTGCCTTTACATGTATTTAACACGCTGTAATTTGGGTAGAAAAAAAACAAAACTATTACGCATTCCTGCGCCTGTCTCCTGAACATTTATACCGGTGTGACAATGTTAAATACTGTTGAAGTAAGATGGCTACAGGTTCATCAGTTACACCTAAAGCCCATTCTGGTGGGAAGCTGATTTGGATCACCAAGTGCTAACAGTCAGTATCTGGCTAACATGTGTGAAATGCTCGATAACGTATGTGATATCAACAGAGGTATATTTTCTGGGTGATTTAAATATTGACTGGCTTTCATCAGGCTGCCCACTCAAGAAAAATGAAGGAAAATAAATTGTGTTTATATGTAGTTTTGTCGATGTAAACAAATCAAAAACAGAAACGTCCCTTTTTCAGGACCCTGTCTTTCAAAGATAATTTGTAAAAAATTCCAAATAATTTCACAGATCTTTATTGTAAAGGGTTTAAACACTGTTTCCCATGCTTGTTCAATGAACCATAAACAATTAATAAACATGCACCTGTGGAACGGTCGTTAAGACACTAACAGCTTGCAGACGGCAGGTAATTAAGGTCACAGTTATGAAAACTTAGGACACTAAAGAGGCCTTTCTACTGACTCTGAAAAACACCAAAAGAAAGATTCTCACGGTCCCTGTTCATCTGCGTGAACGTGCCTTAGGCATGCTGCAAGGAGGCATGAGGACTGCAGATATGGAGAGGCATGAGGACTGCAGATACGCCTATGGGCACAAACCCACCGTCGCTGGACCAGACACAACTGGCAAAAAGTGCTCTTCACTGACGAGTCGCGGTCTTGTCTCACCAAAGGTGATGGTCGGATTTGCGTTTATCGTCGAAGGAATGAGCGTTACACCGAGGCCTGTACTCTGGAGCGGGATCGATGTGGAGGGTCCATCATGGTCTGGGGCGGTGTGTCACAGCATCATCGGACTGAGCTTGTTGTCATTACAGGCAATCTCAACGCTGAGCGTTACAGGGAAGACATCCTCCTCCCTCATGTGGTACCCTTCTTGAAGGCTCATCCTGACATGACAATGCCACCAGCCATACTGCTCGTTCTGTGCATGATTTCCTGCAAGACAGGAATGTCAGTGTTCTGCCATGACCAGCGAAGAGCCCGGATCTCAATCCCATTGAGCACGTCTGGGACCTGTTGGATCGGAGGGTGAGGGCTAGGGCCATTCCCCCCAGAAATGTCCGGGAACTTGCAGGTGCCTTGGTGGATGAGTGGGGTAACATCTCACAACAAGAACTGGCAAATCTGGGGCAGTCCATGAGGAGGAGATGCACTGCAATACTTAATGCAGCTGGTGGCCACCCCAGATATTGACTGTATTTTTTATTTTTTTGACCCCCTCTTTGTTCACGGACACATTATTCCATTTCTGTTAGTGACATGTCTGTGGAACCTGTTCAGTTTATGTCTCAGTTGTTGAATCTTGTTATGTTCATCCAAATATTTGCACATGTTAAGTTTGCTGAAAATAAACGCAATTGACAGTGAGAGGACATTTCTTTTTTTGCTGAGTTTAATTTTGTGCCACAAAAGCCAAGTAGATATACATGTTTATAAACACAGGGCCGCTACAATTATTGTTATACAGTGAATTTCGATCTATCCCTTAGGTAGAAAACTTGAAGACGTCATGACGAACTTGCGGGCAAACATTTCTGTGTAGTACAGATCAGGGACCCATGAAAAAAATTATGTTACCACAATTCTGTTATCGGGTGTAAATCCACTTACTGTGGCTCAATAACCAAAATAGATTTTTTTCAGAGTCAAGGTGTTATGTCACCTTCCCATTCTTTCGGTAGACATCTTTTAATCTTAATCTTGAGGAGATATTTAACAGATCTTTTGAAAAACATGGTCACATGAAAAACGGAGGGAGATTTTACCAAAATTATTTTACTAAACGTTGCATATGCACAGTTCTTCCAGTAAATGTTTCTGCAAACTGTTCTGTGTAAATTGTTAAAAGCAGTCATTGTGCATAGAGTTGTATGGTTTGTTTAACTTTGAAATCAAAGGTTTTTGTTTGGCATACATTTGAAGTGAAAAATCTGAGTCTCAGCGCAGTTCCGTTTCCATGGAATTGCCTGGTAGTAGTCATGTAGTCCCACGCTGTGCAGTGGACCATGAAGTTGCTATAATAACCATCTAACTGAGTCACACCATCAACAAATTAGCTTCTTGTTTATCTTTAACAAGGGCAGCACATCTGCCCATCCATATTTCATTGTCACTTTAAAGCGTGTTTTGCCTTTGAATGTTTATTCCTGGCCCATGACAGTGGTATAGTTATGTGTAGTGCTGTCTTGGGGTATATAATACATTTGTAAATGTTATTTTCCCCTTTTCAGGTTCCAACGGCACGTTCACACTTATCGTATTCTTCCTGATGCAGATGGCCTGTTGGCTGTACAGGTGAGTGATCATCATCAGTTTAACTTTCCAAACCCCCCTCACATACACACATGACCTAATCCTGACAGTAACTAGGCTAATACTGTAGCATATCCTACATGTGCAAGCATGATATTATCCTCTTGTAGCAACCACTTTCGAGAAAGAATGGAGAGTACAATACTGTAGTTGTTATCGTTACAAAAGAGGTGTGTTATTGTCTGTTGTAAGGGAAACAGGAAGTGTCTTGTGTTCATATACTAGGCTCATTCTGCCTTAGGCCTTTTTGTTTGAATGGCATCCCTGCCATGCGGCTGCATGCTTGGAGAATGACCGCTGCACAGAGGAGAAATTGTGTGTGTCTCACAGATTCCTGACCTACCCACTCATTGACCAGTGCTCTGAGGAGGATGGGTCTGTTAATGCTTTGTGTGTGCATGTGCCGTGGACAAGGATGTGTGTGTTGAGGGTTAGTTGGGTGGGGGATCGGGATGGTTCGGATTAGTTTGTGTGTGGCGGTTGTATGGGTGTGTATTAGATAGTGACTATAGGGGACGACTCCTTTCAAGAGCCGCAGCTCCTGGTCCTAATTATCAGGAATGAGGAAAAAAACACAGTAACAAAAAACATTTGAGGCAGCCCGCAAACCAGCCTGTGCATTCCTTTACCATATCTGGTGCAAAAACAACAGCTCAATAACAATTGTCTCATAGAGACAGTCATTTAAACTTAGTCTTTGATTTGAAAACACCATGTAAACGTTCTTTTCAGATGAGGGCTGTGCTCCATCTACTGTATCGCTGCTTCGCTTGTCAGTAAGTCAGTAAAGTCCCCAATAAGCAGTTTGTCTCACTGGCTTTGCTATTAAAAAACATTACCACATAGGGATTGCGTGGTTGCTTTCTTGTTTTTCTGAGGGTGCTATTTTATAGAAGGGATATTTTGAGCTAAAAGACAGGCCGTTTTTGTCTCCCTGAGTCGTTTAGTCTGTATTTTCTTTGTAATCACTTTTCAAGAGTTCCTCGAAAAAATGCATAAACCATTAGAGGAGTCCCTGGCAACTGGGGCAGGTAATGTCTGCCAAAAAGGGTTTTTCAAACCACACAATGAAAACAAACGTTTCTAAAATAAGACGTACAGGAAAGGGGCTTTTAGTTTGCAGTGTTGCTGTGTGCCCCTTTGGGTCCTGTGTCTGAGAGTGTGTCCGTGGCATCTAATATGTCTATGCCCGCGGTGTGTGTGTGTGTGACTGGCACTTAATGTGTTTGTCTATGGCTGTTGAATATGTGTTTCCCCTCCATGTTTACTGTACGTATCTGAGACAGCTGGCTGTTGGAGTGTTTATAGCGGGCAGCGTTTGTGCGTGTGTACGGTAGACTGGCTCAGAACACAGGGGTCGGCTAGTAAACTGCTGGAACACTGTGACTCGTGGCAGCCAACCTTGCCAGTGACCAGAATTTGGGGGGGGGGGGGGGGTTGTTTGTGACATCATCTCCTGTCCTGTGGCTGATTAGCAGTGGTTTCTGCAGCCTGCTTGGCAGTGAGTGTTTGATGTGGTTCTTGTTCTGGCTATGCAAACAGAGGTGAGTGGTTGTGACTTCTGTTTGGCACCTCCAGGGCCTAAGAGACCGCACCTCTACTCCAAGGGATCCTCCTGAGTATATCCAGGTCCATTTTGTTTTGGTGGACACTGTTCGAACAACACATGCGTATCCTGAACAGGTTCATATGGATTTGAGACATTTGTACGGTCTTCCAAGCTTTAGGAACTTTAGAGAAACAGTTTATAAACATTATCTTGATGGACGGTTTGCAGATCATTGTGGCACCAATTCAGGGAATTTGTTCATCTATCCTGTACATAAAGGAAACTCTCATGAAGATCACCTGTTGCGTAGGTTCTGTATCATGTGTTTATGGTATTTTTGACCTTTCTGGGTAACCACAGCCCATGTATGTATAACCACAGTATGTATAAGCACAGTGTGTTTCCCCACAGACATCTCAAGGGGTGCAGGTGAACTGTTTCCGTACGCTGGGGGACCTGGTGTTGGGGTACCAGCACCCTCATAAGGGTCTGGTCACCCCCTTGCTGTACCCTGTGGGGAGGGACACAGAGCCTGGTGAGGAGAGCTCAGGTGATGATGAGAAGCCAGGGCTGGTGTGGAGTCCCAGCCCAGCCCCAGTCTCGGTCAGTACAGCTCCCCCAGCAGGACCCCCAGTCACCTCATCCCCCCACCTCCTCTTCCTCCACAGGCTGCAGGAGCTCAACACACCCAGGTACACATAAATAGGGAAAAATTTGCTATATTGTTCTGGGGCTATTTAGGGTACTTTAGCACTGTAGTACTTTCCTGTGGCATCTAGGTATCTCCCTTCCTCTTCAGCTTGCCTGTGTGCTGCTTTCAACAAGGCTTACGTTTGCGAACACTCACAAAAAACGTTAGTTCCGTTATTCCGTTAGTTTTATCTACTCTTTCTGGTAAAATGATGGAAAAACCACATAAAATGTAGATTTTTTTACTGTGGTTTCACAGCATGGCAGGTGAGGTGGTTGGGCTGCTCAGTGAGTATCTGTGCAGTGAGCTGCCTCTGGATGTGGAGGGTCTACGTAGAGGAGCAAAAGGCCTACGCCATCTACACCACACCCTGGGCACCGCATGCCAGGGACTCAACAGGTGGGTTTCAGCATTTTGCTACTGCTATTACAGTTAAAGTGTTGTATGTCATTTAGTGTTTGTGATGTGATGGATTTGTTGGGAGAAAATGAAACTGATTGTCTGATCCACAGTGAGATTGATCTGACCATGTCCAGTTTGGAGACGCTGGCCAAAGTGTTTGACCATCCCACCTGCCCTTTAACCTCAACCAAGTCACAGGTACATCCCATCTGTGATATACCCTGTCTGTCCTACCCGGTCTGTTCTTTTTTTTACCCCATTTTCTACCCAATTTCGTGGCATCCAATTGGTAGTTACAGTCTTGTCTCGTCGCTGAAACTCCCGTACGGACTCAGGAGTGGCGAAGGTCGAGAGCCGTGGGTCCTCCGAAACACAACCCAACCAAAACGCACTGCTTCTTGACACAATTCCCACTTAACCCGGAAGCCAGCCGCACCAACACGTCGGAAGAAACACACCGTGCACCTGGAGACCGTGTCAGCGTGCACTGCGCCCGGCCCGCCACATGAGTCGCTAGTGCGCGATGGGACATGGACATCCCTGCCGGCCAAACCCTCCTTTAACCCGGATGACGCTGGGCCAATTGTGTGCCGCCCCATGGGTCTCCTGCGACAGAGCCTGGACTCGCAGTGCCTTATACCACTGTGCCACTCGGAAGGCCCCTACCCGGTCTGTCCTACTTTGTCTGTCAAACACTGTCTACTCTACTATGGTCCACAACAGACCCACAAACTAAGAAGACAGGAAATGAATGGAAATCTGATCTGCTACGCCATCTAGTGCACTAATTGAGAAATTACTTTCACGGCGCATCACTGTTAAAAAAGTTTTAAATAAAACACCTCTAAATATGTTCCATTCATGGGGTACAATTCTATATTTATATCTGTATTGCACATAGCACATAGCTACTTAATACAGTATATTACTGTCCCTCCTTTTAGAATATGGGTAGAGGTCCAGACATGGAGTTGGACAGCCTGCTGTGTAAGATCTCTGCCCTGGTCAGCCTGCTGTCCTCCCTGGAGAAGAGGGTATGTACCCCCATACATACACACACACACACACACACACTATCCCCCAATGCAAACCAGTTTGATATTAATTTACTATAAAGTCTAAAGCTCTCTATGCTCTTACTGTGCAGGTGCTGAAAGCTCTTCAAGATGCTGTGACCAATCACAACCTGGCTGTGCAGCCTGCCCCTTCCCGTGAGCCCGCCCCTGTCTCAGCTCCAGTCCCTGCTCCAGTCCCAGTCTCTGCTCCATCCCCTGCTTCTGCCCTTGCTCCAGCTCCAGCCCCTGCTCCAGCACTAGTCCCTGTAGCCAAGAACAATGCCAGGCCCATACCTGTCCACTCTTTTCAGGTGACAGAGAGAGACAAAGGGCAGTTCATACTTTTAGGGGGGCATACCAGCTGTTTAATCATATTTTGATAATTTTTGTGGTACAATATTGTATATCTTGCATAATCTTTGTGTGTGTGTGTGTCTAGATTAAGATGGTGCGTTACGGCAGACAGACAGTGTCAGTGGACTTGGACACAGGAGTGCTGCTGTTTGACAGGAAGGCCGGGTCATTCGGAGCGGAGACAGTCTCACACGACCGGAGTAAGAGAATAACATCAACATCTGACATTACTTGACCGAGTTCGATGAAGAAGCATTCAATGGTCCTAACGATTCCCCTCTTTTTCCTTGCGTGCGCACGTGTCAGTTCTGCAGCTAGTCAAGTTCCAGAGCAGTCCAGCCAAGCTGCGCATGGTAGTGGACAGTCATCATAGCACCCCACGAGAGCTCATGTTTGAGAGTGCAAGGGTACATACAGGTCTACATTAATCTGTGTATTTTGCCACCCATTGGATTCCATTGCGGTTTTTATATTGACTGAGAACACTCTCTCTTCCCTCCAGAAACGGGAGGCGTTCTGCCAGCTGCTACAGCTGATGAAGACCAGACACTCCCATCTGAGCGAACCTGACGTCATCTCTGTGTTTGTGGGCAGCTGGAATATGGGTAACTATGACATCAATAGAACCTCACTGTCCTAGAGTAATATGTCTTCCGCTGTTACTGTCTGACATCAGTACTTTTACTGGTATGGCTACGGTTATTACAGGGTTATTACAGGGTTATTACAGGGTTATTACACTAGAAAGCCACAATTTTCTTGTTAGAAACACCCTTTTTTTATTTGAAGCACTAGATGGTGGTCTATACTGAGTTGGACCCTCACTAATGATCTTAATGGCTGTGTGTCCAGGTGGCTCCCCTCCCCCTCGCAGTCTGCAGTCCTGGGTGACGTGCTGTGGTCTGGGGCGAACCCCAGATGAGTCCACAGCTCTGCTGCCTCATGACATCTACGCCCTGGGTACCCAGGAGAACTCTCAGGGGGAGAAGGAGTGGACCGAGCACATCAAGACTACCCTACACAGCTACACTCATATAGAGTACAAACAGGTGAGCATCAGTTTTTCCTCTTTTGTCCTCCATTTAACTATAAAAAAAATTGGGACAGAGACAAAGTACAACAAAAACATAAGTTTTAGAACACGGAGAAAGGAAATGTTGCACCAGATTTAGCAAACAGCTCATTTCCATCTGTTGTCCCCAGTCCTCTTTTTCCATCTCTCTCTGCTTATTTTTCTCCATCTCCATGTCCCTCTTTTCCTCCATCTCTACTGTATGTGTCGCTCTTTCGCCATCTTTCCATCTCTGTCTCTTTCTTTCTGTCCCTATACCTTATTGGCCCTTTCTTCCAGCTTTCAGTGTCTCTGATTGTCATTATGCCCTTGCTCACCTTATAGGATATCTGTTTGATATACTTTTTCTTTTACCATTCATCCTGAAGCAATGAGAGCTGTTTATCTCTCTGTGACAGTTACTTTACACGCTTTTTGTATTTGCACAAAGAGGTAATAGAAAAGAGTGTATAAACCAATGACTTATATAAACCCTGGATTGCGGATGCTATGTATTGGCCAATGAGAGGATTTGAAACCACCGTATTGGCACTCCCTAGGAGAGAAGGTTCTCCATAGGAATGAATGGAATTCTACAGTATTTCAATTAAATGTTTTAAGAACAAAATGACATCGATTTCAGTATTTTGTTGTTGTAGCGGGGACAGTAACATTCAGACTTTCAAAAAGTATGCTTTAAGGAAAGTAATTGTAAATATTTTACACTTTTTATTTATATGTTTAGCTCACATAATATAATGAAAAAGTGTGCATTAATGTGTCTGTAATGGAATAAACGTGGCAAAAACTATGCATTTCTATAGCTTCCCCCCAAAAAATTTACAACAGTGGAGGAGTGTCAAGATGGGGGTGCGGTGGCTTCAAAATAGCTTCCCCTGTTTGTCATCTAGTGTATATATAAATCGTTGGTATAAACTGGAAGTTAAGGTTTATTGCTCATCCATTTACCTGATACTTACTGGAGTTAGCCTAGCAATAAAATGTCTAAAAACGATTGCTTATGTCTATGATTATGATACTTCCATGAAAAATCAAGATATATATGTTATCATTACTTTAGCTTTTTTCAATCAGCAGTACTGTAGGCCTATGTCTTGATTGCTCTGTGTAACGGGTGACGCTCTCCTCATCCTCAGATGAGGTGAGGAGAGAAGGATCCTCAGACCAAAACGCAGGCTTTGGGAAATAAGCCATCTTTATTAACACAACGATAAAGATGGCAACACGAAACGAAACAAACACTTGCAAAACTACAAAATAACAAAACGACGTTGACGAGACCTGAACATAAACTTACATAACTAAACATAAACTTACGTACAGGTAACAGACGACATCGAAACGAAAACGAAACAAACAAACGCTACAGTCCTATGTGGTACGAACATAACATACGGACACAGGAGACAATCACCCACAAACAAACAGTGAGAATGCCCTACCTAAATATGACTCTTAATTAGAGGCAAACGCAAACCACCTGCCTCTAATCAAGAGCCATACCAGGCAAACCGAAACCAACATAGAAACAGATAACATAGAATGCCCACCCAACCTCACGTCCTGACCAACTAACACACAAAAACTAACATAAATAGGTCAGGAACGTGACACTCTGTTATAGTGTTCTGTGGTTATGTGTCCTGCAGGTGGCAGTACAGTCGCTGTGGAACATGAGGCTAGCAGTGTTCGTGAAGCCGGAGCACGAGAGTCGCATCAGCCATGTAAACACAGCCAGTGTGAAGACTGGCCTGGGGAACACATTGGGTATGATACCAGGCCCCTACTTGGGTCGTCTATGGGTCGGCTACCCATAACACCACACCCTCCTCCTCGTCTCAGAAATGAATGCGTAGTATACACATACACATACCAGTGGAGACTGCTGAGGGGAGGACGGCTCATAGTGATGGATGGAAGGGAGTCAATAGAATGTCAAGGAAACAACATGTTTGATACCATTCCATTGACTCTATTCCAGGCATTATGAGCCGTCCTCCCGTCAGCAGCCTCCACGGACACATACTGTATCTTTGGCATAGCCTACAGCCAAAGACACGTGTCAAACTCATTCCATGGAGGGCCTACGGGTTTTTTGCTCCTCCCTTGTACTTGACTGATGAATTAAAGTCACTAATTAGTAAATAACTCCCCTCACATGGTTGTCTAGGTCTTAATTGGAAGGGAAAAAACAAAAAGCTGCAGACACTCGTACCCTCCATGGAATGAGTTTGACACCCCTGATCTGTGACGTCAGAGCATGATTAACAGGAATGAAATGTTGTGTTTTATTAACTAAATGAGGTTAACCTTTAAATGTCAAATCTGTTTGTTTCCAGGAAATAAAGGTGCTGTTGGGGTTTCCTTACTCTTCAACAGTACTTCTTTTGGATTTGTCAACTGCCATCTGACCTCTGGCAGTGAGAAAGTAGTTAGGTATGTACATATTGTACACACCAGTGGAGGCTACTGAGGGGAGGACGGCTCATAATAATGGCCGAAACCGAGTGAATGGCATCAAACTATGTGTTTGATGCATTTGATACCGTTCCGCTAATTCCGCTCCAGCCATTACCACGAGTCCGTCCTCCCCAATTAAGGTGCCACCAACCTCCTGTGGTATACACAACTGTATACACACCTATTTCCAATGGTCAGCTCTTTGGTATATCATTTGGGTGTTAGTTGACAGATAAAACATTAGGGTAATGTTCAACACAACTATCATCAGATTGATGTACACTGTGTCCTTTCTATATAAGGACATGCCAGGGCTGTAGAGTGTATACGTTTCCAATGGATGTACGCAACGTGTCTATGTGTGTGAGTTGATGTTGTCCCTCCCTGTGCTTGTGGGCTTGTCAGGAGGAACCAGAACTGTGCGGACATCCTCAGACTGTTGTCCCTGGGTGACCGGCAGCTCAGTGCCTTTGACGTCAGCCTGCGCTTCACACATCTCTTCTGGTGTGGAGACCTCAACTACAGACTAGATCTGGACGTACAGGTCAGACAAGCCCTGTCTCCTCTCCGCTCTCTGTTTCGTTGTTCCCCAGCAAATAGATCAGATGTAGTGTAACCTGAAATCAAGAATCTCCATAGACCCAGAGCCGTACCTTGAATTCTCTCATACTGAATCGCTATTGCTTTACAGGACATTCTGAAACATGTGTCCAAGCGGGAGTTTGATGAGCTCATGTGTGCTGACCAGCTGACACGAGAACGACACAAGAGGAAGGCCTTCCTCAATTTCAGTGAGTAGCATCCTACGGACGTCATGTCAAACTGCATGTTCCTGTGTGGGTGAAAATACCTGTTATTTATTCTTGTCAATAATTTCACCTCTTCGTTGCTTTTGTCTCGGAATCTACCCCTTCTCTCTCCCTTTCTCTCTCTTTGTCCTGGTTAAGAGGAAGAGAAGATTGCGTTTCCGCCCACCTATCGGTACGAGAGGGGGTCCAGGGACAGTTACCTGTGGCAGAAGTACAAGACCTCTGGCGTGAGTCTATCTCCCTGTGACACTATCTGACACAACCTCTCAAAGCTACATTGTGTCCAAATCAGCGTGTTGTCTGAATTACATTCAAGCAGTAAGTGATGAATAATCCACACAAAGCATCATTTGTGAGCCTTGTGAAAGCAGTCAGCAAATAAGGGAATTGCATAATGCTAGGTTGGGAACCTTCGCCTTTGCAACTAGTGTAACTTGCCCCCCTAAACATTCTACACAAATAAGTATAGCTCACGACTGGATTTACTGTATGTGTAACCCAATCAGTCTCTATTGGGGTCACAAGGGGTGGATGCTTTGACGGCAGCTGTCATCATGACTACTAAAACTACCTCACAGAGTGAAATGGCTTGTATGATTGGGATGCAGTGTTCCCTACATTATATAATACCATGTTTCTAAATCAATTCTATGTTCAATGTGTCCGCATCGAACACACACAAACACACAATAAATATAGCCATTCTTCTATTCTGTGTCTACAGGTGCGTGTCAATGTGCCATCATGGTGTGACCGGATTCTGTGGAAGTCTTACTCAGAGACACATATCACCTGCAACTCCTATGGTGGGTTTAGGTTTACGACATGGATGATTTTGATGGGGCTGGGGGCCACAAAAAAACAGAACTCATCATGAGGGGCCGCAGTGGCTCATGGGTCTGCGTACACCCCCAACCCCATCCTCTTGTGAGAAAACATTTTAGCGGCCCCACTCATGACAGCGATGACCGATATTTACATTTTAATGTTAATTTCCTGCAATTCTACTCATTTTGCCACAGGGTGCAGGCAAATGTTTGCAGTTTATGTGATAACTGATGATCAATGGGCCCCACCTCGGTCAGTAACTGGACCATGCTTACTACAAGTTTAGATAGCTGGCCGCTAGACTAACTTACCAATCGTTTAAAAGAATGCTGACACGTGCTAATTGAATGACTGCTGATGCACATTTCTAAATTGCACCTTGTGTATTCTATTACTCTAACTCTCAACAGGAAGTTGAGACCCCGATTGAGTTCCAACAAAAACAAATATATATATATAATTTGTTTAATAAATAGTATTTTTGTTATTATTATTATTGGGCCACAGGCCTACAAAAGGGCGGCTGTGGGCAGCTAGTTGCCCATCCCTGGTTTAGGACATAAACTCAGCAAAAAAAGAAACGTCTCTTTTTCAGGACCCTGTCTTTAAAGATAATTCGTAAAAATCCAAATAACTTCACAGATCTTCATTATAAAGGGTTTAAACACTGTTTCCCATGCTTGTTCAAGTAACCATAAACAATGAATGAACATACCTGTGGAACGGTCGTTAAGACACCAACAGCTTACAGACGGTAGGCAATTAAGGTCACAGTTATGGAAACTTAGGACACTAAAGAGGCCTTTCTACTGACTCTGAAAAACACCAAAAGAAAGATGCCCAGGGTCCCTGCTCATCTGCGAGAACATGCCTTAGGCATGCTGCAAGGAGGCATGAGGACTGCAGATGTGGCCAGGCAATAAATTGCAATGTCCGTACTGTGAGACGCCAAAGACAGCGCTACAGGGATACAGGACGGACAGCTTATCGTCCTCGCAGTGGCAGACCACGTGTAACAACACCTGCACAGGATCGGTACACCCGAACATCACACCTGCGGGACAGGTACAAGATGGCTACAACAACTGTCCGAGTTACACCAGGAACGCACAATCCCTCCATCGGTGCTCAGACTGTCTGCAATAGGCTGAGAGAGGCTGGACTGAGGGCTTGTAGGCCTGTTGTAAGGCAGGTCCTCACCAGACATCACCGGCAACAAAGTTGCCTATGGGCACAAACGCACCGTCGCTGGACCAGACAGGACTGGCAAAAAGTGCTCTTCACTGACGAGTCACGGTTTTGTCTCACCAGGGGTGATGGCTGGATTTGCGTTTATCGTTGAAGAAATGAGCGTTACACCGAGGCCTGTACTCTGGAGCGAGATCGATTTGGAGGTGGAGGGTCCGTCATGGTCTGGGGCGGTGTGTCACACCATCATCAGACTGAGCTTGTTGTCATTGCAGGCAATCTCAACGCTGTGCGTTACAGGGAACACATCCTCCTCCCTCATGTGGTACCCTTCCTGCAGGCTCATCCTGACATGACACTCCAGCATGACAATGCCCCCAGCCATACTGCTCGTTCTGTGCATAATTTCCTGCAATACAGGAATGTCAGTGTTCTGCCATGGCCAGCGAAGAGCCCGGATCTCAATCCCATTGAGCACGTCTGGGACCTGTTGGATCAGAGAGTGAGGGCCAGGGCCATTCCCCCCAGACATATCCGGGATCTTGCAGGTGCCTTGGTGGAAGAGTGGGGTAACATCTCACAGCAAGAACTGGCAAATCTGGTGCAGTCCATGACGAGGAGATGCACTGCAGTACTTAATGCAGCTGGTGTCCACACCAGATATTGACTGTTACTTTTGATTTTGACCCACCCTTTGTTCAGGGACACATTATTCCATTTATGTTAGTCACATGTCTGTGGAACTCAGTTTGATGTTTCAGTTGTTGAATCTTACGTTCATACAAATATTTACACACATTAAGTTTGCTGAAAATAAACGCAGTTGACAGTGAGAGGACGTTTCTTTTTTTGCTGAGTTTATTTTTTGTTGGTAACATTATATTCAGACATAGTGCCTTCGGAAAGTATTCAGACCCCTTGACTTTTTCCACATTTCGTTACATTACAGCCTTATTCTAAAATGGATTAAAGAAATACAAATCATCAGCAATACCACTTGATGAAAAAGCTAAATCTGTTTTTTAGAAATTTTTGCTCGTTTATTAATAATAAAAAAACAGAAATACCTTATTTCCTTAAGTATTCAGACCCTTTGCTATGAGATTCGAAATTGAGCTCAGGTACATCCTGTTTCCATTGATCATCCTTGAGATGTTTCTACAACTTGATTGGATTCCACCTGTGGTAAATTAAATTGATTGAACATAATTTGGAAAGGCACACACCTGTTTATATAAGGTCCCACAGTGCTTGTCAGAGCAAAAGCCAAGCCATGAGGTCGAAGGAACACAGGATTGTGTCGAGGCACAGATCTGGGGAAGGGTAACAAAGCATTTCTGCAGCATTGAAGGTCCCCAAGAACACAGTGGCTTCCATCATTCTTAAATGGAAGAAGTTTTGGAACCACCAAGACTCTTCCTAGAGCTGGCCGCCCGGGCCAAACTCAGCAATTGGGGGAGAAGGGCCTTGGACAGAACTCTTGAGTTCCTCTGTGGAGATGGGAGAACCTTCCAGAAGGGCAACCATCTCTGCAGCACCGCACCAATCAAGCCTTTATGGTAGAGTGGCCAGACGGAAGCCACTCCTCAGTAAAAGGCACATGACAGCCCGCTTGGAATTTGCCAAAAGGCACCTAAAGACTCAGAGCATGAGAAACAAGATTCTCTGGTCTGATGAAACCAGGTTTGACTCTTTGGCCTGAATGCCAAGCATAACTTCAAGAAGAAACCTGGCACCATCCCTACGGTGAAGCATGGTGGTGGCAGCATTATTCTATGGGGATGTTTTTTAGTGGCAGGGACTGGGAGACTAGTCAGGATTGAGGCAAATATGAATGGAGCAAAGTACAGAGATCCTTGATGAAAACCTGCTCCAGAGCGCTGAAGACCTCAGAATGGGCCGAAGGTTCACCTTCCAACAGGACAACGACCTTAAGCACACAGTCAAGACAACGCAGAAGTGACTTCGGGACAAGTCTCTAAATGTCCTTGAGTGGCCCAGCCAGAGCCCGGACTTGAACCCAATCGAACTTCTCTGGAGAGACCTGAAAATAGCTGTGCAGCAACGCTCCCCATCCAACCTGACAGAGCTTGAGAGGATCTGCAGAGAAGAATGGGAGAAACTCCCCAAATACAGGTGTGCCAAGCTTGTAGCGTCATACCCAAGAAGACTCGAGGCTGGAATCGCTGCCAAAGGTGCTTCAACAAAGTACTGAATAAATGGTCTGAATACTTTTATTTTTAATAAATTAGCAAACATTTCTAAAATCCTGTTTTTGCTTAGTCATTATGGGGTGTTGTGTGTAGATTGAGGGAAAAAAATCAATTAAATACATTTTAAAATAAGGCTGTAACCATAACAAAATGTGGAAAAAGTCTAGGGGCCTGAATTCTTTTGACCTCCTTCAGCAAATACTCCCCATACAGCATACTCCATCATAGCCATTAAAGGATCATTACTTTAGTCTATGCCGCAGGTTTTGATTGAGGTTGAATAGCATAGAGTGCTGAAGTGATCATTAGTGACATAAGAATGCTTGTATGATGGTGCAGTTAACAGAATAAGGATAATGGATACGGTTGTATCATTATGACTGAGATCTCTCTGTCTCCAGGTTGTACAGATGACATCTTCACCAGCGACCACTCGCCTGTTTTTGCCACATTCCATGTAGGGGTGACATCACAGTTCATTTCCAAAACAGGTGATTGTGGTTATTTTGACATAAGAATTTTTATTAATATACGTCGTATAATATAACTGTGATACTTGCTTGTGAGCCTCGATTTCTTTGCACTACAAAACAGACCCAAACTCTAGCATGGAGAGGGCCTGGATGGAGTTGGAAGGTGTTGAGGCCATTGTGAAGACTGCCAGCAAAGCCAAGTTCTTCATTGAGTTTCACTCATCCTGCCTTGAAGGTGCCTTGTCCTTAACCGTTTCTCGTCTAGTTCATCTATAGTTCTATAATATACTCTGTGACTTATGTGATGAATAATTTAAGTCGATATCTGTCTTGAGCAGAGATCCGCCGTTCCGTAGAGAATGACTCACAGAGCTGTGATGTGCCTGGCTTCCTCAAACTGGGCTGGTCCCCCAAGCAGCTGCCCAAGGTAAATACATCAATCTGGAGCTAGATGAGCAAACTCATACCAAAGACGCATAGCTGACCTGTTTGTGTGTGTCTACATATCATAGCTTCTCCCGATCCTCTCAGACATGGAGTACCTTCAGGATCAGCACCTCCTGCTGTCTGTCAAGTCATGTGACGGATTTGAGTCATACGGTTGGTCATTACTCCTTCCCTTCCTGTTCGTAACCACCACCATTCACTATTTCCCCTCTCATCAGTCACTTAGTCAATCAATGCCCTTTGACCCTAGTCATTGAGATGTTTAGATGTTTTGAAGTGTATTTTAGGCACAGATCAAAGACCAGTGTACAGTCTTCAAATCTTAACTATTAGGAGAGAAAAAAGCTAAACTTACCAGAGATCGGTGTCTAGGCCGGGATCAGTGTCCACTCCATTGTTGATCCTATTGTTGACTCTGTAGGTGAGTGCTGTGTGGCGCTGCGCTCCCTTATCGGCGCAGCAGAGCAGTTTGAGACGTTTCTGACCCACCGGGGTGAGGAGATGGGCTCCATACGTGGGCGGGTCAGGGTCCACGTGCCCAAGGACCGGCGAGGAACACGGGAGAAGATCTACGGTGGGTTCGCCTGGCTGCCCTCCCGCCAACCTCATCACTGTTCTCCTCTCCTTCCTCTGCTCGCACTATCACTTCCCGCTGGGCTTCTGTTGCGACAGTCCATATGCCCTCTGGTTCTCCTGTGTATTTCTCATTGCTTCCTCTATTTGGTTCCTGATTGATCCAAGGCTTGGCTTTCTCTCTCTGTGGTCTCTGCCCTGGCTTCCTCTTTTGGCTCCTCGCTGACTGACCCTGACCAGATGCATCCTGAGACATTCAAAGGACACACAGTGTGAGTGGGTGCCATTTGCCCTATAGGTCAGGCATTATGCATTGCCATGACAACACACATGAACACTGCCACCACACGCCAGGGGCAGCCTTTACCCCAGACAATACAGAACATATGGAGAAGACATTAGTTAGATGGTGTCCAGGAAACATCTGTTTTGTCTTTTTCAGAATGGTTCTGCTTTGAGAAGGATGAGAAGGCTCTGGTGAGGGGATGCTTGTCTCCTCCGTCCACTCGGGCACCTATCAGCCGGTGAGGATCTTTTTGGTGTTTTTCAAGCCACTCATTGTAAAACCAGCCAACATACATTGTCAGCATATGATTCCGAGATATGATTAGTGATGGAAGATAGTATAGTTTGTCATTTAGCCTACTTTCATTATTATCTGTCCACCCATTTCAGATCCTCACCGCCTCCACCCAAGCCGGCCCCTAGCAGTTACACAAACCCTGCCTACTTCATATTTGAAGGTGTGTCTGTCCTGGGAAGAGTAGAGGAGTCTCCACCCCCTCGCAGGGACCCTCAGGTGGTCTGGGCCGGCGACTCCGCGCTGCAGTTACCCAAACTCTTCGGGGGGCGTGGCTGTGACAGGAAGTCCCCTCGCAGGTCGGACTTCACTGAAATCGAGATTCCAGGGATCCTGCCCCACTATCCTTCCACCAATGACCATCATCCACCCCAGACCAACTCCTCCTATCAGCTCTTCCCATCAAAGGACCCATCGCCAATCCCCCCTGCCCCAAGCCCCACCTCTCACTATCATGAACAACCCATACAACCACGACCAAGCAAAAAAAATGTTGTCCAGGACTCCATCCTGCCTGCCAAGAACCTGAGGAACATGTACATGAACCACTCCGCCATCATCAGAGAGACCCCCAGGAGAGAACAGCCTAGGGTGCACCAACAGGAACAAGCCATCCCTGTACGGAGCAGCAAACTCCCAGCCTTCTACCCATATGTGTCCACCTGTGTACCCCACACCCAGGCCTCAGCACCGTGGGTGGTGGAGCAGCCAGTTGGGCCCCTTGGGGACCACTCCCTCACAGCCCTGCAGATAGCCAAGTCACTCAGCGAGGTAGACTTCTTCCCAGTGGCCCTTGAAGCTCCATCTACCCCATGCCAGAGACCGGCCCAGAGGAATGACCTGGCCATGGCGGCAGAAAGAGGCTACTGCTGGGAGAAAGAGGTGGGTAGATATAAAATGTTTCTTTTATTTTTTATTTCACCTTTATTTAATCAGGTAGGCCAGTTGAGAACAAGTTCTCATTTACAACTGCGACCTGGCCAAGATAAAGCAAAGCAGTGTGACAAAAACAACAACACAGAGTTACACATGGGATAAACAAACGTACAGTCAATAACACAATAGAAAAAATAAAAATCTATATACAGTGTGTGCAAATGTAGTAAGATTAGGGAGGTAAGGCAATAAACAGGCCATAGTGGTGAAATAATTACAATTTAGCATTAACACTGGAGTGATAGATGTGCAGATGCTGATGTGCAAGTAGAGATACTGGGGTGCAAATATAAAAAACAGTATGGGGATGAGGTAGTTGGGTGCGCTATTTACAGATGGGCTGTGTACAGGTGCAGTGATTGGTAAGCTGCTTTGACAGCTGATACTTAAAGGTAGTGAGGGAGATATAAGTCTCCAGCTTCAGTGATTTTCGCAATTAATTCCAGTCATTGGCAGCAGAGAACTGGAAGGAAAGGAGGCCAAATGAGGAGTTGGCTTCGGGGATGACCAGTGAAATATACCTGCCGGAGCGAGTGCTACGGATGGGTGCTGCTATGGTGACCAATGAGCTGAGATAAGGCGGGGTTTTACCTAGCAAAGACTTATAGATGTCCTGAAGCCAGTGGGTTTGGCGACGAATATGAAGCAAGGGCCAGCCAACGAGAGCATACAGGTCGCAGTGGTGGGTAGTATATGGGGCTTTGGTGACAAAACGGATGGCACTGTGATAGACTACATCTACTTTGCTGAGTAGAGTGTTGGAGGCTATTTTGTAAATGGCATCGCCGAAGTCAAGAATCGGTAGGATAGTCAGTTTTACGAGGGTATTTTTAGCAGCATGAGTGAAGGAGGCTTTTATGCGAAATAGGAAGCCGATTCTGGATTTAATTTTGGATTGAAGATGCATAATGTGAGTCTGGAAGGAGAGTTTACAGTCTAACCAGACACCTAGGTATCTGTGGTTGTCCACATATTCTAAGTCAGAACTGTCCAGAGTAGTGATGCTGGGCGGGAGGCGGGTGCAGGCAGCGATCGGTTTAAAAATATGCATTTAGTTTTACTAGCATTTAAGAGCAGTTGAAGGCCACGGAAGGAGTGTTGTATGGCATTGAAGCTCATCTGGAGGTTTGTTAACCTGTCTAGGATCAGCGTGGCGCTAGCGGCACACCCCCCCCCCCCCCCCCACTGAAAAACCAGTGCCGCGAAATTCAAAAAAAATATTTTTTTTAAATATTTAACTTTCACACATTAAAGTCCAATACAGCTAATGAAAGACACAGATCTTGTGAATCCAGTCAACATTTCCGATTTTTAAAATGTTTTACAGGGAAGACACAATATGTAAAGATGTACATCTATTACCTAAAAACACATTAGCATAATCCACCATCTTTTATTTGTCCACCAACACCAGTAGCCATCACCAATTCGACTAAACTAAGATATTTATAGCCCCTAACCAACAAAAAAACTCATCAGATGACAGTCTGATAACATATTTATGGTATGGGATAGGTTTTGTTAGAAAAAAGTGCATATTTCAGGTATATGGCATAGTTTACAATTGCACCCACCATCACAAATGGACTAGAATAATTACAATGAGCAACGTGTTTACCTAACTACTAATCATCAAACATTTCGTAAAAATACACAGCATACACGAATCGAAAGACACAGATCCTGTGAATACAGACAATATTTCAGATTTTCTAAGTGTCTTACAGCGAAAACACAATAAATCGTTATATTAGCTTAGCACATAGCAATTAGCAGCCCAGCATTGATTCTAGCCAAAGTGAGCGATAAAAGTCAACATCGCCAAAAGATATTAATTTTTTCACTAACCTTCTCAGAATTCTTCCGATGACACTCCTGTAACATCATATTACACAATCCATATAGAGTTTGATCGAAAATGTTTATATTTAGCCACCAAAATCATGGTTAGACAATGTGAAATGTAGCTCAGCTGGTCAGAAAATGTCCTTGCGCCACTTAGACAGTGATCTACTCTTATACATAAATACTCATAAACGTGACTAAAAAATATAGGGTGGACAGGGATTGATAGACAATTTAATTCTTAATACAATTGCGTTATTACATTTTTTAATTTATCCTTACTTTTCAATACAGTTTGCGCCAAGCGAAGCTACGTCAAAAAACATGGCGTCCTAAGCCACTAAAATGTTTCGACAGAAACACGATTTATCATAATAAAAATGTCCTACCTTGAGCTGTTCTTCCATCAGTATCTTGGGCAAAGGATCCTTTCTTGGGAGAAATCGTCTTTTGGTGGAAAGCTGTCCTCTTGCCATGTGGAAATGTCAACTGCGTTCGGGATGAACTGAAAAGCGTGCCCAACTTTTCACATCGTTGCAAAAATAAATGTCCCAAAATCGCACTAAACGGATATAAATTGCTATAAAACGCTTTAAATTAACTACTTTATGATGTTTTTAACTCCTATAACGAGTGAAAAGATGACCGGAGAAATATAACAGGCTAAACTAACGCTTGGAACAGGTGCGCGCCGGTGTCCTCTAGGCTCATGACGCAGCTCCCAAAGAATGACTAGCTTCAGGGTTTTTTCATTTGTAGGGCCTGTGAACGCGCAATCGACCCCGTTGGAATCGTCATCACGTAAAGGCATCCAGGGGAAGACGTAAGAAGTGTCCGTATAGTCATAGCAACGACAGTGCCCTTTTAACTGACTTCAGAAAAGTGGCCAACATTTCTCAAATCTGACTCCATGTCAGGGAAATTGCTGTAGAATGGGCTCTGTTCCACTTAGAGACAAAATTTCAACTCCTATAGAAACTATAGACTGTTTTCTATCCAATAATAATAATAATATGCATATTGTACGATCAAGGATTTTGTGGGAAGCCGTTTAAAAAATTAGCCAAATTAGCATAAATAGTCTAAACAGCGCCCCCATCCCCAACAGGTTAACACAGTGTCCAAAGAAGGGCCAGAAGTATACAGAATGGTGTCGTCTGCATAGAGGTGGATCAGAGAATCACCAGCAGCAAGAGCAACATCATTGATATATACAGAGAAAAGAGTCGGCCAGAGAATTGAACCCTGTGGCACCCCCATAAAGACTGCCAGAGGTCTGTACAACAGGCCCTCCGATTTGACACACTGAACTCTATCCGAGAAGTAGTTGGTGAACCAGGCGAGGCAGTCATTTGAGAAACCAAGGCTGTTGAGTCTGCCGATATGAATGCAGTGATTGACAGAGTCGAAAGCCTTGGCCAGGTCGATGAAGACGGCTGCACAGTACTGTCTTTTATCTATGGCGGTTACGATATCGTTTAGGACCTTGAACGTAGCTGAGGTGCACCCATGACCAGCCCCGAAACCAGACTGCATAGCGGAGAAGATACGATGGGTTTCAAAATGGTCGGTGATCTGTTTGTTAACTTGGCTTTCGAAGACTTTAGAAAGGCAGAGCAGGATGGATATAGGTCTATAACAGTTTGGGTCTAGAGTGTCTCCCCCTTTGAAGAGGGGGATGACAATGGCAGCTTTCCAATCTTTAGGAATCTCAGACGATACGAAAGAGAGGTTGAACATGCTAGTAATAGGGGTTGCAACAATTGAGGTGGATAATTTTAGAAAGAGGGTCCAGATTGTCTAGCCCAGCTGGTCCAGATTTTGTAGCTCTTTCAGAACATCGGCTATCTGGATTTGGGTGTAGGAGAAGAGGGGGGGGGGGGGGGGGGGGCTTGGGAAAGTTGCTGCGGGGGGTGTGGAGCTGTTGGCCGGGGTAGGAGTAGCCAGGTGGAAAGCATGGCCAGCCGTAGAAAAATGCTTATTGAAATTCTCAATTATCGTGGATTTATCGGTGGTGACAGTGTTTCCTAGCCCTCAGTGCAGTGGTCAGCTGGGAGGAGGAGTTCTTATTCTCCATGGACTTTAGTCTCAAAACTTTTGGGAATTTGTGCTACAGGATGCAAATTTCTGTTTGAAAAAGCTAGCCTTTGCTTTCCTAACTGACTGTGTATATTGGTTCCTAACTTCCCTGAAAAGTTGCATATCGCGGGGGCTATTCGATGCTAATGCAGAACACCACAGGATGTTTTTGTGCTGGTCAAGGTCAGTCAAGTCTGGAGTGAACCAAGGGCTATATCTGTTCTTATTTCTAAAAATTTTTGAATGGGGAATGCTTATTTAAGATGGTGAGGAAAGCACTTTTAAAGAATAACCAGGCATCCTCTACTGATGGGATGTGGTCAATATCATTCCAGGATACCCCGGCCAGGTCGATTAGAAAGGCCTGCTCGCTAAAGTGTTTTAGGGAGCGTTTGACAGTGATGAGGGATGGTCGTTGAACCGCGGGCCCATTACCGAAGCAGGCAATGTGGCAGTGATCGCTGAGATCCTGGTTGAAGACAGCAGAGTTATATTTAGAGGGGAGGTTGGTCAGGATTATATCTATGAGGGTGCCTGTGTTTATGGATTTGGGGTTGTACCTGGTAGGTTCCTTGATAATTTGTGTGAGATTGAGGGAATCTATTTTAGATTGTAGGTGCCTAGTAATTGGCCCAGACCTAAGGCTTTATCATTCAGTTTTTTGACTAGACATTTGTTTTGGTGTTTGATACAGGTCCTATATGGAGCTCCAGAGACGGTGCGAGAACTACTCAGCACCCTGGGTCTACAGAAGTACACTCTGGGACTCAGCCTCAACGGCTGGGACGACCTGGACTACTTCAGGTGAGAGGAGGAATAACGGTGGATGGAACCTGATTTGTTTGGTCTCGGTGGGCTAAGTCAGTCAGGGATACCTAAATGACCTTTGCTCTCTCCACAGTGGCATCACAGAGGAGGACCTGCGTGCAGCCGGAGTGTCGAACCCGTCGCATCGCCGGAGGATCCTGGAGAACCTACCCAGGATCTGGGATTCACTATAGACCTACTCACGTTGTTTGAGTTCTCAAACGGAACTTAATGGACATCGGTGACTGAAGCCTGCCCTAATGGACTACTCGTCCTCTCTTCCACTCACGTCCGTTTATATACAGTAAAAAATAGTTTCTGGTAAGCAAACGCACAGACATGGTGCGTGTCCCATGAAATCCTCATCTCATATCTGTTTCCATTCACGCGTCCACCTTATAATGCTCAAACATTTTTTTATATCCAATTTTAGATCCACATAGCTAAATATTGATTTTACTGAATTTACTCGTCACCAGACGAGTGTTTACTGAGCATTCACACGCTTCACCTCCTCCCCTGCCCTTTCCACTGCTCTGCCGTTTATAAAGAACAGCTTGTAAAATCACTCAATAAGGGCCGTGGAGGATGAAATGTACCGCTGTACATATTTACCAGTGCACATTTTAACATGGCCTGGAAAGTTAATAATAAGGTCTCGCTTTCTGTTTACTGTCCGATGGTATTATTATCTTGTCACTGTGGTGTAGCTGTTAGTGATAAGAGGGGAATCCAGTGGGAGGAAAATGCGAACCCTGGGCCCGTTTATTTACATTCTTACTATTACATTGTATATGTTTCTCTATTCTCTCCCTTGTCCCATAACTCTCGTGCGCTCACGAGATAATAAAGTGGCACCCACCCATTTAACATGAACATCACAGTCACTTAATCAATGCTTCTGTGAACTTAGCTTTCTTTTTTTACTGCCTTTTTAAACCGTTATTGTATAAAACTAACTGTTGACATATGTGGGTTCTTAGACACTGCTACTGTGTGAAGATTGAGGGCCTGAAACTTGTGCTTGACGCCTGTGGTTCCTTTCCTGTGGTTCTTTGCCAGTGGCGCTACTTTGGTCATCTGAGTTTTAGATATGCATTTAACTGTGGATCATAGAAGTTTACTACTTTATTTTCTGAAGGTTGTTGAATTAAGGTAATGAACTATTACATGCAGGTGATGTTACATTTATTCAACCCAATGGGTGGGACACGACGTGAATAAAACATTGTTGTGTCAACATTATGAAATAAACTCTAGATATTTATTAGGACATTTGGGACCATATAATCCAAAGGAAATTGAGCATGGGGAGGTTTCATATCCCAGACTGTACTATGGAATTATGTTTGTTTTGTCTTCATATAAAACTATAAATTATCCACACTCTTAATGGTACAGGCCTTGCTGGCACAAAAATACAATAGCGGAAAAACAAATCGACCATGCCTTGATATAATCATCAACCTAAAATGGTATACCTAGCTACAGCATATAAACTGCTGTAGGAATGAAATGACAGAAATTCAATTGAATAGCTGTCATCATTTGCTTAATTTGCAAAATTATAACAGGTTTATATATTATTTTTGCTAATTGTTATATTTTCTTGAAGCCTTTCTTTGTTGGATATCTTCCCCAAAACTTTCTGTGTCTGGTTTCACACTATATTGTCAGTTACACCCACAAAAACCACACTACTCTGTGCTGTACTCACCCATGACATGATTTGGGTCTTTTACATAATGCAAGTCAATGTCAGTACCACACACAATAGCTCAGTGGATGTTATCAAGGCATGCATGTTTGAACAGTAGAAATACTTTTACTCTTGTGTAAATTCCAATGTAAAGTGTACCCATGGAGCGACAGTCATTATGGGAAAATAATAGGTATTTGTCCTTACAGCAAATGTTCTATAACTACGAGCTGTATGTGGGTCCGATATAACTTCGGAACCCAGAACCATTTCCTGTCTGCGCTGGCCATGTAAGTTCTACTCGTTCTAACACAGGCAAGAGTGGAGGATGTGTGTCCATGTGAGATTCTGAGAAATCTGTTGATATTATCGGTCTGTGTGTTTGCGGCCTGTGGTGGTGCATACGTACAAGTTAGTCATTCAAAAATGAGCCAACACATCCCTCTGTGTCCCCTGACAGCAGGTATGTGTCAGTGACCCCCTGGCTGACCGTAGAGGCAAATGTGTACTGGTCTCCCCTCCTGGACTCAGACACTGCGGTGGGGTGATGGCCACGGTGATAAGACCCCCGGCCAGACTGGCTCCGGTGGAACTCTCATGATGTCATCACAGGACATCCTCAGGGGATTCTGGGACTTTTGGCAGAATGTCAACATAGTGATCCTGTCTGCTCCTCTATAAACCCAACAGCCTTTGTCCACTACAGTAGGTTAGTTTAAAGCCAGGAACAAGATGATAGTGTGGCTGTGATTCTTTTCAAATCATTCTAATCCAACTGCTACAACTACTAATAATAAGGCTGTGGCTGCGGAGCGGACTTTTCCAGGACTCTGACTTTTTCCCGAGCGCATGTGTTTCTTTACCTCTACGTTAGGCACATATTTTTCTGGTCTCCTTCCCTTCACATTTCTTGCTGCCAGTTGTGAATGATAATTCACGACTGGCAGCGTTTTACTGGTGAAACGTCCATGCAGCGTCTGCATACCAACCATTTGATCTCAGACCAGTTTCATTGGGATACGCGCTTAGATCTTGAGTTATACTATACAGTGTTGTTTCCAAGTAGCCTGCAGAGCCTACCTTTGTGTTTTGCCTAGCGGAATGCGCTGTTGAGTTTTAGCCACATGAGAGGAAAATGTGGTGGTGTTTTTTATCTTACAGTAACTGTCACGTTCCTGACCTTATTTCCTTTGTTTTGTCTTTGTTTAGTTGGTCAGGACGTGAGCTGGGTGGGCATTCTATGTTTTGTGTTTCTATGTTGGGTTCATTTTCATTAGCCTAATATGGTTCTCAATCAGGGGCAGGTGTTTTACGTTTCCTCTGATTGAGAACCATATTAAGGTAGGCTGTTCTCACTGTTTGTTTGTGGGTGATTGTTCCTGTGTCAGTGTTTGTACCACACGGGACTGTTTCGTTTCGTTCGTTCGTGTGTTTTGTTCTCAAGTTCAGGTCTGTTCACGTCGTTTGTTATTTTGTAGTTTGTTCAAGTGTTTTTCGTCTTCGTTTAAATAAACATGATTATGTCTTTAAACTACGCTGCATATTGGCCCGATCCTTGCTCCTCTTCAGATGAGGAGAAAGACGAGCGTTACAGTAACGCAATGTTATTATTTTATTTTATGTAGAGTACTATCCTCAAGTGATCTTGCAGGCATTGATTCAGCTTTCATCTATCTTTATTAAACAAGCACCATTCGCAAGAGTTCTCTAAAAGTAGAGCACATGACGCTACAAACACAACAAGGAACACGTCTACAGTGAGCTCCAAAATTATTGGGAAGGTGACACATATTTTGTTGTTTTGGCTTTGTATTCCAGCACTTTGGATTTGAAATGATACAATGGACCTGGACCCGGTGAGGGGTAGAGCCTCGGTTTTGCGGCTGTTAAGTTGAAGGGAGTTTTGCTTCATCCAAGCTCTTATCTCCTTAAGGCAGGTGTTTAGACGAGCACAGGCAGCAGAGAGACTTGGGGCAGTTTTCACCAGTGTTGTTCACCAGTGTTGTTCATCAGGGTTGTTTAAGATGAGGGAGGACGATACACATTTTTTATAATTTTTTTATTATGGGCATGACCTTATTTCTATTGCAGCATATTGGATGACTGTCATTTATATTACATTCACCCAGTTCAATGTAACATCAATAAGTTTAGGCTACTACATGATACTCTAGTTTTCCCTATACTCTTCGTGAGGTTGCTACAACCTAGCCTATGAATGAAAGTTTACAACGTAGGTGCGCAGGTCGAGATACATTTTGTAATCAAGGTGACAGACATTGGCACATTCAATCTCGCCTTGCACACTTTTGCCTGCATCTAGCTGATCTAGGGTGTAATCATTCGTTCAACAGTTGCAAATTAGTTTCTATTGGACAAATTCAGGTTATGTTTATCCCCGTTTTGTTCTGTTTGCTTCCGTTTAAGAAACGTTTTTCAACAGAATCGGCGGAATGAATACACCCCTGATCACATGCAAACACAGTTCACTTTCATAGCAGCCACATAGAAACAGCCAGATAGAAACAGCATGATCCCTTGATCGTTGTATAATTCCTTCTCGCATATGCTCTCCTCCTCTCACCTTTTCCCTTCGCTTGTGGACTTCAGTGTTCAAAACGTCAGCAGGCTGTCATGGGCCTTTTACTGAGGAGTGGCTTCCATCTGGCCAATCTACCATAAAGGCCTGATTGGTGGAGTGCTATGGCCCTGACCAAGACCCTTCTCCCCCTATTGCTCAGTTTGGCCGGGCGTCCAGCTCTAGGAAGAGACTTGGTGGTTCCAAACTTCTCCAGAATGATGGAGGCCACCGTGTTCTTGGGGACCTTCAATGCTGCAGAAATGTTTTGGTTCCCTTCCCCAGATCTGTGCCTCGACACAATCCTGTCTCGATGCTCTACGGACAATTTATTTGACCCCATGGCTTTGCTTTTGCTCTGACATGCACTGTCAACTGTGGGATCTTATATAGACAGGTGTGTGCCTTTCCAAATCATGCCCAATAAATTGAATTTAACACAGATGGACTCCAATCCAGTTGTAGAAACATCTCAAGGATGATCAATGGAAACAGGATGCACCTGAGCTCAATTTCGAGTCTCGTAGCAAAGGGTTTAAATACTAATGTAAATAAATTATTTCTGTTTTTTATTGTTAATACATTTTCAAACATTTATAGGAACCTGTTTTCGCTTTGTTCTTATGGCGTATTTTGTGTAGTGTAGATTTTATAATAAGGCTGGAACATAACAGAATGTTGAAAAAGGGAACAGGTCTGTAACGGCAGATTTCCTCGTCTAAAGAGGAGGTGTAGCAGGGATCGGACCAAGACGCGGCGTAGTAAGTGCCCATGTTTTAATATAATCAACTGAACAAGACACAAATAACAAAGTAACCTAACCGAAAACAGTCCCGTGTGGCACGAACACTGACACAGGAAACAAACACCCACAAACCAACAGTGAAAACAGGCTACCTAAATATGGTTCCCAATCAGAGACAATGAAAAACACCTGCCTCTGATTGAGAACCATATCAGGCCAAATGACAAACCTAAACATAGAAACACAGAACATAGACTGCCCACCCCAACTCACACCCTGACCAACTAACTAAAGACAAAAAACAAAAGAAATACGTGACAGGGTATGAATACTTTCCGAATGCACTGTATTTGGGGAAGTGAATTATATTTAGTATAGATTTATCTAAAAAGGATAACTTTTTAAAATATTTCCCTATTTAATTATTTTAAATTAAATTCACTGAGGGGATGGTCCTCCCCTTCCTTCTCTGAGGAGCCTCCACTGGTTTTCACATATAGCTGGGTGTCATCAGCAGAGGAATATTGTAAGGCCTGGGTGTCGAAGTGTGGAGTCAACACGCAGGAAACAGCAGGTGCCAAATCCAAAATGTTCTTTAATGAACACGGACCATCTAGTCCACCCTATTAACACACTGGGTGTACTATATAACCAACCCCAGACACGGGGAAAAGGAACACAATCCAGAAACACGTAGCACACAAACAACACCACTACTGACAAGCAAACAATCCCGCACAAAGAAACATGCGGGCCGGCTGACTAATAAGCCCAACTAATTAACCCTAATACACCACAGGTGAACCCAATAACCACATAGGGAGGGGGAGAAAAAGATCAGTGGCAGCTAATAGGCCGGTGACGACGACCGCCGAACGCCACCCGCACGGGAAGGAGAGCCTGCCTCGGTCGAAGTCGTGACAAATATCATTGATATTATCTGTATGAGTGCTCACCTGATGCTAACTCATTACCCTGGTAGTTTACTACAGATGGTATTGGATTAGTTAAAAAAAAATACAATACACTGACTTTCTGTCTGTGAAAGTTAAATAAAGCAAGTCAGCCTGTCCTATGATTGGTACTGAGTGGGTTTCTGACTTCTCCATGGGTCAGGGGTCAGGGTTTAAAGGAGAAGGGAGAAGAGGGGCTGCACTGACCCCAGGATATGAGCAGTAGAACTGCCAGCCGAACAGAAGAAATGCATAGTAAATTAGCACCATAACACCATGACACTGCAATAAGCCTAATTTGTTTGAAGAACCAAAGAAGCACAATTACCCAAAATAGTCACTTACAGTATAAATCCTCAATAGCAATCGTTCACACGTGAAAGTTATGTTGTTTTAACAAGGGCATCTACAAGGGTAAAGGAAAATTCCATTCAAAAGCTTTTGGTATTTGTTTAATTAGTCCACTTTTGATACAGTCCCAAAATGTTTTGTCAGCGATCAAGTTTTCAAGATGTAGAACAGTCAAAATACAGAAAGTGTAACAGTATGCTGCGTTTGAAAACTTGAGCCATAGATATTCAAATCTACAATCCCAACAGGGATACCACAAGATACAGTACAGGGATCAGGTCCCGTCTCAGAGTAGGAGCGCTGGTTTAAGATTAGGTCCCCCCTGTCCATGTAATCTTATTCATTGTGATCTAAAAGGCAAAGCTGTTCCTAGATCAGCACTCCTACTCTGAGATGCTTTGTGAATACGGGCCCAGTTCTGATGCATGCTATATGGAACTAAAAGCATAAATATTGTCGTTTCTGACCGTCCTGTTTGGAGTCACGTGAAAACTGACATTCCCAGTGTTACGGCTCTCGTCAAAAGGAGTGGACCAAAGCGCAGCATGGAAAGTGTTCATGATTTTTATTGTCAAAAAACACTCAAACATAATAACCAAAGTGAAAACACACAGTTCTGTCAGGTACAGACACGAAACAGAAAACAAGATCCCACAACTGAAGGTGGGGAAAAAGGGCTGCCTAAGTATGATCCCCAATCAGAGACAACGATAGACAGCTGCCTCTGATTGGGAACCATACCCGGCCAACAAAGAAATATACAAACTGGAATGCCCACCCCAAATCACACCCTGACCTAACCAAATAGAGAAATAAAATGGCTATCTAAGGTCAGGGCGTGACACCCAGATAGATAACACCTGGTCTATGCATCTCTGCCAACATTAGCTTACTGCTCATCCTGCCCACATTTATTTCTTTATGATCATGTTTTATCATTTTATCACTCACATTTCCAGTAAATTATGACGATGACGTGGAAAGATGGCCAGAGTCAATAGTACATTTCTCCTGTCATGCCAGGATCAACCGCTGTGTAAATGTGCTACTTTGCGACAACCATTTACAGAACTGTCTAAATATTAACCTTAAAGCTGTAGCAACGACCCACCAATATCAGGCTTGGCTGGCAGTAGAGTAACATGAGAATGGTGACAAGCAGGACAGAGTTGAAGAGAAACAGTAGCATACTTTTTGGTAGAATACAGTCTGATTAATCACTTTCACGGTATATTAACCTTAATACTCATTTGGAAAATCAAATACATAAACAAAGGATATTTACATTTCTGCCATTTAGCAAATGCTCTTATCCAGAGCAACTTACAGTAGTAAGTGCATATATTTTCTTGGTGCCCTGTGGGAATTGAACCCAGAACACTAGTGTTGCAAGGGCCATGGGCTATCAACTGAGCTACACAGGAATGGTAAAAAAGTCATGCATTACTCTCCATATTGATACAGCTGCCCTGGTCTATTAGTAGGCTAGTGCAGTAGGCCCTACAGTAGGTCATTACTGCTAATCACAGTTCATGTTATTTCCACTTTGATTTGGGAATGCAGCCTTCACTGCAGCCGAGGTGAGTAAAACATTTAAACGTGTTAACCCTCGCAAGGCTGCAGGCCCAGACGGCATTCCCAGCCGCGTCCTCAGAGCATGCGCAGACCAGCTGGCTGGTGTGTTTAAGGACATATTCAATCAATCCTTATCCCAGTCTGCTGTTCCCACATGCATCAAGAGGGCCACCATTGTTCCTGTTCCCAAGAAAGCTAAGGTAACTGAGCTAAACGACTACCGCCCCGTAGCACTCACTTCCGTCATCCTGAAGTGCTTTGAGAGACTAGTCAAGGACCCTATCACCTCCACCCTACCTGACACCCTAGACCCACTCCAATTTGCTTACCGACCCAATAGGTCCACAGACAACGCAATCGCAACCACACTGCACACTGCCCTAACCCATCTGGACAAGAGGAATACCTATGTGAGAATGCTGTTCATCGACTGCAGCTCAGCATTTAACACCATAGTACCCTCCAAACTCGTCATCAAGCTCGAGACCCTGGGTCTCGACCCCGCCCTGTGCAACTGGGTCCTGGACTTCCTGACGGGCCGCCCCCAGGTGGTGAGGGTAGGTAACAACATCTCCACCCCGCTGATCCTCAACACTGGGGCCCCACAAGGGTGAGTTCTGAGCCCTCTCCTGTACACCCTGTTCACCCACGACTGCGTGGCCATGCACGCCTCCAACTCAATCATCAAGTTTGCGGACGACACTACAGTGGTAGGCTTGATTACCAACAACGACGAGACGGCCAACAGGGAGGAGGTGAGGGCCCTCGGAGTGTGGTGTCAGGAAAATAACCTCACACTCAACGTCAACAAAACAAAGGAGATGATTGTGGACTTCAGGAAACAGCAGAGGGAAAGGTGGAAAGTTTTAAGTTCCTCGGTGTACACATCACGGACAAACTGAATTGGTCCACCCACACAGACAGCGTTGTGAAGAAGGCGCAGCAGCGCCTCTTCAACCTCAGGAGGCTGAAGAAATTCAACTTGTCTCCAAAAGCACTCACAAACTTCTACAGATGCACAATCGAGAGCATCCTGTCGGGCTGTATCACCGCCTGGTACGGCAACTGCTCCGCCCACAACCGTAAGGCTCTCCAGAGGGTAGTGAGGTCTGCACAACACATCACCGGGGGCAAACTACCTGCCCTCCAGGACAC
Source organism: Salvelinus fontinalis (assembly GCF_029448725.1). Classification (NCBI taxonomy): domain Eukaryota; kingdom Metazoa; phylum Chordata; class Actinopteri; order Salmoniformes; family Salmonidae; genus Salvelinus; species Salvelinus fontinalis. The sequence goes on along the minus strand of NC_074670.1, from coordinate 50,778,301 downwards.
CTACACCACCCGATGTCACAGGAAGGCCATAAAGATCATCAAGGACAACAACCACCCAAGCCACTGCCTGTTCACCCCGCTATCATCCAGAAGGCGAGGTCAGTACAGGTGCATCAAAGCAGGGACCGAGAGACTGAAAAACAGCTTCTATCTCAAGGCCATCAGACTGTTAAACAGCCACCACTAACATTTAGTGGCCGCTGCCAACATACTGACTCAACTCCAGCCACTTTAATAATGGGAATTATTACCACTAGCCACTTTAAATAATGCCACTTATATAATGTTTACATACCCTACATTACTCATCTCATATGTATATGTATATACTGTACTCTATATCATCTACTGCATCTTGCCATCTTTGTGTAATACATGTATCACTAGCCACTTTAAACTATGCCACTTTATGTTTACATGCCCTACATTACTCATCTCATATGTATATACTGTACTCTATACCATCTACTGCATCTTGCCTATGCCGTTCTGTACCATCACTCATTCGTATATCTTTATGTACATATTCTTTATCCCTTTACACTTGTGTGTATAAGGTAGTAGTTGTGGAATTGTTAGGTTAGATTACTTGTTGGTTATTACTGCATTGTCGGAACTAGAAGCACAAGCATTTTGCTACACTCGCATTAACATCTGCTAACCATGTGTATGTGACAAATAAAATTTGATTTGATTTGATTTATTACAGTTTGCTTCCAATTAAATACACAGTGGGTCGCCGACGGTGTTGAGTCATAAGATTTTGGCGCATTTGGTTATGTGCCAGTTCTCATGAAATTGTTAGGGTTGATTCCTCTTCTATTGAAAGGAAGTTTCAGACTTAGGAGGTGAGACACGTACGCAGTGTCAACACATCTCATCAATTTTACTTCCCAATTTGGTCCCCGACACAGCTCATAAGCCGTGTGTTTGTGTTTTTCTGCTTGATATGATATTTGTGGTTTCTGTTATACAGTGGGGCAAAAAAGTATTTAGTCAGCCACCAATTGTGCAAGTTCTCCCACTTAAAAAGATGAGAGAGGCCGTAATTTTAATCATAGGTACACTTACAGGTCTGTAAAATCCATAAAATCACATTGTAGGATTTTTAATGAATTTATTTGCAAATTATGGTGGAAATAAGTATTTGGTCACCTACAAACAAGCAAGATTTCTGGCTTTCACAGACCTGTAACTTCTTCTTTAAGAGGCTCCTCTGTCCTCCACTCGTTACCTGTATTAATGGCACCTGTTTGAACTTGTTATCAGTATAAAAGACACCTGTCCACAACCTCAAACAGTCACACTCCAAACTCCACTATGGCCAAGACCAAAGAGCTGTCAAAGGACACCAGAAACAAAATTGTAGACCTGCACCAGGCTGGGAAGACTGAATCTGCAATAGGTAAGCAGCTTGGTTTGAAGAAATCAACTGTGGGAGCAATTATTAGGAAATGGAAGACATACAAGACCACTGATAATCTCCCTCGATCTGGGGCTCCACGCAAGATCTCACCCCGTGGGGTCAAAATGATCACAAGAACGGTGAGCAAAAATCCCAGAACCACACGGGGGGACCTAGTGAATGACCTGCAGAGAGCTGGGACCAAAGTAACAAACCCTACCATCAGTAACACACTACGCCGCCAGGGACTCAAATCCCGCAGTGCCAGACGTGTCCCCCTGCTTAAGCCAGTACATGTCCAGGCCTGTCTGAAGTTTGCTAGAGAGCATTTGGATGATCCAGAAGAAGATTGGGAGAATGTCATATGGTCAGATGAAGCCAAAATATAACTTTTTGGTAAAAACTCAACTCGTCGTGTTTGGAGGACAAAGAATGCTGAGTTGCATCCAAAGAACACCATACCTACTGTGAAGCATGGGGGTGGATACATCATGCTTTGGGGCTGTTTTTCTGCAAAGGGACCAGGACGACTGATCCGTGTAAAGGAAAGAATGAATGGGGCCATGTATCGTGAGATTTTGAGTGAAAACCTCCTTCCATCAGCAAGGGCATTGAAGATAAAACGTGGCTGGGTCTTTCAGCATGACAATGATCCCAAACACACCGCCCGGGCAACGAAGGAGTGGCTTCGTAAGAAGCATTTCAAAGTCCTTGAGTGGCCTAGCCAGTCTCCAGATCTCAACCCCATAGAAAATCTTTGGAGGGAGTTGAAAGTCCGTGTTGCCCAGCAACAGCCCCAAAACATCACTGCTCTAGAGGAGATCTGCATGGAGGAATGGGCCAAAATACCAGAAACAGTGTGTGAAAACCTTGTGAAGACTTACAGAAAACGTTTGACCTCTGTCATTGCCAACAAAGGGTATATAACAAAGTATTGAGATAAACTTTTGTTATTAACCAAATACTTATTTTCCACCATAATTTGCAAATAAATTCATAAAAAATCCTACAATGTGATTTTCTGGATTTTTTTTTTTTCATTTTGTCTGTCATAGTTGAAGTGTACCTATAATGAAAATTACAGGCCTCTCATCTTTTTAAGTGGGAGAACTTGCACAATTGGTGGCTGACTAAATACGTTTTTTGCCCCACTGTATGTGAATCATTTATTTTTGAGAAATCACTAATTCCTGCAAATACACTGAGTGTACAAAACATTAAGGACACTTTCCTAATATTGAGTTGCACCCCCCTTTTGCCATCAGAACAGCCTCAATTTGTTGGGGCATGCTCTCTACAAGGTGTCGAAAGAGTTCTACATGAATGTTGGCCCATGTGACTCCAATGCTTCCCACAGTTGTGTCAAGTTGGCTGGATGCCCTTTGGGTGGTGGATCATTCTTGATACACACGAGAAACTGTTTAAGCGTGAAAAACCCAGCAGTGTTGCAGTTAACTTGCCTCAGTAATATCTGAGTTTTATTTCAGGGGGAAGGATTAGAAGAACGGGGCATATTTCCTTTAGACCGGACAGTCAGTCAGACGCATATCCCGTTTCCCATTTCTATCCAAGCCGTTTGCAGAGATAGTGCACTCACTGCACTGAGAGCAGCGGTCACAAGTCAAGTCCGTCTCGGCAAGTTATTATCTACGGTGGGTAAGTTGCACATCTCAGTTCAACTTTGAAGTTATATATCCCTTATGTCAGGGTTATTAGCTATAGTACAATTATTACGCTGAGCCACATTGCGTTGCCAGGTTATCTAGAAGTGCGCATCCTCGTCAGTTTTTTTACATTTATTTTTTAAACCATGCGCGCATTTCTCTGTAATCTTCCGCTGAACTATTTGGATTACAGATTTAGATACAACACCAATGTTCTCAGTTTATGGTTATAGCTCGGTATTTGGGGTTCATTTCAGGATAGGCTTTGTAGAAAATTAGATCATTTTTTAGGTTAGGCTATAAGCAGAGCGGGCTCTAGCCTTTTCGGTTGGGGGGCCCACCAAACGGGCCTAATCTTTTAGTGGAACCCTTTTGACAGATGAGAGAAAAAATTACATTTGAAAATGTATCTCATGCAGTTCTATGCATTTTGCCATGGGCAGAGATAAAATGTTGCCATGTTATTTTTTAATTCCTTCAATTCCACTCATTTTGCCATGGGGCAGAGATACATTTTTGCCATTTTAAAGCTAAATTCCTGCAATTCTACCCATTTTGCCATGGGGTGGAGTGAAGTGTTTTTGCCATTTTAAAACGAATTTCCTGCAATTCTAAACATTTGGCATGACTTATCCCATGTTAAAGATATCTGAGCGAGAGTGACTAACAAAGTCAATGTGCCCTGCGTGCCCAATCAGTATTCAGCCATGATTACAACACGTTTAGATAACTGGCAGACTAACATACTAACATACCAAATTCTTAGCTGACATTGCTAATTGAGGGACAGTCAGTGACTGACAAAACATGAGAAAAACTGCTAATGCACAACCAAAATTCGAACTTGCACCTTGTCTATTCTATTATTCTAACTCTCAACAAGTTGCGACCCCGACTGAGTTCCTAAAAAAAGGCTACTGCTTATATTGCTTATGCCTGGATCCGGCCCTGGCTATATGCAGTGCAGTAAACTTTTATGAGCATGTTGAACTTCATTTCATTCTTCAAATATGTCAACAAGACATTTTTGTATTTCTAACACAACATGCTGTTAATATTTTTCTTTCCGTAAAAAAATTGAATCAGGGACTGCTTCAAAATTAGAATTCATACTAAATATATATATTTTTGGTGAAACTGTCATTTTCAGAGTGATGTAATGTGGATTCCAAATGTATTCAATGTCTCCACAGATATTACAATACAAGTCTTAGCTCTCTGCTGAAGAGACAGAAGATGGACTCAGCCATTAACAGCCACCTTGTGCAGAACCAGTCCATTCTTCTGAGTGCTGGTTATTCCAACGAGACCTGTCGCTTCGATGAGGAGTTTAAGTACATCCTACTGCCTGTTTCCTACAGCCTGGTGTGCGTTCTGGGTCTGGTGCTGAACTCTGTGGCTCTGTGGATGTTCCTGACCAAGATGCGACCGTGGAACACCAGCACCGTCTACATGTTCCACCTGGCCCTCTCAGACTTCCTGTACGTTCTCTCTCTGCCCACCCTCATCTACTACTACGCTAACCGTAGCCACTGGCCTTTCGGCGTGGCCGCCTGCAAGATCGTCCGCTTCTTGTTCTACGCCAACCTCTACTGCAGCATCCTCTTCCTCACCTGCATCAGCGTCCACCGCTACCTGGGCATCTGCCACCCCATCAAGGCCCTGACCATGGTGAAGCCACGCCATGCCCACGCCGTGTGTGGAATGGTGTGGGCTGCTGTCACGGCGTGTTTGGTGCCCAACCTCCTCTTTGTCACCACCAGCCAGAGGGACAACGACACGATGTGTCACGATACGACCAATCCCGAGCAGTTTGAGGAGTATGTGGACTACAGCTCTGCGGTCATGGTCCTGCTGTTCGGCGTCCCCTTCATAGTCATCATGGTCTGTTACTGTCTGATGGCACTGGCTCTGTGTCGGCCCAGACGGGGGCTCTTGTCCAGCCAGCAGAACTCACCCTCACGCACCAAGTCCATCAAGCTAATTGTGGTGGTGCTGGTGGTGTTCGCCGTGTGTTTTGTACCCTTTCATATCACACGCACCCTCTACTATACCTACCGTGTACTGAATGCCAAATGTGAATTCCTGAACGTCGTCAACTTTGCCTATAAGATCACCAGGCCTCTGGCCAGTGTGAACAGCTGTATTGATCCCCTCCTGTATTTCCTGGCTGGGGATCACTACCGCTCTAAGCTGGTCAAAGCTCTCACTGGAAATAGACCGACAACCACCTCTGCTGCCTGCCTGAAAAAGCGCCCCAAAAAGAACCATGAGATCGCGCTGGTCTATAAGAACCCAGAGCCTAAAGCCAGCGCTGAACCTATGAGATAGTGGATTATACATATGGACAACTATGGGTCATCATATAGATATGCCTAAACTCCATGATATAAACAGGGAGGAAACAGGTAACAGTCCTAGGCTGGCCACTACTCAGCTGCACTTTCTTTAGATGCTGTTCTGTCATTTCAGACACAGGATGACTACTGTCCAGGGTGAACGAAGGGGCCTCTTGACAGAGCTCAGACCTGAATGAGAAATTCAGTTCCTATAAGGCTGTTGGGTCAACGCAGCTAATGTCATATTAAAGAGAATGAAGAAGTGGGAGTACGGTTGAGTTCAGAAAACAGTGGTGGAAAAAGTACCCAATTACCATACTTGAGTGAAGTAAAAATGAAAGTCACCCAGTAAAATACTACTTGAGTAAAAGTCTAAAAGCATTTGGTTTTAAATATACTTAAGTATCAAAAGTAAATGTAATTGCTAAATTATACTTAAGTATCAAAAGTAAAAGTAAAAGTATACATTATTTCCAATTCCTCATATTAAGCAAACCAGACGACATCTTTTTCTTGCTTTTTTATTTATGTCTGTTTAGTGAGTCCGTCAGATCAGAGGCAGTAGGGATGACCAGGGATGTTCTCCCGATAAGTGCGTGAATTGGACCATTTCCCTGTCCTGCTAAGCATTCAAAATGTAATGAGTACTTTTGGGTGTCAGGGAAAATGTACAGAGTAAAAATACATTATTTTCTTTAGGAAGTAAAAGTTGTCAAAAATATATATAACTAGTAAAGTACAGATACCCCCAAAAAACGAATTAAGTAGTACTTTAAAGTTCTTTACACCGCTGGAAAACAGTCTCCTTATCACCACTAACACTTTAAAACAGTGTTGTAAGTATGTAGTACTGTGAGACATCTACATTCCCCCTTGTTAGTAAGAAGCTATGGCAGGTAGCCTAGTGGATAAGAGTAACTGAAAAGTTGAGGGTTCAAATCCCCAAGCCGACTAGGTGAACAATCTGTTGAGCAAGGCACTTAACCCTAATTGCTCCTGTAAGTTGCTCTGGATAAGAGCTTCTGCAAACATGTAAAAGCCAAGTCTGTTTAATACATGTACTCTACAGTCTCTTCCTACTCTGAATGCTTATCTATTAATTTAATTCTGCCGGTTATAGTGCTTGTAAGACAAGAGTTCAAATCCTTTCAACCAGGGAAACAAAACCGTTTATGTGCCTCTGTCTGAGCCAAACTGTAGTCTCATAGAATTAATTCTTAACTGACTTGCCGAGTTAAATAAATAACATAAAATAAAAATATTACCACAGACTGTTATGCAAAGCCTGTTATGCACAGTAGTTACAGGACTCTGAAGAGCAGGAGGAAATGTATGTAATCTGTCATCTGTTTGTTCAGATTTGTGTTATTATGGTAGCACGTACTCAGAGAGAGGCTCTGTGGATGGGTATGACAGAATGGATTATTATGGATTATCAGTGAGTTACTGTGATCATCAAAAGCATCTCTTCCTATAACAATTTTAAAATATGATCCAAGGAGTTTGGCTGGTAAAAATGTCTTCCAGTCAGAGTGGAGGTGACGTTACAATTATCAAAAAAACTCAGAGGTTGAGGCAAGCTGAAACAGTTCAACAGAAACAGTGTGTGTTATCTAAAAAATGTGTGGAGCTAAAGCACTAGTCCTCTCCCAGCTGTTTGTGTCCTTCAGCACAGTCTCCACAAATGTCTGTCTGTCTGTCTCTGCTGTGAGGAAACCAGGGGAGAGGTGGTGTGAGGGAGTAGAGGGACTGAATGGGTGTGTAGGCTGGAGTATCAACTCCATCCAACAACCCACACGTTGGATAAAGAGGAGATTTTCCTGCATTACCCCATTTGGATTCATTACTTGACCCAACATGGTCTTTTTCCGCACTAGTTTTGGTTGTTGTTGTTGTTGCTGCACTCAGAAAGACTGCCTTACTTTCCATGTGAAAGCAGATGTCTCTGTAAAGCAGATTGCAGGTTAGAGGTCCATTCCTAAGGGTATTTGAAGTACTATACTGCTGTACTTCATATTAAAGCTACTGGTTGTGTTTATAAAAGGCATTATAACTCCGGTTCAAGGTATGATAGGAAGGCACATGGTTCAATAGGTTTATAACAATATCATGCCATTAAATCTATTTTTATAAATACACATTTGCTCACTGTCATTTGGTTATAATTTTATTTTGTTATGTGCTATGTGTTATGTCAATATTTGTCAATATTTATCCATGACATTGGTTGATTAACCAAAATCTAAGTTGTGTGCGTATATCGAATTGAACTCCTTCGTGCTGCAGTGTCTTGCAGACTTGAATGGGGTTATGATAGAGGGAGAGTGTGGGAAAGTAATTGTTGGTTGCGTGTCTCATCCAAACATGAGGCGTTATCGGATGTAGGTCCTCCATGAATCAGATATGGGTGAAAGCGAGGAGACCTGAGGAAGTGGGAGGACGGGATGGATGAAGAAACAACAGCAGGAAGTGAGCTGGTCATGGTACTGGACTGTTTGGGGTTTTCCTTCCCTGGTCCGTGCCAAGAAAACCAAGCTGGCCCCACCAACTCCCCATGGAAAAGATCTTGTGTTTCCACTTTCCAGCCAAGGCTCTGTATTGATTGTCCATCGTAATCATCCATAAACAAACTGATATTGAGATCTGAAATAGGGGAAGACCAACTCTCCATAAAACAATAGATGGTGTTAAAATAGTCACAGTACACAGCAGGTGTATTCTCCATATTTCTGTAGAGCATTGTTAGTTGTTGTCAATGACAACTTTTACTTCATTACATTCCTAAAGTAAATAATGTACTTTTTACTCCATACATTTTCCCTGACACCCAAAAGTACTTGTTATATTTTGAATGCTTAGCAGGACAGGAAAATGGTCAAATTCACACACTTATCAAGAGAACATTCCTGATAATCCATATTGCCTCTGATCTGGCAGACTCACTAAACACGCATGCTTCGTTTGTAAATTATGTCTGACTGTTGGAGTGTGCCCCTGGCTATCCGTATATAATGAAAAAAAGCAAGAAAAAGGTGCCGTCTGGCCAGCTTATTATAAGGAATTAGAAATCATTTACACTTTTACTTTTAGTTTTGATACTTATGTATATTTTAGCAATTACATTTACTTATGCATTGTTTGTTGTACGCCTTCAGTTATTGGTTGTCCATTGTCATAAACTAGTCAAACTAATGTTCAACTAATTGTCTGCAATTCAGTGTTTTGCAATGATTTAGCTGTCTTGTATTCCCCGCTACCTTCATACCTCTGCTCTCCTTTCAAACAAGGGTGCATTAAAGGGCATATTTAAATACAGATGTTATGCTCAAAGAGACGAGCTAGTTGTTAAAGCCGTCCACTGATGTAATGGCAAGCCCCAGGAAGAATATGATTTCCATGGATATTTATCTGAAGATTTGTAGTCTGGTCAGATTTGGAATCCCATGAGCACTAGCACCACTCTGTGGGCTGACTGTGACAAAACCGATTAGTGGTGTGCGTTGGTGCCTCTTACGTATCTAAAATTTAATATAAATGTAACAATGGAATACAAATGATATCTAGGCTTAAATGTAGATGTTTAGTACTAATGTACCTATCCATTAAAAAAAAACATTTAATTTGAATGACTTTTTGTATACAAAATAATTTGTCACATAAGTCTTAGGCCCAACAAGACAATGTACAGTCGTGGCCAAAAGTTTTGAGAATGACACAAATATACATTTTCACAAAGTTTGCTGCCTCAGTTTGTATGATGGCAATTTGCATATTCTCCAGAATGTTATGAAGAGTGATCAGATGAATTGCCATGCAAACGAACTGGATCGCCAAAAAACATTTCCACTGCATTTCAGCCCAGCCACAAAAGGACCAGCTGACATCATGTCAGTGATTCTCTTGTTAACACAGATGTGAGTGTTGACGAGGACAAGGCTGCAGATCACTCTGTCATGCTGATTTAGTTCGAATAACAGACTGGAAGCTTCAAAAGGAGGGTGGTGCTTGGAATCATTGTTCTTCCTCTGTCAACCATGGTTACCTCAAATCAAAGTTTATTTGTCACGTGCGCCGAATAGAGTGAAATGTTTACTTACAGGCTCTAACCAATGGTGCGAGAGAAAAAAAGGTATGTGTCTGTGTGTAGGTAAGTAAAGAAATAAAACAACAGTAAAAAGTAATTTGAAAAAAGAGTAGCAAGGCTATATACAGACACCTGTTAGTCAGGCTTATTGAGGTAGTATGTACATGTAGGTATCGTTAAAGTGACTATGCATATATGATGAACAGAGAGTAGCAGAAGCGTAAAAAGGTTTGGCAGATGGTAGGACACAATGCAGATAGCCCGGTTAGCCAATGTGCGGGAGCACTGGTTGGTCGGGCCATTTAGGTAGTATGTACATGAATGTATAGTTAAAGTGACTATGCATATAAGATAAACAGAGAGTAGCAGCAGCGTAAAAGAGGGATTGGGGGGGCACACAATGCAAAGGAAACACGTGCCGTCATCATGGCTTTGCACAAAAGGGCTTCACAGGCAAGGATATTGCTGCCAGGAAGATTGCACCTAAATCAACCATTTATCGGATCATCAAGAACTTCAAGGAGAGCGGTTCAATTGTTGTGAAGAAGGCTTCAGGGCGCCCAAGAAAGTCCAGCAAGCGCCAGTACCGTCTCCTAAAGTTGATTCAGCTGCGCGATCGGGACACCACCAGTACAGAGCTTGCTCAGGAATGGCAGCAGGCAGGTGTGAATGCATCTGCACGCACAGTGAGGCAAAGACTTTTGGAGGATGGCCTGGTGTCAAGAAGGGCAGCAAAGAAGCCACTTCTCTCCAGGAAAAACATCAGGGACAGACTGATATTCTGCAAAAGTTACAGGTATTGGACTGCTGAGGACTGGGGTAAAGTCATTTTCTCTGATGAATCCCCTTTCCGATTGTTTGGGGCATCCGGAAAAAAGCTTGTCCGGACAAGACAAGGTGAGTGGTACCATCAGTCCTGTGTCATGCAAACAGTAAAGCATCCTGAGACCATTCATGTGTGGGGTTGCTTCTCAGCCATGGGAGTGGGCTCACTCACAATTTTGCCTAAGAACACAGCCATGAATAAAGAATGGTACCAACACATCCTCCAAGAGCAACTTCTCCCAACCATCCAGTGTTACACTCGATGAGGATAAAGGTAAGGAGTCAGGCGCAGAGAGCAAAGGTAACGGGGAAAATCACTTTTTAATGTCCAACCAGAAATACAACTGGTAACGTCAAAAACATTGGCGATAAACTCCAACTTGAATAAAGTCCAAAACTGGAAAGTAAATCCAGTCTGTGCAAAAACCCCAATGAAAATAGCAACCTCAGAATACAAACAGAGAAACAAGCCCGCACAAACATAAACGGGCTAAACGAACTTAAATAACACCACCCTAACAACCAAACAATAAACAGGTGAAAACAATTAGACAAAACCAAACGAAAAGGAAAAAAGGATCGGTGGCAGCTAGTAGACCGGCGACGACGACCGCCGAGCGCCACTCGAACAGGAAGGAAGGCCACCTTCGGTAATACTCGTTACATCCAGGAACAGTTAGGTGACGAACAATGCCTTTTCCAGCATGATGGAGCACCTTGCCATAAGGCAAAAGTGATAACTAAGTGGCTTGGGGAACAAAACATTGATATTTTTGGTCCATGGCCAGGAAACTCCCCAGACCTTAATCCCATTGAGAACTTGTGGTCAATCCTCAAGAAGCGGGTGGACAAACAAAAACCCGCATATTCTGACAAACTCCAAGCATTGATTATGCAAGAATGGGCTGCCATCAGTCAGGATATGGCCCAGAAGTTAATTGACAGCATGCCAGGGTGGATTGCAGAGGTCTTGAAAAAGAAGGGTCAAGACTGCAAATATTGACTCTTTGCATCAACTTCATGTAATTGTCAATAAAAGCCTTTGGCACTTATGAAATGCTTGTAATTATACTTCAGTATTCCATAGTAACATCTGACAAAAATATCTAAAGACACTGAAGCAGCAAACTTTGTGGAAATTAATATTTGTGTCATTCTCAAAACTTTTTTCCACGACTGTACTCTGTTGTTAGGATATATAACGTATAGAACCCAACCACATCCAATCTAATTACCAATAGTATATACCACTGCACATCTTTACAGAAGATTCAGTCATCTCATGTAGGATGTTCTCAGCTTGGTCAGTAGGTGGCCCCATCGGTTTCTTTACTAAAGCATGGGCATCATGTGAAACTATATCAGTTAGTTACCTATGGGTTTATCGCGTTTATTGAGATATAGGTTGAGATTATTATGAGTGATGTTGAGTTGAAAGTAATGTTAACCCAAAATAAAAGAGGGAAAGTTTGGCAAGGAGTTTCTTCGACTATATTTTTTTCGGTGAAGTCAGTACCAAGTCAATTTAATTGTTATAGACATTTACTATACGAAGGGCCTCAATATTTGCTATAATAGCTAAACATTATGAATGTATACATTTTCATTGGTATAGTATAAACAGGCAAGTAAACAGGCATTGTATAGCTCACTGCAGAAGGTGTAATAAAAGCATAATGTTTATCATAAAGCAAGTTTAAGTAGCCTAGTCTCAGCAATTAATTTACAGCAGACGATATTTTAATGCTAGAACTTGGTATAAAATGAAGCTAAATACAAACATTATTTTTTGAAACCTCTATTCTGTAAATATATGGGAACATATTATCTCTTGATATATGGTAACGTTTGGGTAGAATATTGTTGTTCCTTTCAGACCTCAGTAATGAGAACATTTATTAATGCCATAAGTTTTCTGACATTTATGAATGCTGTTGGACTTATAAAATGCAATGGACTTATAAAATAACTTTTGTAATTTGCAAATTGCATATTTTTATAGATGTAAATAAGTCTTATGTAAATATTATATTGAGCATACCACATGCATATGGAAACTATGCATTGAAATCCTACAACTTTCAGAGTATTAAGGTAAACATATTTGAATAGAGTAATAAACAAATCTATTAAGTTATTGAATGTTTCTAATCCCTAAACATCTCGGCTATTTTTCAGGATATGGGGTTATACATTTTAAAAGCTTGATGAGTTTCGCAAATACTAACTTATCAGCAGCCTATTTCATATATTTTCCACAAAATACATAAAGCTTGATGAGTTTCGTAAATACTAACTTATCAGCAGCCTATTTCATATATTTTCCACAAAATACATAAATACGTTGGACTGATTTAATTGAAAATGTATATTCCTTAAATAAACACAGGAAAGATTACAAATTGTCCGTTTTTTCCTGAATGTTTTCATTTTTTCCCCTCGTTTTTTGGGAGGTAATCAAAAGTTATTTTTGATAATGCATGCAGTGTTTCAAAGTAATGCATGATACATATCGCTGTATTTAACTCTGTATTGTAGTGTAATCTATGTATTATTCTTCATACACTTATTAATTACACCATTAGAAAAGAAGAGGGATCCATGCGCCCCCCTCCTCGCCTCATGAAAGGCGCCGCTGCTCCAAGGACATGGCTCTGCGCAGGTGAAGAACATCTGTGCTGAATACTCAGGGTCACAATATTGTAGACACCAGACTATGTAGAAAAAAATACCCAACGGATAATACGTTTCTAATAATTTCTTGAAGTTACTCTGAGGACTGTGTAGTGTATTATATCAAGTGTGAAAGGATAGAGACGTACTGCGGGCGAAGCAAATTATATTCTCCATAAAACAATTTTTTGCCAAAGAACAATGTAATATTGTTACCCAACGTTTGTGGAGTCTCTCCCACTCTCTTCGTGTGAGATTATAACCTCTCACGATCTACGTCAGGGGTGGGAAACTCCTGTCCTCGGGGGCCCGATTGGCGTCACACATTTGCCCCAGCGCCAGCTAACACACCTGACTCTAATCATGATCTTCAGTTTAGAACGCAATTAGTTTAATCAGCTGTGTCTGCTAGGGATGAGGAAAAAGGGTGACACCACTCCGGCCCCCAATGACTGGATCAATTGCTTGGAAGGAATTTGACATATGAGACCAACATTTGAGATGTCCACAGAAGAAGCGGGAACGTATATGACTATTTCAATAGAAAGGTGCATATGTTTTATTTAAATAAGAATATATTACTAATATCAGGTTCACATTTTAGGCCTATGGAGGCTATAAAAAATGAGGTTGTGCCTCAAGGGAATCTACCATAGGCTATCCATCTCCACCCTCAAGGACAATGGTAGCATCCAAATTAATTGATTTAGCCTTGGTTTCAAGCCTCCTTATTAGGAAATGCGACTGAGAACGAGATTTGGGTCTTGGAGGTGTGATTGGTGTCATTATGTGTGTGTTTACATGTGGGAAGTTTTAGTACATTCAGTCTGCCAAAACAGTACACAGTTAAATACATTTAAACAGTCTAACCAGGTCTTGGGTTTGGAAGTAGCCTAGGCTAACTAGCAAACTAGCCAACTCCTTTGCCAATTTCCAAAATTGGTTTGACTTTGGATAGTGGGGCTAGTTAGGGACAGTCAATAAATTACATAATGTAAATAGGACAATATTTTCATATTGCACACCTTTTAGTTTTCTCATTAAATACTTTCAATATGTGTAGACCCATAAACATTTCTACAACTTATAGTTGGTTTGAGGCTTTTAAGTCATTGACATTTGGAGCCGTTAAAATGTTTAAAAATATATAAAAAAATTAATTACATTTTATTTGTCACGTGCCGAATAAAACAGGTGTAGACCTTACCGTGAAATGCGTACTTTACAAGCCCCTTAACCAACAATGCAGTTCAAGAAATATAGTTAAGAAATATTTACAAAATAAACTAAAGTAAAACAATTAAATAACATAAAAAAGTAAAACAATTAAATAACATAAAAAAGCAACATATTCATCCTGGTCCCGTGTGGCTCAGTTGGTAGAGCATGGCGCTTGCAACGCCAGGGTTGTGGGTTCATTTCCCACGGGGGGACCAGGATGAATATGTATGAACTTTCCAATTTTGTAAGTCACTCTGGATAAGAGCGCCTGCTAAATGACTTAAATGTAAATGTAACAAGAAAATTACATAACAATAATGAGGCTGTATACAGGGGGTACCGGTACCCAGCAGTGTAAAAACAAGGGGGCGGGAGGTCAATGTAAATAGTCCAGGTGACCATTTGATTAATTGTTCAGCAGTCTTATAGCTTGGAGGAGAAGCTGTTAAGGAGCCTTTTGGTCCTAATAGACTTGGCTGTCCAGTACTGCTTGCCGTGCTGTATCAGAGAGAACAGTCTATGACTTAGGTGACTGGAGTCTTTGACCATTTTTTGGGCCTTCCTCTGACACCGCCTAGTATATAGGACCTGTATGTCAGGAAGCTTGGCCCCAGTGATGTACTGGGCCTTAAGCACTACCCTCTGTAGCACCTTATAGTCAGATGCCGAGCAGTTGCCCTACCAGGCGATGATGCAACTGGTCAGGATGCTCTCGATGGTGCAACTATAGAACCTTTTGAGGCTCTGGGGATGCATGACAAATATTTTTAGTCTCCTGAGGGGGAAAAGGTGTTGTCGTGGCCTCTTCACAACTGTCTTGGTGTGTTTGGATCATGTTGAGATGTGTCTGCAACTCTGTGAGGCATTTATTTGGGCTGCCATTTCTGAAGCTGTTAACGTCAATGAACTTAACCTCTGCAGCAGAGGTAACTCTGGGTCTTCCATTCCTGTGGCGGTCCTCGTGAGAGCCAGTTTCATCATAGAGCTTGATGGTTTATGTGACTGCACTTGAAGAAACTTTCAAAGTTCATGTCTTAAAGTAATGATGGACTGTCGTTTCTCTTTGCTTATTTGAGCTGTTCTTTTTTTTATTTTTATTTT
The DNA here is from genome assembly GCF_029448725.1 of Salvelinus fontinalis. Lineage (NCBI taxonomy): Eukaryota > Metazoa > Chordata > Actinopteri > Salmoniformes > Salmonidae > Salvelinus > Salvelinus fontinalis. The sequence continues at coordinate 50,762,989 of NC_074670.1, read as the reverse complement.
TATTTATTTTTATCCCATTTTCTCCCCAATTTTCGTGGTATCCAATCGCTAGTAATTACTACCTTGTCTCATCGCTACAACTCCCGTACAGGCTCGGGAGAGACGAAGGTCGAAAGCCATGCGTCCTCCGAAGCACAACCCAACCAGCCGTACTGCTTCTTAACACAGCGCGCCTCCAACCCGGAAGCCAGCCGCACCAATGTGTCGGAGGAAACACCGTGTACCTGGCCCCCTTGGTTGGCGCGCACTGCGCCCGGCCCGCCACAGGAGTCGCTGGAGCGCGATGAGACAAGGAAATCCCTACCGGCCAAACCCTCCCTACCCCGGACGACGCTATGCCAATTGTGCGTCGCCCCACGGACCTCCCGGTCACGGCCGGCTGCGACAGAGCCTGGGCGCGAACCCAGAGACTCTGGTGGCGCAGTTAGCACTGCGACGCAGTGCCCTAGACCACTGCGCCACCCGGGAGGCATTTGAGCTGTTCTTGACATAATATGGACTTGGTCTTTTACCAAATAGGGCTATCTTCTGTATACCACCCCTACCTTGTCACAACACAACTGATTGGCTCAAACGCATTAAGCAAAGAAATTCCACAAATTAACTTTTAAAAAGGCACATCTGTTAATTGAAATGCATTCCAGGTGACTACCTCATGAAGCTGGTTGAGAGAATGCCAAGAGTGTCCAAAGCTGTCATCATGGCAAAGGGTGGCTACTTTGAAAAATCTCAAAAAACATATTTCTTGGTTACCACATGATTCCATGTGTTATTTCATAGTTTTAATGTGTTCACTATTATTCTACAATGTAGAAATTAGTAAAATAAAGAAAAACCCTCAGTAGGTGTGTCAAACTTTTGACTGGTACTATATATATATAATATATATATATAAAATAAAATTCACAAAAGAAGTACACTGGGCCTTTACCAGTCCTGTGTTAGCGGTTTGATATAGCTGTCAAAATTAAACATCCACGACAAATTCTGAGCCCCCCCCCAATCCCGATTAAAATGCAATGGCTGTTTATCATAAGAGATGGCTTTAGGACCATGCGGAGAAGTGCTCGTAGAGCAGTTTCCAGCCTGTGCACCTTTTCTGTCACTTTTAAAAAGAGTGTCATTTGCTTTGTCGGTCAGCTGTTTAGGCAGTGCACCAATTGCTTTGAATTTGATGTCGGCATTTGATCTTGGCCTTGTAAATCTTATTGTAATCTGAGAGCCAGGGGTTCATTTAATATGGAATTGGAAGGTGGGGAGCCCTCCTTGTTGCTATTTTCTTGAAATAAAATATAGATTGTGAAAGCTGTAAGCCTAATTGCTATTTTAATTTATTTGCCCAGTAGGCTAGTGCAATTTTGGTTTTGTGTAGGCCTATTGGTATGAAAAAACAACATCTGAACAACTTGCTATTTCCCCAAAATACATGTCTTGTTTTTGCCTTCAAAGACAATAACAATTGTAGACTATATCAAATGCATATTGTCATGCAGTGACATAACGATAATTGAGATAATGCAAATAGTTAATCATTACCTAGTTGGGCTAACAATTTTAACTTCTTGCTGTAGGTCTACATCATCATCATCCTCTGCCTTACCTGCCTCTGGTATAATGCATTTCCACCTCTCACTCTATCAGTCTTGCTTGTCCATCTTCTCGAATTAAAATGATATATTGTAACAGGCCAATCTGGTTGGCAAAACGTCATTAAATATTGCTAAGTTATTTAACTATATTGTGGATGTAGGGCTATTTTGTTGTATATAATGAGTACCCAGATGCAGCGTAGGCAACACAATGACATCAGACAGAGCCATGCTGGCCAGGGGAAAAACGTTTGCGGGCCGCCTCGGTATGTTGCAATATTAATATTCTCCAAGCAGTCTAGTTGATTCAAAACGTTTCAATATTATCTGAGCTGCCTCGTTCGTTGGCTATGTGGGCAGCATTGAAATAAACCTGACTCAATGAAAACTGTTACTAACCCTATATTCTCGCAAATTGATACTGACTTTGTGACCAACATGATCATATTTACACTTTGTAGTTCATTTTGACACTAGAATAAATGTTTCTGACTCATATCGATACCACATAGACCATTTTCGACTAGAGAAGTTGTTTGTTTTTGGTTCAGTTGCCGTTTAAATATGTTTCGAATGGTCAGGAAAAAAACGTTGTCTTACAGACAGGGTATCAAGAAAGAAGCAGCAGGAGGCCTAATAAATATTTAATTTGGCAAGTGGCGAATATCATGTCTGTGCTCTAGAAATTAGAATGTACAGTTAGGCCCATCTTAATTAATCTCCTATGAGACGGGCAAATCAGAAGACCGCCTGAAAAAAATGCGCCAAAACAGCAGAATTGAGGTAGGGCTAGCCCATGCCCTCCAAATCCACTCACCCAAATCGTTGACATCATTTGTTGAATAATTTCACCTTTGACTTTTGTTTTGTTTAATACTTTTGGAATAATACATGTTTAATGTTTATCAATTACAACCAATGTTCTTATAATTCGGTGCAGGGCGAGTTTGGCAGAGAAATTATACAAGCCATGAGTGTTGGAGAAGATAAGAAAACCAATGCATTGCTGAACAGAGGTCAGTCTTGGAGGTCGGTGTTTTGCCTAATATGGTTATTTGTTAGCCTACTAGAAAGCATAAAATGAACACTGGAGGCTATCTAACCCTTTTAGTTTTATTTAATGTATTTTCTAACCAAAAATAGTTTTTGAGTATTAGTATTAAGTAAATTAACTTGAGTTTATGTTTAGATTTCTGGGATTATTATCAATATCCCATATAATAGGCCTATGGTATCATTGGAGCTTCAAATCTCTCTCTCTCTCTCTCTCTCTCTCTCTCTCTCTCTCTGTCTGTGTTCTTGTTTGGAAGAACTATTTGGAAGAAATTCAAGATTTCAAGGACGCACGGATTTGAATTTAACTGGAGAGGCTGAGAGCTAAGGGAAAGAGTGACATAAAGAGGAGAGAAGTTCATTATCCAGCTGAAAAGGAAACCAATGGCTTTCACAGTCTCCATGGGAACCGGCCTTTCTTTTGCTGTCAAACCTATGATAAGGTACTTCACAGCATTAAGCACAAATGTTGCAAGGTAAAAAGAGGAAATATTGCTTTCAAATGCTAATAGATGTTAGATATTGATTGGCATGGTGATTCATGTAGAGCTGTGCCCTAAATGATCACCTGCTCTCCAGCCTTTTGGGAAATGGTGAGTTTTGGCATGAGTGGCTCGGAGGTTATCCATGATGGCTCTGTGAGGCACTGAGGGCCTAGACTGCCCCAGATAACTCTCTCTCACTGATCATAACATTTGGTAGGGAAAAACACAGACTAGCCACACTAAATTCACTGGAAAAGGCAAGCGATTCGTGCATTCGTGTGGAAACTGAATTTCAGCTGAAATTCATAAGCCAAGGGTGATATCTGTTTACTTATTTTCTTGGTGCGGTTAGGTACTTCCACTCTTTCATCACTAACATTATGTAGACACAAATCTTAATTGGACAAGTACAGAGGCAGATAGTCAGCAACAACCAGACCCCACCCCACCCCTCCATCTTCTCTCCTGTTTTAAAATGTAAAATCCCATAAATACCAAACACAGGCTGCTTCGTGTCATCAGCATGTCATCATGCCTCTCAGAGTGGCCTTCAATGAGCTCCACAACACAATGGTGTTCATAGCCCCGGGAGCAGCAAGGTCAGGCCCAAGCACAAGGGCAGGCTGTGGAGGGTGGTGGAGGCCTAGTTAGTGGGGACCAGGGATTAGCATAGCAAGAGGGAGGCAGACAGGCAGGGGAGCCGACGGGCGGGCTTGCTTGCTGAGTGGGCGGGTGGGCAAGAGGGGGCTGTGGCACTCCTGGCAAATAGTTTTAACCCCTATTATAGCAACGGTATGGCGCCTCATCTTATCTGGGCCACTGCAGCCACCCATTAATATTCCGGACATATGGCAGCGCTATCTGTGTCATTGTCTATTAATGGGAGGGATAATCACTCATTCAATTATCAGCCAAAGAGCAATCCCGCCTGCCTACCCTTGGTTCTCACCAGCGCTGGAGCCAAAACAGAGATGCACCAGTGAGAAGGGGAGAGAGATAGTAGGGATTACACCATATTAGCAACTTTAATTAGACAGGTGGCAGGCAGCATGTGAACCAATAGGAGTCTGACTCTGCCGGCGAACAAGAAGAACCTATACAGGAATCAACAAAGATCCCTGCATGAAACGATAAAGTGCCGTAGCTTAAAAAAAAATGTATTTTTTGTGTTAATCTTGAAACTTGAATCTTGACGATCATTGTCTTCTTTGGCATTGGGCAGTGTATCGTTTTTGAGACAGCTTTACAGTCCACTTTAGAAGCATCAAAGTAAGTCAGATCCTGGGTTTACCCCTGGTCAGAAGTGGAAGCTGATGGATACGACTCTTAATTGCTTCCTCTGTCTGCAGCCTGACCCTGGTCCCTGTGGACCAAAGGTTTGTGAAGTGATCCACTGCAGCATTCATCCCTGTTGATCTCTTTGGGGCCCCGGATCCTGCTCTGTCTGTCAGCCTGCTGTGGGATCCTGCTCTGTCTGTCAGCCTGCTGTGGGATCCTGCTCTGTCTGTCAGCCTGCTGTGGGATCCTGCTCTGTCTGTCAGCCTGCTGTGGGATCCTGCTCTGTCTGTCAGCCTGCTGTGGGATCCTGCTCTGTCTGTCAGCCTGCTGTGGGATCCTGCTCTGTCTGTCAGCCTGCTGTGGGATCCTGCTCTGTCTGTCAGCCTGCTGTGGGATCCTGCTCTGTCTGTCAGCCTGCTGTGGGATCCTGCTCTGTCTGTCAGCCTGCTGTGGGATCCTGCTCTGTCTGTCAGCCTGCTGTGGGATCCTGCTCTGTCTGTCAGCCTGCTGTGGGATCCTGCTCTGTCTGTCAGCTTGCTGTGGGGCTCGTGGCCTGGATATGAGGGGGCGACTAAGGGGCTACCACCATGATGACCTCTGGCCAGCTCCTGGCCTCTGGATGGACTCTGTTGCCTTTACCCACACAGGCATGCACTTAAACACACAAGAGGGCAAACACACGCACGCACACACGTGGACTCTCTCTCTCTCTCTCACTCACACTATCGCAGTGAGTATATTTAGTTCTCCTGTGTGCACCCATTCCCTTCAGGAGGTGGGTCATAAGATTGGGGTCACAGGGAAGCTGCAAGTAGGGAAGTTGTAGGGAGTGTAAGAAAGGTAGGAGGTGAAATGTTAACAAAATCGTATAAAATCCAGAGTTTGATAAATTCTCACATTTTAAATTAACATGGGTGTCTGTGGCTGTGGAAGTCCTTTGTTGGAGGGCCCATTTTTCCACTGGAGTTGCGCTCTCACAGGGTCAGCAAAGTTACGAAAGTAATTAAAGCTCCATGATTCACCACTTGCTGCAGTGAAAAGAAAGCAAGCTGTCATTCTGATTTAGAAAAATAAATTACAATTTTAATAATGGTGTAGGGTGGGGGTACGAGGACGTCTGGAGACTTGCTTGGTTGAGAGGAGGTGGGGAGTTACACAAGGGGGGGGGGGGGGGGGTCCAGGGGTTGCTGGCAGCCTACTTATCAATAGTTGCAATTTTTTGAAACCGCATCGGTAGTACATTGCAGAGAGCACAAGTGCCCTTAAAAAAAGAAAATCCCGGAACATTAACATACTGATTTCATGTGCGTGGCAAAGGGCCTGAGCCAATATCAGAGAGGACTCAGCACTCCTATTGTCTGCTGGGACTCTGGTCCCCTCTGATATGAAAATTCAATTATTTTATAACTAGATCTGGCGCTGCGTTTCGACAGTCGACGGTAGCGCCTTGCCAGCTGCATCAGTGTGGGGGACCAGAGGCTCCTGATAGCGAGAGGGAGGCCTTTCACGCCATTGGCGTGTTTTTGGGGGACAAGATTACCTAAATGTGTTGCATTTAATGAATGAAAGTTAATTTAATGCCCTGCCATTATCTCACTCAGGTAATTCCAATACCGTACCCAATCTATGTTTACACACACTCACGCACTTGCGCACTCACTCATTCTTTAACACTTTGAATCTGATTCCCCTATACGCTGTCTGCCTCCAAATATGTTATGTATATATTTATTTTTCCCTGATGTGTATATGCTTAGAAAGGTAGAAACTATATCACACTGAAGTCCTTTTCTATGAGATGTCAGTCGTTTCCAGGAAGCAATTTCATTGGTTTAGAATAAATGCAATGTGCAATATCTATATTTATTTTGAAGGTGCATGAACATTGTTCAAATATGCACACGTTTCCAGTTTGTTTACAAGGTGTCAATGTATTTGTTTACGAGGCGATAAGGTTGTGCGTGCTTTTATTTAACGCATAAGGAAAAGGTTTTGGACCTTTACAAATCCAAATGTCCTTGAGAAAAGCAATATTGTAATAGGTGAAGTGTAGCGATTTACTGCCGGTAAGCATGTTAGCATCTTGTACGAGGCGGAAGTCTGTGACGTTACGGAGCTACAGAGCTGTATGTTGCTGCGTTCATTATCTAAAGACCGGCCTTGTCCTATATTTTCCCATCAGATACAGCAGCGTCGTCACCGTTATATATCCATGTTGTTGACTGAGGCTTCACTGTGCTGGCCCCCTCGACACCTACAGTCCTCTCCAGTTTGGGGGGGTGGGGGTTCTGTTATGAGCAAGGGGGACAGGAAACCCAAACCCCCCCCCACCCCACCCCTCCCCCACCCCCTGTCTTTACCCAGCACTCCCCAAACCCCAACATGGACCTCCTTCTTTACCCACCTGGAACATGGTGAAGACAAACCTGCCTCCTGCCTTTGCTCATTAGGACATGGTGGAGTAGTGGAGTACATTCAGTTCTCACCCAGTAACATTAATTAGTATTCTCTGCAGGGGGACTGCCATTAGCACTTCATTAGCAGTAAGAGTACCATTCAGACAGGGGACAGTCAGTGTCCAACACAATATGTTCTGGCTCTGTCTCTGTGTGTCACGGCAAAATGCTCCAATGTGAAGGAAACGGCCTCCTTTTGTTAGCACGTGTGTTTGGTGTGTGTGTGTGCAAAGTGCGCGTGTGCTATCCTTTCTTGCATATGCCTGCCTTTTTGTCTTCATGGTTAGCTGAGGGCTAAGATTTTGTTTTAAATACCCAGGAACTTATATCCCCTCCAAGCTACAGCCATGAAAGGGATCATTTTTCCTGTCCTTAAGAAAAGCTGGCCACACAGGTCTGTGCTGTGTGAGTGTGTGTTTACTTTACGAATAACTCTCTCTGTCCTCTCACTGCTCTGGTCTGCTGTAAGGCCAAGCAATGGCTTTTCTATCAGCAGTGTGTAAGCTCAGATAGTAGGGCTGGTTGGTAGTAAGCTTTTTACCTCCGGTCACACGGAAGATCTGATGAGCAGGCATTCTGGTCCCCTTTTCTCTTCTCTCTACCTGCACACCAGAACTACGGAACAGACATGGGGAAGAGACAGGGGAGTTCCAGCCCCCCCGCCTCACCCCTCGAACGTACCGCCCCCACCATCAGCTCCCCTGTTCCCCATGGCTCAGGCGGACGGTGGCGGTGGTACCTTTTACTTCCCTAAATCCTAGAGGCGGAGAGCTGTCATTTGCCAATTTGGCCTGAATGAGGCGGCGATGGATTGAATGTCGTTTTCCCACCAGGCTTCGCCATCCAGCCCAGCAGGAGAGGGAGGGCGGCAGTGGGGAGGCGGGAGGGCGGCAGTGGGGAGGCGGGAGGGAGGCAGAGGGGAGGCGGGGAAGGGGTGTAATGCTAGAGTAAAATGAGAGCTTTATGGCATCTAATAGTATGTGATGGTGTCACTGATGTGGAACTTCCAGTAAAGACACCGCAGGTTGTTTGCCTTGCTTGCTCTCTCTCTCTCTCTCTCTCGCTCTCGCTCTACCGGCTGGGCGCTGACACACCTGTAAGATTATATGGGCCCAGCCTCTCCTCTAAGAGCTGTAATTTCTCCCTGATCAATATAATTATAATCTCCACATCACCCTCTCTAATGTCAATGGGCCACGACTGGTCCTGTTCAATGTTGTTGATAAAGCCCCCTCAGTACAAACACACACACACACACACACACACACACTACATACATATATATACACTACATAGCCAAAGGTATGTGGACACCTGTATTTCATATTCAGTGTATTGCATTGTGGGCTATGTAGGGGGGGAGTAAAAACATCTTATTCCAAACATTTCATTCCAAAATCATGGGCATTAATATGGAGTTGGTCCCCCCTTTGCTGCTATAACAGCCTCCACTCTTCTAGGAAGGGTTTCCACTAGAAGTTGAAATATTGCTGCAGGGACTTTTTTTCATTCAGCCACAAGAGCATTAGTGAGGTTGGGCACTGATGTCGGGCGATTAAGCCTGGCTCACAGTCAGCGTTCCTATTCATCTCAAAGGTGTTCAATGGGGTTGAGGTCAGGACTCTGTGCAGGCCAGTCAAGTTCTTCCACACCGATCTTGACAGACCATTTTTGTATGGACATCGCTTTGTGCACGGGAGCATTGTCATGCTGAAACAGGAAATGGCCTTCCCCAAACTGTTGCCACAAAGTTGGAAGTACAGAGTCCTCGAGAATGTAATTGTATGCAAAGATTTCCCTCCACTGGAACTAAGGCCTAGCCCGAACCATGAAAGACAGCCCTAGACCATTATTTATCCTCCACCAAACTTTACAGTTGGCACTATTCATTGGGGCAGGCATAGTGTTCTCCTGTCATCCGCCAAACCCAGATTCGCCGTCGGACTGCCAGATAGTGAAGTGTGATTCATCACTCTAGAGAACGCGTTGTCACTGCTCCAGAGTCCAATGGCGGCGAGCTTTACACCACTACAGCCGACACTTGGCATTGTGCATGTTGATATCAGGCTTGTGTGAGGCTGTTCGGCCATGGAAAACCATTTCATGAAGCTCCCGACGAACAGTTCTTGTGCTAAAGTTTCCAGACACAGTATGGAACTCGGTAGTGAGTGTAGTAACGGAGGACAGATGCTACGCGCTTCAGCACTCGGCGGTCCCATTCTCTGAGCCTGTGTGGCCTACCACTTCGCGGCTAAGCCGTTGTTGCTCCTAGACGTTTCCACTTCACAATAACAGCACTTACAGTTGACCAAGGCAGCTCTAGCAGGGCAGAAATTTGACGAACTGACTTGTTGGAAAGGTGGCATCCTATGACGGTGCCACGTTGACAGTCACTGAGCTCTTCAGGAAGGCCATTCTACTGCCAATGTTTATCTATGGAGGTTGCATGGTTGTGTGCTACACCTGTCAGCAATGGGTGTGGCTGAAATAGCCAAATCCACTCATTTTAAGGGGTGTCCACATACTTGTGGCCATGTAGTCGGTTTGTGTTGTACTGGCTGTATAAAGCACACAGAGAAAGGGAGGGGTCACAGGAAGTAAAGTGGTTTCCTTTAGGGTCATTGTAATCTTCATTAATCCCAGGTAGACTGGGAGCTTTGAGTGTCCTCCACTCGCACTCCAACCTAGAGATACGGGGAAGATGAAACTTAACACTGGGACATGGCTCAAGGCTATGAGCCTCCCCTCACCCCCAACACACACACAAACACACAGCCTACCTCTCGTCTCTCACACACACACACCCAAACAGACACATACACACACCAACACACGCACACACACACAGACACACATACACCAACACATGTACGCACACACAGACGGACACACACACCAACACAGACATACACACAGAAACACACAATCAAGCATTACACTGACTGCCTTATCGATTGCTAGCATGTTAGTCTAAAGCCCCATTGGGCGCTCATGCTCTGAGAGATGGGAGGTTAAAGGCTTCTTAAATGTCTATATCAATCTGCAGGGTTGTCACGGTGACAAAGACTGGAAACAGAACATCATTAGCTGTCAGCACGTGTCACGCAGGATCATCAGAACAACATCCTAGAAGTGGATGGATGGCCCTCACTGTCACTATCTCTATGGACATTAGGGCTAGATCAGCCTCTAATGGCATTGCTGTAAATACTGTTTCTGGCCCCAAATGGTTTTTATAGTTTGAACTCAAATGATCATTAATGTATTTGTACTTAGTTAACCTGCTCAGATGACATGAGTATATCTTAGAAATCCAGAAATGCAATATCCAGTATTACAGTGGATCTAATAGCACTGGATTGCATTGTTTCTCTTAATACAATCTGTTGAATACTAATATGCTTTTGACCCAGTAAGGGTATTGTCCATTCACGGCCACACAACGAGCATTGTAGTCCATTCTCCTGGGATAGAAGACATTTTGTTTTTGTGCTCTTTTCACACCAGCGCTCCCTTTTCCCACAGAAACCCTCTCCTTTCTCCCGCTCCAAGGCAGCCCTTTTCAAGCTGGGAAGCTCCAGGTCAGTTTCCCTTTCCAAGTTTTACGGCCTGCCATGTTGTCTATTCTGTTCAGCTATTTAAAAAATGTTGAATATCAACAATGGCTTTCACTGGTGTATTGTCAACTTTTGTATGAAGCAATCTTGGCTGAATGAGATGGGTCCCAGAGCAGGGAGGGCTTGGCTGCGGCATGCATCGCAACACCACTGGCGCCTGCCTGGCTCTCTTTCTCTCTCTCTCTCTCTCTGCTACAGGCAGGATCATGGAGGCAGGAGCAGCCGTCCCTCTAGTCCCTGTCTCAGCCCAGCCGCTGGGGTCTGCATGGGGCTGAGAAAGCCACCCCCTCGTCAGTACTCTCCACGAACCCATCCTCATCCCAGTTTCCCCTCCCCCTGCCTCTGGCCCTGTCGTCTGGGAGCCCCCAAAGGTGTGACACCTCACACAGGGATCGGAGAGCAGGAGCCCCGGGGGCCAGTCAGAGCTGGGTGAGTGTCTGTGCGTGAGCTAGTGGTGGTTGTGAGGGAGGGAAGTGGGAGGGTGGTGTAGAGAGCTGGTGTGTGTCGCTCCGTTCTGTTCTCTGAGTTCGGTTCTCTATAGCTCTATGCAGTTCCGAGGTGGCAGAAAAGCTAAGGGCAACACGTTTTTGGCCTTCATGATTCACAATGTTTTTATTTGCAAATTTATCGAGTAGGAATGCATTTATTGTACGATAAATCATTGAAACATTGTCACGTCCTGTCTGGCAAAAATATCAGATGACTACAGATATCTAATTCTCTGTAAAGGTATTATCTGTTGGTCCTGATGCCATCATTGTGTATTGTGTGTCTATTGAGTGACAAAGTTGGTAAAAATTGTAGGGCAAAAATTTAAGTCACATGGTGGGCACGGCCAACAAAGGAGGTAATGTGATAAGTATGGCTATCAGAGCAGGTGTGTTGCTTTAGATCAGAGCTCAAACTAATGGCAAGTTGGTGATATTCCTAATAAATATAAATACAGACACAATAGAGCTTGCTGACTAATGTACGGCATTGTATTCATACACAAATTACGTTAGCCTAGCTCACATGGATTCAATCGGTACCACTTTTAGAGGACTCTAAATCGAGCTTCAAAACCACTCCAAAGACAACCCTCGTAACAGTTTATGTAATGCATGGCATGATTCACTATTCCCTTCATACGCCTGAATACCTTTGTGCGTTTATGCTGCTGATCATGTGTTTGTACAAGCACGTGCGTCCGTGTTTTGAGTGAATGAGTGAATGAGTGAATGAGTGAGTGAGTGAATGAGTGAGTGAGTGAGTGAGTGAGTGAGTGAGTGAAAGAAAGAAAGTATAAAAGTGAGTGCTCCAGTTGGCAGTAGCTAAGTGTCATTGTGTTGCTGTCAGTGAGGAGTGCAGTGAGTTTGTGAGACATCTCCTCTCCACTGGAGCAGCAGCTTGTATCTGCCATTGACATGTCAGTCTCCGGGGCATTGAGCTGTCCTCATCTCACCCCTGTTGTGGGACACTTGCGTGCAGACACTATGATTCAAGTCAGCACCATGGTATGCGCAAAGTACAGTTGAAGTCGGAAGTTTGCATACACCGTGGCCAAATACATTTAAACTCAGTTTTTCACAATTCCTGACATTTAATCCTAGTAAAAACTCCCTGTGTTAGGTCAGTTAGGATCACCACTTTATTTTAAGAATGTGAAATGTCAGAATAATAGTAGAGAATGATATATTTCAGCTTTTATTTCATTCATCACAATCCCAGTGGGTCAGAAGTTTACATACACTCAATTAGTATTTGGTAGCATTGGCTTTAAATTGTTAAACTTGGGCCAAACGTTTCAGGTAGCCTTCCACAAGCTTCCCACAATAATTTGGGTGAATTCTGGCCCATTCCTCCTGACAGACCTGGTGTAACGGAGTCGGGTTTGTAGGCCTCCTTGCTCACACACACTTTTACAGTTCTGCCCACAAATCTTCTATAGGACTGAGGTCAGGGCTTTGTGATGGCCACTCAAATACCTTGACTTTGTTGTCCTTAAGCCATTTTGCCACAACTTTCGAAGTATGCTTGGGGTCATTGTCCATTTGGAAGACTCATTTGCGACCAAGCTTTAACTTCCTGACTGATGTCTTGAGATGTTACTTCAATATATCCACATCATTTTCCTCCCTCATGATGCCATCTATTTTGTGACGTGCACCAGTCCCTCCTGCAGCAAAGCAGCCCCACAACATGATGCTGCCACCCCCGTGCTTCACGGTTGGGATGGTGTTCTTTGGCTTGGAAGCCTCCCCCTTTTTCCTCCAAACGTAAAGATGGTCATTATGGCCAAACAGTTCTATTTTTGTTTCATCAGACCAGAGGACATTTCTCCAAAAAGTACAATCTTTGTCCCCATGTGCAGTTGCTAACCGTAGTCTGGCTTTTTTATGGTGGTTTTGGACCAGTGGATTCTTCCTTGCTGAGCGGCCTTTCAGGTTATGTCGATATAGGACTTGTTTTACTGTGGATATAGATACTTTTGTACTTGTATCCTCCAGCATCTTCACAAGGTCCTTTGCTGTTGTTCTGGGATTGATTAGCACTTTTCGCACCCAAAGTACGTTCATCTCTAGGAGACAGAACCCGTCTCCTTCCTGAGCGGTATGACGGCTGTATGGTCCCATGGTGTTTATACTTGCTTCCTATTGTTTGTACTCATGAACGTGGTACCTTCAGGCGTTTGGAAATTGCTCCCAAGGATGAACCAGACTTGTGGAGGTCTACAATTTTTTTTCTGAGGTCTTGGTTGATTTTTTGGGATTTTCCCATGATGTCAAGCAAAGAGGCACTGAGTTTGAAGGTAGGCCTTGAAATACATCCACAGGTACACCTCCAATTGACTCAAATGATGTCAATTAGCCTATCAGAAGCTTCTAAAGCCATGACATAATTTTCTGGAATTTTCCAAGCTGTTTAAAGGCACAGTCAACTTAGTGTATGTAAACTTCTGACCCACTGGAATTGTGATACAGTGAAATAATCTGTCTGTAAACAATTGTTTGAAAAATTACTTGTGTCATGCACAAAGTAGATGTCCTAACCGACTTGCCAAAACTATAGTTTGTTAACAAGAAATATGTGGAGTGGTTGAAAAACAAGTTTTAATGACTCCAACCTAAGTGTATGTAAACTTCCGACTTCAACTTTGTGTGTCGTTCTGACGGAGATCCTCTTCATTTAATTTTGGGGCTCCCGAGTGGCGCAGCGGTCTAAGGCACTGCATCTCAGTGCTAGAGGCGTAACTACAGACCCTGGTTTGATTCCAGGCTGTATCACAACCGGCCATGATTGGGAGTCCCATAGGGCGGCGCACAATTGGCCCAGCATCGTCCGGGTTAGGGTTTGGCCGGGGTAGGCCGTCATTGTAAATAAGAACTTATTCTTAACTGACTTGCCTCATTAAATAAAGGTTAAAGAAAAAAGAAAATAAACGTAAAAAAATGATCCCTTGTACAAGTGAAAGGCACTGGCTCTCTGAACGTAGTGTATACACAGGCTACAACCTGCACCATGACAAACCGTCTATTCCTATATTGTTAGTACTGCTAAAAGCATATTACCCTCAGTCAGTAATGTTCAGAACCTAATGTCCTGTAAGTGTGATGCCATACTGTCTGTTTATTTTCCAGAATGGTGTCAGTTCTGATTTAATGCTTGTGTGGTGGGAAGTGTCTTTTTGAGGTAGCTGTATTTTCTAATATGGGTTCCATGTTGAACCCCCCCCCCCCAAAAAAAAAACATTTGTCCTCATTCCAGATGATCTTTTCTGCATATGTAGACCACAGGAGGCTGCTGAGGGGAGGACAGCTCATAATATTATCTGGAATGGCGTGAATGGAATGGCATCATACAAATACACATGTTTGGTGTATTTGATACCAGTCCACTTATTCCACTCCAGCCGTTACCATGAGCCCGTGCTCCCCAATTAAGGTGCCACCAACCTCCTGTGGTGTAGACTATGCACACGTTCATGTGCTATTGCTTATGTTGTACATGTTACCAAATGTTTTTATGAACTTTGTAGTTTGGGTCCTGGATGCTGATTGGCTTAAAGCCGTGGTATATCAGACATGATAAACTGGGTGGTTCGAGCCCTGAATGCTGACTGGCTGACAGCCATTGTATATTAGACCATATACCACGGGTATGACAAAACATTTATTTTTACCATTCTAATTACGTTGGTAACCAGTTTATAATAGCAATAAGGCACCTTGGGGTTTGTTATATACAGCACCTTAGGAAAGTATTCAGACCCCTTGACTTTCTCCACATTTTGTTACACTACAGCCTTATTCTAAAATGGATTAAATAAATGAAAATCCTCACTAATCTACACACAATACTCCATTATGACAAAGTGAAAACAGGTTTAGACATTTTTGCAAATTTATGATTTAAAAAAAAATTATTACCTGATTTACTTAAGTATTCAGACCCTTTGCTATGAGATTAGAAATTGCGATCAGGTGCATCCTGTTAAGTTTATCATCCTTGATGTTTCTACAACTTGATTGAAGTCCACCGGTGGTAAATTCAATTGATTGGACATGATTTGGATAGGCACACACCTGTCTATATAAGGTTCCACAGTTGACAGTGCATGTCAAGCAAAAACCAAGCCATGAGGTCGAAGGAATTGTCCGTAGAGCTCAGAGAGAGGATTGTGTCGAGGCACAGATTTGGGGAAGGGTACTAAAACATTTCTGTAGCATTGACGGTCCCAAAGAACACAGTGGCCTCCATCATTCTTAAATTGAATAAGTTTGGAACCACCAAATCTCTTCATAGAGCTGGCCGCCTGGCCAAACTGAGCAATCAGGGGAATGACCAAGAACCCAATGGTCACACTGACATAGCTCTAGAGTTCCTCTGTGGAGATGGTAGAATCTTCTAGAAGGACAACCTTCTAGAAGGACAACCATCTCTGCAGCCTTTATGGTAGAGTGGCCAGATGGAAGCCACTCCTCTGTAAAAGGCACATGACAGCCTGCTTGGAGTTTGCCAAAAGGCACCCAAAGACTCTCAGACCATAAGAAACAAGATTCTCTGGTCTGATAAAACCAAGATTTAACTATTTGGCCTGAATGACAAGCGTCACGTATGGAGGAAACCTGGCACCATCCCTACGGTGAAGCATGGTGGTGGCAGCATCATGCTGTGGGGATGTTTTTCAGTGGAAAGGACTGGGAGACTAGTCAGGATAGATGGCAAAGATTAAATGAGCAAAGCACAGAGAGATCCTTGATGAAACTCTGCTCAGGACCTCAGACCTCAGGTTCACCTTCCAACAGGACAACGACCCTAAGCACACAGCCAAGACAACGCAGGAGTGGCTTTGGGACAAGTCTCTGAATGTCCTTGAGTGGCCCAGCCAGAGCCCGGACTTGAACCACGATCGAACATCTCTGGAGAAACCTGAAAATAGCTGTGCAGCAGTGCTCCCCATCCAACCTGACAGGGCTTGAGAAGATCTGCAGAGAAGAATGGGAGAAACTCCCCAAATACAGGTGTACCGAGCTTGTAGGTTCTTACTCAAGAAAACTTGAGGCTGTCAAAGGTGCTTCAACAAAGTACTGAGTAAAGGGTCTGAATACTTATGTAAATGTCACATTTCAGTTTTTTATTTTTAATACATTTGCAAAAATTCTAAACAACAGTTTTTGCTTTGTGATTATGGGGTATTGTGCATACATTGATGAGGGAAAACATTTTAATCAATTTTAGAATAAGACTGTAACCTAACAAAATATGGAAAAAGTTAAGGAGTCTGAATAGTTTCCGAATGCACTGTATGGCCAATATACCACGGCTAAGGGCTGTTCTTCTTAAGTACGACACAATGTGGAGTGCCTGGGTACAGGCACATACATATCCCACAAGCCCTTGAACATTATTGTTTAAATATATCACGGTATGACGCAAAATTACTTGTTTACTGTTCTAATTATGTTGGTAACTAGTTTATAATGGCAATAAGGCACCTTGGGGGTTTGTTGTATATGGCCAATATAGCACAGCTAAGGGCTCCATCCAGTCACTCTGTGTTGCATCGTGCATAAGAACAGCCCTTAGCCGTGGTATGTTGGCCATATACCACAACGCCTCTGGCTTTATTGCCTAAATAGACCCTGGTTAAGTCGTGAGTTGATGTGTTGCTACCTCTGGAGGTCCAGCAGGGAGCACAATCATCTGTTTCACCTCTCAAATTGAGCTAAACTCACCCCTCCTTACCACAGACAAGGTGACCACCAGCAGCACCCTCTTCTGAGGCCAGCCCATCCATTACCCTGTCAACACGCCCACTTCCACACCTTACTTCGGGCTCCGCACAGAACAATGGCTGTAATGAAATCATCAGTAATCCCCCAAAATCATCTCGTCACGCTCAAGGTAATTAATGTATTTGGAGGGCGATGGCTAACTCTTAATTAAATTGTGCCCTTTTTTAATGAGACCATGACTGTGACAAAATGTATGGTCACTATCTCCATTATCAAGTGCTTGGCGTGCAACAGAGATTTGTCATTTTCACCCAAATTATGCACAGATTAGGCATAATGACGCTAATGATTAATATATCAATTTTATACTTGTTTGTTTCTCTCTTAAAGATTTGTTAAATTACCTTTTGTAATTACCTCAGCCAGCTTTGGCTGCTGTAAAATCATCCATTTCTGCAATTAATGCACAAGGTATTTCTATTCCACATTTATTTTGGGGGAAAATACAGATAACAACTTCATGGTATTAATCATATTACAACATTGGGTTTATTTCATTAATTAAAGATACACTCTGCCAATTAATTTAGCATTCTCACAATATTATCTTAAACTAATGAAGGCTTGACAAAGAGACTGTTTCTTTTTCTTTTTTAAAGGGGCTAGATTAGTGTTATCTCAATGATGGCTAAAACAAAAAACAGCCGCGTGCTGGGGCATGACGCGAAGCAAGAAAGTGACAATCCAGCACTTTCTCCCAAACAATAAAGGAGAAAGTTTCTATTGTTTTGGGAGAACTGTAGAACATGCCAATGATTCAAAAGATACATGAGAAATAATGAGTGCTGTAATTAACCACGAAGCAGGCAATAAGAGTCTTTAAAACGATAATGCAGAGTAGACAGAGGTGGTTCATAAAATGTGATTTACAGGTGGCAACATCACTAAACAGGAAGGCATCATCAGCCTGCAGACAGACAGGGTATTGTGTTATAAAGCAAGCAGCCTAGGTTAGAACAATGACATTAAGCATACCTTACCCAGAGTCATATACACTCTCTATGGCTCTGACTGTACTTACCCCTCTGTCTCAGCACACGTCTTTTGTGCTGACTACATAGTATTCGCCACATTACACATATAGTGAAGGCATCCACAAGACTAATAGACCACCACAGATACAGGGCTACAGTTCATTCAGAGAGGAGATGGCTGGATATGATTTGCCCATAGGATCAATTGAGATGACAGAGATTACAACAGATTATAATCTAAAGGTTTTTTTTCAATTGAGGAAATTGTCAACTACAGAATCTGCTCTGAACAAACATAGAAGTTGTCATGTTAAGTCCTCATTCTAAAACAATGGGTTGTTAGAACTCCCGGCTTGACTCACTAGCTCAGAAGCAATGACCATATTTATAGAAACGTTCTGCTTAATTAAAACTTAATCGAAATTAGCTTTCAATGGTCGTGATCTTATAATGCAGGGTAATTCTTCATTTAATGCACCATATACCAAATGTGTTCTTATGGCTGTTTTTTAAATCATCCATACTAAAAGTAAGGGATTATTGTTTTAAAATGTGCTCCAGGGAGGAAAAGGAAATGGTACGTTCATTTTAAATGCTTCTTCTCTAATGCCCTTTTTGTGTGACATATGTTAATTATAACTTTGAGTTTCATTGGTTTATAACCCTTATATGAAATGCATATTTTGCTTAAAGGCCCAGTGCAGTCAAACACGTGATTTTCCTATGTTTTATATATATTTCCACACAATGAGGTTGGAATAAGGCTGTGAAATTGTGAAAATTATAATGCCCTTTTAGTTTAAGATATGTTTGAAAAGACTGCCTGAAATTTCAGCCTGTTTTGGTGGGATGGTGTTTTGCCTTCTATGATGACATCACCATGCGGTAAATTAGTTAACAGACCAATAAGAAGGAGAGTTCCAAACCTCTTTCCCAATAAAAACTCATTTTCAGTTCCCCCCTCCCCACACAAACCACTCCCAGACAGTCCTAGCAAAATTCTTGCTTGAGAAATGTCCCTTTGCTAAGAGGCCATTTTAGTTTTTGACCCTTTTTAACCATTTAACAGTAAGGTACTTAATTGTTACCCAGAAATGATATTGAGATTAAAAACAGCTGCATTAGACCTTTAAGGAGTCCTTCAGGAGTGACTAAATGATTTCCTAAACTCAGTCTATTCAATTTAGTCACACATTAAGGGTGTTATTTATTCTAAAACACAAGTAAACAACCAATTACACTTTAGTGTTCAGGATATTCATTTGAAATAACCTTTTCCGGAGAGGAAGAAGCTATTGCTACAGTCCATTTAGGCCTGAGAGTTGTAGCTCAAAGGTGACTGTATCTTATGTCTGTAAGGTGAATGCTGTCTCCTCAGTGGATGTGTGCGTACGTGTCACACGTGTATCGGTGAGTCTGTGGGTGTGCCTGAGAAAATGTGTTTATGTATGCAGCCACGAATACGACACCAAGTAAGACACATAAACCCAGAAGTGGCTAGCCTCAGGACACTCTATTGGCTAATTGAGATGGAGCAGAGAGAGTGCTGGGTGGTCACGCCTTGTCTGCTGATGACAGTGGTGGGTTAAAGAGATTACACCGGGGACTGTGTGTGTCAGCAGCCATGGCCCGGCCCTACTCACACTGGAACACAATGAGCAACGACATGCTTGGGCTGCTGGGAAAAAAATAAGCCTCCATTTCAGGCATTCCTCAGACAGCTACAGGAGGGTCATAACATGTTGCATGTTGTCTTTGCGTCCCAGCTCAGTTGAGATGGTTACATTCCAGAGGACCCAACAAAATCCAATCACATTTTATTTGTCACATGCGCCGAATACAACAGGTGTAGAGCATACCGTGAAATGCTTACTTCCAAGCCCTTAACCAACAATGCAGTTAAGAAAAATAGGAGTTAAGAAAAATATTTACTAAATAAACTAAAGTCAAAAAATAAAAGGGCAACATTAAAATAACAATAACGAGGCTATATACAGGGGGTACAGGTTAGTCGAGGTAATTTGGGTAATATGTTCATGTAGGTAGGTGTAAAGTGACTATGCATAGATAATTAACAGTGAGTAGCAGCAGTGTAAAAAAAAGGGGGGTGGGGTCATTGCAAATTGTCCAGGTAGCCATTTGATTAGCTGTTCAGCAGGCTTATGGCTCGGGGGTAGAAGCTGTTAAGAAGCCTCTTGGACCTAGATTTGACGCTCCGGTACCACTTGCCGTGCGGTAGCAGAGAACAGTCTAGGGTGGCTAGGGTGGCTGGAGTCTTCCTTTCCTCTAGAGGTCCTGGATGGCAGGAAGCTTGGGCCCAGTGATGTACTGGGCCGTACGCACTACCCAAGATGCAATTTGGGTGGTGGTGGTGAGCGTGGACATAATATAATGCCTCAGAGCTGAGCCTCACCGGTGCAATGAAAACACAACAAGTGACTCTTCTGCAGCAGTGAAAAAAATGCACCTCTCTCCATTAGCTCCAACAGACATATGAAACACCACTAAAGGTCATTGGCCCCCTGTGAAAAGGGGAAGTTAGTAATGTTCCGAGTGTTGGTTTTGTGTATTTTTGAAGGTGTGACGGACAGTCCCTCCATCTAATGACTGACTGGGTCATGGACGTGGCTTTCAATGACATGATGCTCTAACAGTCACGCACTGCCTCTCATCCTCTGGTTCACAATCACACAGCTTGTTTAGTCATGAAACCCACTTCCCCCAGCCCTCATTTACACCCACTATGTGATGCATTGGGAGCAGTGATGCTATAAATACAGGCATCTCTTGCATCTTTAGCCTATGGAAGGAACAAATGTTGAGGAGTTGTTAGACCTGTCTGTTCTCTGCATTGTGTTAACAAAATCTGGGCATTATATTGTTTTAGAGAGAGAGAACAGTCTTTTGTTTTCTTTTGGGAATTGACCCTCACATATTTCCCAAATATGTATTTATAGATGGCATACAATCCTTGACATGGACTGTTTTTCGAAATGATGCTAATGTGACAGATAAATGCTTAAAGATGCCAGCTAAATGAATCACGGCTGCTCACTGTCGGCTACTACTTGATATGCTTGGCTACAACAGTGACGTAGGAGTTGCCGCGCACATGATGCAAACTGGTGTGATATCGTTAGGATCAATAAACAGACAGTAATTCCCGTCTGCTGCAGTGATGCTGTTGCTCGTTAGTAAAAAAATAAATATTATACGCACAATTGAGGAATATTGTCTGACACTGGCATCGACTATTATGCATGGCACATTAGGCCATTTTTAAAGGGTCTATAGACAGCAGACTGAAAACATACTGTACAAAAATATGGAAATGGGAATACTGAATTAACATTCAGTTATAAATGAATTAACAATAATGTACGCCGTTTAGTTGTATTCTTAGACATACGGAGTGTGTATCCTGGTTATTTAACTTTGCAGAAATCTTTCATTTGGGGGATTCAAAGTTGTGGTCATTTTGTCAATGCAATTAGTACATTACGTAATCTCTGGTGACATGTGATTAGAAGTTAAAATGACCCTGCATTACATCCAGACATTAAACACGTGAAAATATAGCCTATATGCAGCAACGCATGCGGTTAATAACATTAAACATCTACAGGAGCATGCCTTCGTTCAACTGTTATGACTTTTACAATAAACGAGGGTAATAACCCCACTGTACTGCCCTTCCTTGAAGTGACACATGCATATTATTTTAGGACGCAGCCGTTCACACTGGCACAATGGGAACAGCAGACCGTACGTAAATTGCATCTTCATTTGCATTCCTGGTCCAAAAATCATGCAAATCTTAATGAGACAGTCTCTATTGTGGCTGTAATTGAAAACCCATTCTTTATTAATTACTGTTTCTCAAAGGCCTTGTCCGCAGTCACTGAGCTGAAACAAAAAAGTTATTGATTCCAGAGG
Source organism: Salvelinus fontinalis (assembly GCF_029448725.1). Lineage (NCBI taxonomy): Eukaryota > Metazoa > Chordata > Actinopteri > Salmoniformes > Salmonidae > Salvelinus > Salvelinus fontinalis. The sequence continues at coordinate 50,741,323 of NC_074670.1, read as the reverse complement.
CCGTGGGGTTTAAATGGACATCTAATGCAATGGTTTATAGTCCGTTTGAGGGGATATCCATATTTTCCCAGGCCAAATGTAGAGTTTTCCCTTATGGATTAAATAGAGAACTGGCGGATCAGTTTCACATTTATAACACATTTATTTTCTCTTTCATTGTATGCCAAGCAACAAACCCTTATAGCCAGCAACTAAAACCACCACAATGATTTATTTACAGGTATATTGATAAGGCTAGTTAAATACCACAGATACACCTCTCTATTCAATTTGGGGGGTTTAAATCAGCCAAAAGTCTTTATTTAAAAATGATAAACGCATAAACGGCCACGTCTAATATATTTATTTCAGTGGGGATATTATGTTTTTCATGCGCCTTGCAGCTCTGCGCCAGCACATTGTCCGTCCTGAATTCAATTTCTCTGACCAAAAGCTTTATTCAGTCAGTTACGCTAAGCTTGCATAGGGAACTGCGTCTCCTTTCAATGGGGGAATTAATGCAGCTTTTGTGTCAATTAGACCGAAGTAGAATGAATTTTAATTAGCCTAAAGCCCTGCGCAAATATCGTTGTTCATTATATACTATTTAGTATATCTACCTCCTCATCATATTGTGTGAAATAGAGATTATACAACATGAAGGGTTGCACATGTATTAGTGTAGGCTATAGTGTTTTATCCTGAATTCACCATCTGGGGAATATGCTTTTACCCAATACATTTTATTAAAAAAAGATTTTTGTATAAATTGGACTATAAAAAAACGGCTTGGTTGGCCAAGCCTGTTCTTGTCAATGAATGGGATCTCTTGGCCAATTGTTGATGAGAGGGCTTCTGTTGGTGCTGGGGCAGGTTATCGAACGAGGCTTTAGTTGGATATTTCACAGAAAATATCTCTGTGTGTCTTGGATGATATACCATATTGAAGACATTTTTATAAAATATGCTTTTTTATTTGCCACTAAATTGCTGCATCTATTGGTGATGCATGACAAGTTGATCAAATTAAAATGAAGGTCCTGTTCAGAAATAAACTATCAGATATGGCTACTTTTGTTTGCATGCTCGTTGCACATTACTCGGCATACTTGAAAGTATTTGGAGTACATTTGTGAATGTTCAACAGTGTGATTCTGAAAGCCGTGACGCTCTGGGGCCTGAGGGGCATGGAACTCGCTGAGGCCGAACACTGGCAGGCTTTGCTGGTGGTCCTCCTCGCCCTCCACTGTCCTTAATTAGGAAATTAGGTGCACATCGTAGGTCCTCCTTACTGAGCCCCGAGTTTTTCTTTTCCCGCTGTCTGGTCGATTACCATAAAACGATTACAAGCGGATCAGTTTTTGAATCTTCCCAGATAAACAAATGACTGGTTTCTGAGAATTAGATGGGTTAACTCAAGCACAGAGGTTCAGCGACATGTCCTGTGCTCTGTTAATGGCGGACCAATCAACACAGCTTTTCACTGAAATGCGCGGGGGGATGTCTGCTCTCAATTGATTAACGTCGAGGCAAATCAATATTTTGATCTATGAGCTGGATAGCAAGTGTAGAACTGCGTTTCTATGGCTATTAATTTATTTTGTCTTCAACTAAATGAAATGTACTCTTTCTCTATAGACACATTTTCAATGTTCGCCATCGTCAAATGTATTACATCAGGTTGTTATTATGTGGTAGGCCTATATGGACTCTGGATACATTTAATGTCAGGCCTGTGTATTTTCAAGCCTTGATAATAATTATGTTGAAAAAAGGTTACAATATTTAATGTTTTGAACAATCTAACTTTTCGATATTGAAATCCAATTCATAAGCATAAATATGCTTACACAACTCCAATATGTTAGATGTAAATTGAGATTTTTTACTTCTTTTGGTGAAATCCTGAAGTCTTTAGTGTGGAGAATTCCCTCATGAATATTTGAAACCCTAGATTGCTCACAGATCTGTGGTACTCAATATTGAGTGGCGGAGGTGTTAATTGAGGACGTTTTCGACTGGCGAAGGCTTGTAGTCATTAGCAGGTGTAAAGTTTGCCTGAGGGCTGCGAGAGAATGTCATATCTGTTTAAACTGCTCAACAGGAGCGGTGTTTCGGGTCGTTTGTAAAGCAACATATGTAAATCGGTGACTCTCCGCGGTGACCATTTTAACAACCATTAGCACTACAGAGCGAAAACGTTTTACGCACACGGCTGTCGAATTTTACGACAAGTTAAATACGAACATTAATTTTCTCAGAGCACCATCAACCCTTCAAAATAAACTTTTCGAGGAGGTACCTTGTTCGAGCTATAGGCAGTCGTCTCTCCACAAGAGGTCGTTGATGTATCAAGGTTTCGTCTTTCGCCGGTGTGCCAGTCCCAATGTTGGCTGTTTTTAGGACTGGCTACTGAGATAAACCAAAACTAGTGGAGAAATAGCAAGTGAAGTCGCACTTGCATATATAAACGGACACAGCAAACTGACATTTTAATCCAGTCTATTGTGACAATTACGCACATTTACGCAGTTTATTCCAAGTAACCCACATTTATGTTTCCAAAATGTTCAAGCTTTTTTGATTAATCAGAATTTGTCAACATATTAACAATTTAATAAATTAATTCAATTCATGACAAATCCCCATTTTGAAAATGATAATCAGACACATTTTCAATAGGCCTTTTTTTTAAACAGATTGGCGTCTGAAATTGGCTGCAATTGAAATGGTATTGACACAAACCCTTCCGTATGAGGGAGCACGATAACCTCAAATTCTATAGATGCCAGTCCAGCACAATAGTATTATCTTGATATTTAAAGGACGTGAGAGAATTCATGAATGAAGGGAGAGAATACCACTTTTCTGCCTCGATATTTGCCTTGCACTCATTTAGGCCTTTTGGAACCCCGCCTCCATGTCGCCACTTGAATGGGATTATTTGATTTCCACCTTTTTCTTTAACAAGACCGTTTACAAATTAAGAAATTACGCCTGGCGCACTTGCTCTATATATAGACAGGGTTTGCCCGAATTAATTCATAATAGTTTTATACGCAAGTGTAAAATTGTATAGCACTTACAAGTCTATACCATTTACAAACTCCAACCTATATATTGCACTATTAGGCTAATATATTTGATGATCAATTTAAATTGTCGACGTGATCCGTTCAATCAAATGTATTTGTTTTATTTAAAACGCTACAGGCTAAGATTCCTTTTGTTTCTGTCCGGTTTCAGACATATTCTAAAATGCATATATACATTTAGAGTACGCTTTAATTACTTAGATCAACTAAAATATAATTTAACTGCCTTATAACGTGTTCTTTATGTATAAAGTTGAATATCTCTCTCTCCAACTCAGCCCAAAACAGAGCGCTGTGATTGGTCGAGAGCCACTCATTGTTACACTGTCAATCCAAATCACATGGCCCAGGCACTAATAACAGCTGAGGTTGGCGGACAAGTTTGCAGAGTTCTGTTTTAGAGCCGTGGTGAACAGAGCTTGCTGACGAGAAGTGAGACATTGGAAGCACCTGGCAAAACCTTAGCTTCTTTTGACAACTTTTTTCCCTCACACGAGTCTGGTGGTCAGTACTATTTCTACCTCTCTTTTAGTCTGAGGGCATTTTGTTATACATTTTCCGCGCCTGAGAGTTTACATTTAAAGCCGTTTGAATGTATAACATGATGGAAACCGAGATCAAGAGCCCGCTCCCGCAGTCCAATTCGGGCTCCGCTGCGGGCAACAAGAACAATAGTGCCAACGACCAGGACCGGGTGAAGAGGCCTATGAACGCTTTCATGGTGTGGTCCCGTGGACAGCGGAGAAAGATGGCACAAGAGAACCCAAAAATGCACAACTCTGAGATCAGCAAGCGGCTCGGTGCAGACTGGAAACTTTTGACCGACGCAGAGAAGAGACCCTTCATCGACGAGGCCAAGCGTCTGCGCGCCATGCACATGAAGGAGCATCCGGATTACAAATACCGTCCCCGCAGGAAGACCAAAACCCTGCTCAAGAAAGACAAGTATTCTTTGCCAGGAGGACTTCTGGCGCCAGGTGCCAACGCTGTTAACAACGGCGTCTCGGTGGGACAGCGGATGGACAGTTATGCTCACATGAATGGCTGGCCAAACAGTGCGTACTCCCTCATGCAGGACCAGTTGGCCTACCCTCCGCATCATAGCATGAACAGCCCTCAGATCCAGCAGATGCACCGGTATGAGATGGCAGGGCTCCAGTACCCCATGATGTCCTCGGCGCAGACCTACATGAACGCAGCGTCCACGTACAGCATGTCCCCAGCATACACGCAGCAGACCTCCAACGCCATGGGCTTGGGCTCCATGGCATCCGTATGCAAGACTGAGCCGAGCTCACCTCCACCGGCGATTACCTCCCACTCCCAGAGAGCGTGTTTGGGGGATCTGAGGGATATGATCAGCATGTACCTGCCTCCCGGTGGAGACGGCGCGGATCACTCTTCCCTTCAGACCAGTCGGTTACACAGTGTACATCCGCACTATCAGACCGCGGGGACTGGCGTGAACGGAACGCTACCCCTAACCCACATTTGAGAAAATGACTGAACTTAAGTACTTCGGATACTTGAACATTTTGATTGCTAAAAGAGTCGACGTTCAGTAGTTTTGTTTAAAACAAATGAAATTGTATTTTTTATCTCATCTCAATGAGTTGTCCATGTTAAAAGCATTTTTAAAAGTACATATCCTGGACTGAAGTTGAATGTTGAGCCCACCAGAGTAAATTGCATTGCAAAGAGTCTTTTATCATGAGTATACGCAATCAAATTCTGTAGGAGAAATGGACTTCTATATTTTAATGCAATTTTTTTTCTCTATGAAAAAGGCACGTGGCCTCATGAAGACGCCATTGTATTTCAGAAAAGCTGGATGGAGAGTTGGATCATAAATGTTTACACTTAATTTGTAGAATGTCCGTTTGTGTCGGCTGTGTCAATCTTTGTAGTCTTTTTCTTTATGACCTAGGTTTTAATGAAATGTAAGACTGTGCGGGTCGCAAGCGCAAGTTTATTTATAGTAAGTTGTTTTTTTTAAGCTTGTGAACCCTCTGTAGGCCTACGTCATGTTCCATTTTTTGTTTTGTGACAATTTCCCTTTCTGTGATGTTTTGACAGTGTCAGGTTAACCCATATCATGGGCCAAGAGGTTTTATTTAAAACTGACGTTTCTACTTTAAGACCATCCTCTATTCTTAAATGATGAATAAATTTGTACGAAACAAGATTACTGACTCCTATGTTTTTTTGGGTGATTGTGTGGGGTATGAGCCACCTGTGTTGTATTTGTCTATAGGGGATATGACGTGAGTTTGATGGGTGAAATCTGTCAGGTATCCTAGGAGAGATGCCGCCTCACAGAATGAAATGAGCATAACATTGAACAGCAAGTGATTTATCTTAGACGATGGGTGTAACGAAGTTTGACTAATAAACTCAAACATGCTGGATGAACGCGGTCTATAACTCAAGTTTTCCTCAAATAGGTTTACTGTAAACAAAAAGTTAAATCTAGGTCTAAAGTAGCGTGTAGCCCAATATTTAGGATAATTCTGTTAAATTTAATGACTAGTCTAATCTCTAACAATTATCGAAATATACGCCTATTTGAATTAACTTTGGTTGCAGAGTACATTTTTGACTCCATGAATCTTATGTAGGCCTATTCCTAAATAAGGGGTATCAATGATTAGCCTACTGACTTGTACAATGTTGTTTTGACATAGGAAAACAACGCAGCACCTTTTAAATATCTCAATGTAAAAGATAATGCGCCAATAAAAAGTATACCTAACCATTCCAAGTTACTGCTGACATTTTCCCATACTTATCTGAGAAGGGAGATTGTTTAATTTACTCTGTCCTGAATTGAACTTCTTACTGATTTGCTTCTAGGCATATTGGACAGCTTTAATCAATAGTTGAACTTTAGTTTCTTACCAAACCATGCAACATAGTGTAGCCTACTCAATATAGTTTTCCTTTCGAAATGGAATGTTTTGTCGGTAAGCTATATTTACTGTGGTCTATAGTTGGTTTTATGGAATGTGTCTCTGAATGGTTCTATCAGATAAGTTATGGTGACAACTGCCAAGCTGGTGAACTATGAAAGTTGTGTTGACTTTCTGTTATAATGTAATCGTTTAGACCGCTCATTTTTACACCTTGGAATTCAGCAACGTCTTCCTCAAGTCTTTCCAATATTGACTTTGGATCAATGTATATCAACATTTTACATTCATACATATTATAGTGGGATAAGTTGAGCCGTTTTTTATATTCAGCGTCACTCTGACAAGGCAGAGATAGTATTGTTTCTAACGAAGATATCTATGTGTATTCCTGGAAATAATCAGAATTCATGTAAACATTACAGTTTTGAAATCTGGTCTTTTGGCACAACTTACCCCGGCTGCGGGACAGGGTAAATTAAGCTGCCTTAAAATTTCTGTACAGAATGAAATATTACCACTACCTTTTAAATACCATATCAATCGTTATTTACAAAACACAATTCAACACAATCACAATCTCTTTTTTTGTATTTAATAAGTTTAAGCTTAACACAGGCTTATCACCTAACATATTTTACTTTTTAAAACAGATTTAACATAGGCTCTGTTGTTACCTCATATCCCAACGATAATCAAATCAAGTTTATTTTATATAGCCCTTCGTACATCAGCTAATATCTAGAAGTGCTGTCCAGAAACCCAGCCTAAAACCCCAAACAGCAAGCAATGCAGGTGTAGAAGCACGGTGGCTAGGAAAAACTCCCTAGAAATGCCAAAACCTAGGAAGAAACCTAGAGAGGAACCAGGCTATGAGGGGTGGCCAGTCCTCTTCTGGCTGTGCCGGGTGGAGATTATAAGAGAACATGGCCAAGATGTTGATAATGCCTTGCATTACGCCTGGGAAGAAAACTCAACTTGCCATTGGCTCAACCGTTGGCTCAATTTACCCCATGGCCATTTGCTCAACTTACCCCAAGGCAAACATTTTGATTAGCCCACACAGCTGCTACAAGGACGGACATTCATGCTAGGTTTAGGACCTCATATTGAGGCTTATATAGACCCCCAGCTGATATATAGAAACATCTTAAAAGTATCTTCTTTGGTTCAGATACAAGCATAATGAAACATCTGACACTAAATTAATTTGACTTGGTAAAAATCAAATTTTTTGGACCTAACTTGCTTAGAACTTTTTCTATGTGGGTTCTTCCTTCAGACTTCATAAAATGATGACTTCTTCCTAAATATTTGGTCACATGATTAACTTTCTGTATGGTTTCCAAGAAACAAGGGTGGCTCAATTTACCCCTTTGGCTCAACTTACCCCACTCTCCCCTACAATAGTAGCAGATACACATGTGGATATAGGCCCATACCTGTAAATCCATTCCTTTATTGCACACAGTTTATCATCAACATGTTCAATTGGTTGGATAATGAGTGTGAATAGGCATATATTAGTCAATTAACAAGCAAAAGATACAATTCATGTAGGAATTCATAGGTCTACACATTTTATTGACAAAGTATAAGCTTCGTTAAGCTTTTTGAGATACTTAATTTCCAGACACAATTATTTTTATAATCTTTTGTTGTCAGAATATTCAAAAGCTGAAAAGTATTAGATTAAATAATTTAAATATTATGACATTTAATTAGTCATCCTTGTTTTGAATGTGACTTGACAAACTGAATAAAACGCTTGAATATGAAACCGACTCATACACAGAAAAGGTTTCCTTCAGATTTCTGCTTAGTTTTTGCTGCTATTAGGAAATAAGATACTTAAAGGGATTGAGTCCATTTGGATGCAATTCCTTACTACTTCACACACACACACACACACACACACACACACACACACACACACACACACACACACACACACACACACACACACACACACACACACACACACACACACACACACACACACACACACACACACACACACACACACACACACACACACACACACACAACAACAATCTGAGACCCTGTTTCTTGGCATTCCAGCACACTCCTTCTGTCCAACACCCTTACAGCAGAGGTATGGAGCAAGCAGGCAGGTCTATACTGGTGCAAAGCACCCTGGGATAGGCCACGCTGGCCACCAAGTGGGCCGGAGCGTTGGCTGTCCCGCTGGCCTTCCCACACTCCCTGTGGGATTTGATCCACAGCTCAGCAAAGCGGCCTGGATTAGCCCCACGCACCTTTGTGGAGGGAAAGATTATCCAGACCTCCCTGCATTCACTGAAAGGGTCTTAAATCACTCTAGTGCGCTAGCGGCCGCCCGTCAGCTAATCACCCTCTCCAAGTAATTTTTTTGCAATTAAGCAGCTTTTCCCTCCCCAGTCGGCCATGTCGGAGGTGTTTGCACTGGGCCGGAGTCAGAGAGAATGGTGGTTCTGTGCCATCTGTCAAAATGTGCTAGATCAGTCAGTTGGTATGTGATCCCCGAGCGGAGCGGCCTCAGCCCTCATAGTTTGTTTGATAACTGAGGAGGATTCAGTTCTGTTGTACTTTTCCATTAGGATAGCAAGGCCCTACAGCAAATATGATGCAAGAGTTATCAAAGTTCTACTGCTGCATTTGATGTAAGAGTTATCAACGTTTTTCTGGTGCATTTAATTGTAATGCATTGTTTTCCCATCTGAGGTCTTTGAAAACCGTATACAGTACATGTAGCTAAGTAGCCAAACTATTATCCGTGTTGTTTTTCCTGAGGACACTTATAACATGGCTAATCCTGATTTAGTTCTGAAATGAGATCTTGGAAAACCGTATACAGTACATGTAGCTAAGTAGCCAAACCCTGATCTATTGATTGGGTGTGAATGTTCTGGCAGTGAGAACATTGTTGGTGTGCTGTTGGCCACCGTCAGCCCCCCCCCCCCCACCTGCTGATCGCCCACAGGGCCTCTCTCAGGGCCTGTCATGTGGAGCACTGTGCACACTCAGCAAGTGCGGGCATATCCCCACTTCCATCTGCCTATGACCTCACTGGGCCTGTTTGTTTAACCCCCCTCTCCAAAACGAACCTAATTATACCCCTGTAGAACACGGATTCAGCGGATTCCCAGAGGATTCTATCTGCTGCTGTGTGGTGCTTGTGCTGATTTGTGTTGATGCGTGTTTAACTGTTTGTGTGTGTCGTCATGCTTGATATCAGTTTTTTTTTCTGGGCATTTTTTATTCTCTTCCACTTACGTACATGTATTACATTTTTGTATTACAGAGCTTCAGTGTCATATTTGAATTTCTATCCGTTTTTCCTGTTGTCTTTCCATTCAGTTGTGACAAGTCATGACACACTTATTTGGGTGTCCTAGTATGTTAACTAGGTGTTGTGAGGGATTATGAGTAGGTGTGTTAGATCTACATCAATGTCATAAATGGAAAAGTAATTCTTAAAGTCTGTGACAGGCCCACTGACTGATGTTGGTGACATCACGCGCCTACTATGTGGCCTGAACCTGCTCAGCAAGTCTATATCAGGACACACCTCGTTCCAAAAATGAACACACTTTTACATACTTAAATCAAGCTCTTACTCTTCAAACAGTCACTACGTGCGTCATCCAAAATGGAAAATGGGTTAAGACTGATTTGTGCCATATAGTGTAGGTGACAGTTGCAGTGAGACAGAAACTCAGATGAGATGTTAGACTTAGTCTGTCTATCAGGCTCCATTCCAGTCCAGAAGCAGACTTAGGCTTTATTGGTATTGATCTGCTATGGCTGGGATCTCCAGGAGGCCCTTCCTTCTGATCTCAGATGGCCTGGCCTGGAGCGCACTGTATGTCCAGCTTGGGGCAGGCCTATCCGGAGTGGTGACACTCGTGTGGGACCGGCAAGACTGACAGCCAGCAGAGGGGTGTGTTTGTGTGTGTCAGTCTGTGTGTGTATGTGTGTGGAGGTGCGGGGGTTGGGGCGATGTGGTGGGGGTTAATCTTCCTGAACTGGGGCAGATGTTGTTAACAAGCTCCTCTCAGGTCGGCTCCCTGCGTGGGAAAATGGCATCAAATCCTCCTGGGGTCAGGGCTTTGGGGCTGACCCTCTGAGAGCCATCCATCCAACCATCCCTCTCTCCTCTCCTGTCCAGCCACTCACACTCACTTACTCACAATGGCCCAAACTGAATGATAGACAGCCCTCAGTCAATAAACTGAAAATGAAATTGGACATTTTCTCTGTTCTCTCAGATTTTATTGTATCACCTTAGTTTAGAATATTAGTCCTACCCTTCCTGGGTGGATATTCAGTGCGTTCAGAAAGTATTCAGACCCCTTGACTTTTGCCACATTTTGTTACGTTACACCCTTATTCTAAATAGCTTTCCCCCCCTCATCAATCTACACACAATACCCCATAATGACAAAGCAAAAACATGTTTTAGACATTTTTGCAAATGTATAAAACAATAAAAAACTGAAAGATCAAATTTATATAAGTATTCAGACCCTTTACTCAGTACTTTGTTGAACCACCTTTGGCAGCAATTACAGCCTCGAGTCTTTTTGGGTATGTCACTACAAGCTTGGCACATCTGTATTTGGGGAGTTTCTCCCATTCTTTTCTACAGATCCTCTCAAGCTCTGTCAGGTTGGATGGGGAGCGTCGCTGCACAGCTATTTTCAGGTTTCTCCAGAGATGTTCGATCAGGTTCAAGTCCAGGCTCTGGCTTGGCCACTCAAGGACATTCAGAGACTTGTCCCGAATACTCTCCTGCATTGTCTTTGCTGTGTGCTTAGGGTCATTGTCCTGTTGGAAGAGAAGGTAAACTTTCACCCCAGTCTGAGGTCCTGAGTGCTCTGGAGGAGGTTTTCATCAAGAATCTCTCTGTACTTTGCTCCATTCAGCTTCCCTCAATCCTGACAAGTCTTCCAGTCCCTGCCGCTGAAAAACATCCCAACAGCATGATGCTTCTACCAACATGCTTCACCGTAGGGATGGTTTCGTCAGACCAGAGTAAATTGTTTCTCATGGTCTGAGAGTCCTTTAGGTGTCTTTTGGCAAACTCCAAGTGCCTTTTACTGAGGAGTGGCTTCCGTCTGGCCACTACCATAAAGGCCTGATTGGTGGAGTGCTGTAGAGATGGTTGTCCTTCTGAAAGGTTCTTCCATCTCCACAGAGGAACTCTGGAGCTCTTTCAGAGTGACCATAGGGTTCTTGGCCCTTCTCCCCCTATTGCTCAGTTTGGCCCGGGCATCCAGCCCTAGGAAGAGTCTTGGAGGTTCCAAACTTCTTCCATTTAAGAATGATGGAGGCCACTGTGTTCTTGGGGACCTTCAATGCTGCAGAAATGTTTGGTACCCTTCCCCAGATCTGTGCCTCGACACAATCCTGTCTCTGAGCTCTACGGACAATTTCTTCGACCCTATGGCTTGGTTTTTGCTCTGACGTACACTGTCAACTGTGGGACCTTATATAGACAGTGTGCCTTTCCAAATCATGTCCAACAAATTTTATTTACTACAGGTGGACTCCACTCAAGTTGTAGAAACATCTCAAGGATGATCAATGGAAACAGGATGCACCTGAGCTCAATTTCGAGTCTTACAGCAAAGGATCTGAATTCTTATGTAAATAAGGTATTTCTGTTTTTCGCTTTGTCATTATGCGGTATTGTGTGTAGATTGATTAAGAAGAAAATGTCCTTAATACATTTTAGAAATAGGCTGTAAAGTAACAAAATGTGGAAAAAGAGAAATGGCCTGAATAGTTTCCGAATTCACTGTAAGCACCAAGCCGCCAACAGACGTGCTCCGTAATGCAGATGTCTCTTGTTAATTATAGCTTATGGTTGCATTGCCGTGCATTACACAAACACAAAGAATGCAGATTGGGAGACGCTTGAAAGGCAATGCCACCGCCACTCCAGAATCAGAGTAGAGCCTTAGGACCAAATGACTTCCATTGATGTCAGTAGGTAAAATGATTAGAATGAAAGGTTTATAGACGTTGGACAGCAATCAGGTGTAAATGTCAAGACATGCGTGTTAGGGAATGGTTCTTTGAATTAATTCAATTTAAAATAATGGTTTTATTTGTTTTTCAATCAAACATACACACTGTGTATATTCTTTCTAGGCCTGTACCATTTTCTTACTGTGATATTCTGTTATCAGGGCGAAAACAGTTGGCAGTCTTGAGCGTGTTAATCTAGGATTGTTGCCCAACAGCTTCGATTGAGACTCCTGATAAGGCGTGTGGAATCCCAGAATGAAGACATACTGTCTCTGGCTTAGAGTGACTAATAATATCCAGTCATTCAGGGTTGGGGTAAATGTCAATTCTATTCAGGAAAAATATGAATGAGAATAAAAACAGGGAAATCGAAATTCTGATAGACAACAAGTGCAAACTTTATTTATGAATTAAATTTTAATTCATAACTTCAATTGGCATGCTATACTCAGCATAGTCCTAAACCACCTTCCCACTCAGACGTAGTTGGAAGGCAGGCCAGAGTACCTCCTCTTCACTCACGTCTTTATGCGTGCCTCACCCATGACTCACCAGTGTAGGGGCGTGCCACGCTACCAGCCAGATTACTTTACATATGCCTCAGATGTCACTAGAGTTACCTTTCCTCAACAACACCCAGCTCCCAATTTCAATATTTTATTATTTAGGAACCTAATCTGTCAAAACACTTTTTTTTGTTGCAATTTCCCTTGCAATTTACTTCCTGAACCTTATTCTAGGGTTCCAGGGCGTTCAAAAAACATGAACAAAGACTCCAAAAACATCCAGGAAGAAGTGAGAATGACACAACTTTACGTGTACAACATCTAAAGACCTGCATCACTATACTGAGAGCTTTGCTGTTTGTAAAAGGACGCATTTGGGTGTTTTTGGAGTCTTTGTTCATGTTTTTTGATGCCCGGGAACTCCAGAGTGAGGCTCAGGAAGTGAATTCGCTGGTGAGGTAGGTTTCTCCAAACCAAGTGAAAAATGTCTGGATCCTTCTATAAGATTCCATTTATATAAAAATATAGATTAGGTTCCTAAATAATGACATTCTCCTGAATCCACAGCCCTGTTTGTTTGTGCATGGCAGGTGTGTGTGAATATGAGACTCATCAAACACGAGACAGGCTTTACAGTCCCTTTGTCCACAAAGATAACAAACACAAATCACACCCAGGGCTGGGAAGGTAGAATTCGCTGGGGGTGGTGGTTGTTGGTATAGCGAGGTGATATTTTTAAAGGGTTCTCCCTACAGCGATTCTTTGGTTTGTGTCCCAGAAAGCCCTGTTGTTGATGTGCACTTGAACTTGTTTGGGAGGATGACTGTATGTAATTGGTGGATGACACACATACACAGCCGATTAGGAAACAGGGTTAGGGAGCTACGTTAGCATAGATACACTATATATACAAAAGTATGTGGACACCCATTCAAATGAATGGATTCGGCTATTTCAGCCACACCTGTTTCTCACATGTGTATAATATCGAGCACACAGCCATGCTATCGCCATAGACAAATATTGGTAGTAGAATGGACTTACTGAAGTGCTCAGTGACTTTCAACGTGGCACCCTCATAGGATGCCACCTTTCCAACAAGTCAGTGTGTAAAAGGTCTGCCCTACTAGAGCTGCCTCTGTCAGCTGCAAGCGCTGTTATTGTGAAGTGGAAACTTCTAGGAGCAACAAAGGCTCAGCTGCAGAAGCAACCGTCAGCACAAGAACTGTTCGTCGGGAGCTTCATGAAATGGGTTTCCATAGCCGAGCAGCTGCTCACAAGCCTAAGATCACCATGTGCAATGCCAAGCCCCATGGGTCTCCCAGTCGCGGCCGGCTGCGACAGAGCCTGGACTCGAACCAGGATCTCTAGTGGATCTCTAGACCACTGCGTGACTCGGGAGGCCCCCCGGTCCCACATACTTCTGACCATGTAGTGTACCTCATCATAACCTGTTTAAAGAAATCAAATAACATACAGTAGTGGAGAGTTGGTAAAATCCCCGGGGAAGCCAGGAAAAAATGCCATATTACAACCCATGTGTTGTGATAATTGCGATGTTTGCTCTATAGCCTGTTAGTTCATATGCCTTGCCACTGTGATATATAGGCCTAAGGCTGAGACAATACGAACACAGTGGCAGAATAAATTCAACCACACCTTTGTTTCACCACAAAACCGGAAAGCAACATCTGTCCGGTGGATTCCAAAAAGCACATTGCATGTAACAAACATGACCTACGGCATGGTCAATCAAGTTAATGTTTCTGACATTTTCGGATTACTAAACAACTATTGATTTAGAACACCGGAGAGTTACCGCAAGTTGCAAAGAAAACAGGAGCTGCCTCCACTATTCCAGCACCATTTCAACTTCAACATTTCAACATAATCTAATCACCTATGCTAAGTCTAATACAGTGACAACTAAAGATACCAACAAATATTTAGTCCAATCAACGTAAACTAAATATCATGTGGCTGTCCAAGGTATTGATTTCTGTGTTTGTGTGTGTGTGTGTGTGTGGGGGGAGGGGGGGTGTAAGTCGAAAAAAACATGTTGACTCCAATGCCATCAAAAACACCAATGCCATCTTCTTCTCTTTCATGTTGCCAAAACGGTCTATCACTCTGTCATACAGTACACACTTTTAGTTGTGGTCTTAGGTTACCTGGCTAAAATGCTCGCTCGCTAGCCTAGCTTCCTTTCCTGGGCAACAATTAGCCAGCTTGTTAACGTTGGCCGACTACAACTAGCTACATATTGAACTTCGGTCCTCTCAGGTCAGGGGCACAATGTATGAATTTAATGGTTGGATCAGAATCACCATTATAGTCATTGGCCAGAACGGAGAATTAAGTAAAACCACAAGGACTTCAGGAAACAGCAGAGGGAGCACCCCCCTATCCACATCGACGGGACAGTAGTGGAGAGGGTAGTACATTTTAAGTTCCTCTGTGTACACATCACGAACAAACTGAATTGGTCCACCCACACAGACACCCACACAGACAGCGCCTCTTCAACCTCAGGAGGCTGAAGAAATTCGAAGAAAGTCACCAAAAGCACTCACAAACTTTTACAGATGCACAATCGAGAGCATCCTGTCGGGCTGTATCACCGCCTGGTACGGCAACTGCTCCGCCCACAACCGCAAGGCTCTCCAGAGAGTAGTGAGGTCTGGACAACGCATCACCGGGGGCAAACTACCTGCCCTCCAGGACACCTACATCACCCGATGTCACAGGAAGGCCATAAAGATCATCAAGGACAACAACCACCCGAGCCACTGCCTGTTCACCCCGCTATCATCCAGAAGGCGAGGTCAGTACAGGTGCATCAAAGCAGGGACCGAGAGACTGAAAACAGCTTCTATCACAAGGCCATCAGACTGTTAAACAGCCACCACTGACATTGAGTGGCTGCTGCCAACATACTGACTCAACTCCAGCCACTTTAATAATGGAAAAATTTATGTAAAAAAGGTATCACTAGCCACTTTAAACAATGCCACTTATATAATGTTTACATACCCTACATTACTCATCTCATATGTATATACTGTACTCTATACCATCTACTGCATCTTGCCATCTTTATGTAACACATGTATCACTAGCCACTTTAAACAATGCCACTTAATATAATGTTTACATACCCTACATTACTCATCTCATATGTGTATACTGTACTCTATACCATCTACTGCATCTTGCCATCTTTATGTAACACATGTATCACTAGCCACTTTAAACAATGCCACTTTTATATGTTTACATACCCTACATTACTCATCTCATATGTATATACTGTACTCTATACCATCTACTGCATCTTGCCTATGCCGTTCTGTACCATCACTCATTCATATATTTTTATGTACATATTCTTCATCCCTTTACACTTGCGTATAAGGTAGTTGTTGTGAAATTGTTAGGTTAGATGACTCGTTGGTTATTACTGCATTGTCGTAACTAGAAGCGCAAGCATTTCGCTACACTCGCATTAACATCTGCTAACCATGTGTATGTGACCAATAAAATTTGATTTGAAGTGCAAATCCCTATCTCCATCCAGGAAAGAGACAATTTTAGCCAGTTAGCTAGCCACCAGAGGATAACAACACAACAAGATGCAAGAATTTAAGTTGTTTCTGTCAATGACGTTTGGCTTTTGATGTGATTGTGTGAATCCATATCCAAACTGGCTTCCCTTGACACTTTTTTGTTAGTGCGCCAGGACCATTCACAGTTGAGCTCACTCAGTTAAGCTCAACACTGATTGGCTATTATTTAATATTTGTTTTTCAAGGGACGCCAAATGCTCGTTGGCGTCCCTTTCATTCAATGCTATGGGTGGCAACTATGTCATACTCTTTTTGACCAGACCTATTGTGCGTGACCTAATATGTCCTATTTCACATTGTCTACGAACACTGGAGCATGTACCATGATTTCACCTAATTCGGAAAGAGCGGTAGTATTTACTCTGACCCTGGTTGACCCTGTCTTGAGAGCCTAGAAAACAGGGCCAAGTGTGTGTGTGTGTGTGTGTGTGTGAGTTAGGCCCGAGGTACATATGCGATATGTCCAGTGACATCGATCTGATTACGGGATTCTATAGGGACGATACAGTTACAATGCAGCGATTGGGGCGCGGGGGTTGATGGAGGTAGGGGGCGACGCAAGGGGCAGATTAGGCCTCTCATCTAGGCCACAGATATTGATTAGTGGTGGTTGGGGGACAGTGAGAAGGAACACAGATTGACAGACACACAATTGGCGCACGGTGCCGTAGACCCATCAGATGGCTCCTGATCGTATTCGTATTGTCACGATCTGTGTTCATTAAGCTCCTGGCTGTAACCTGTCTCAAACTCAATACCCATGCCGCCTCTCCATTCAACACCCTCCCACACACACACGTGTGCAAACACACACTCAAATCCCCCCCACACAACCCATACACATACAAAGCCCCCCTCCCCCCCACAAACATATATATACACACATACATCACACATAGACCCCCTCCACAAACACCACACTAACTCCTGTGCAGTGGGGGATAAAGTTCCCTCCCTGATCTGTGAGGGGTTTATGGGGGTCCCCTCCTGCCCTGTTCTACGGAGGAGGGGAGCTTGGTTACCCTGGGGACGTGGGGGGAGGTGGGACAACCTCAGCCGCGGTTCAGTTCTGACTGACTCTGTCACCTATTGATTAGTTGCCATGGTGAGTTAGTCAGTGCTCTCTCCCTCCCGCCCTGGAGAGTTAGGCAGTGCTACCCAGATGAGCCTCATTCTGCCCAGGCTTTGTCTGGAGGGAGCTGTGACCTCTCTCCTTCTCTCCACCTACTCCCTTTTGTCTTCTCTCACTTGTTTCTAGGACCGTGTCATTAGGCGACTGTCTCTCCCGAGGCTGGTTCAGTTCATCTGCACTAGAGCCCTGTCCATCTCCTCCATCTCGGTTACAAAATGCATACAGCCAGTCTCATGGGGACGGATAATAATATAGATTGTAAGTAAATAGCCTCAAGTTATTGAGCTGTGAAATCGCCCTCCACCACAGGGTTTCTATCTTGTATGATCCCTCTTCACTTATCTATGTACTGTCCTTGTTATGGTCCATGAGTTTTTCTTGACTATGCGATATAACCAGAAAAACTCTGGGCCATAGCTTTAGGCAATGATTAGGGTCCAGAGTTTTTCCCCCCAGGCAAGGTCATTTGAGATCAGGAAAAACTCCTGTCCCTGGTCATTAGTTCTGAGACAAAGGCATGGTAGACCCATTGGAGGACAGGGTCCCTGTGGTTCCACCTGCAGTAGCTGAAACCTACACAGTAGCTGACAGCCCGGTTGGAGTCCAGAGGCCGTCATCCACCAAGGGCCAATCTGCACTTCACACCTCAGGGGCCATTAGCATGCAGCAGGGACTTGAAGGGAGGCCTGCTATGGACATCCAGGGCCGAGGGCCCACAGGTGGGGAGCAGGAGACAAGAGACATGAAGGAAGATGGCGAGTATAAGACAGAAGATAAGGAAAGCCAAAGCGCAGCTCAGCCACTCTGGAGTGTTTATGGTGCATTAGATCTTCCTATCACCTTCCTTGGCTCCTCTTTCTTCAAGGCTGCCATGAGTGCGTTAATGTGGGCTTGGCCTGGAGGCCTCACCTGTCAAAGCGATGAAGTGTAGTCTGCTTTCTTTCCATTTGAGGAAAAAAGTAATGGGGGAAAAAATCTGTTAAGTAGGAGGCTGTTTTTTCTTCCTTATAAAAATCTTGGCAGCCTGTATTTAACTTTTTGGTCCTTCAAGAAATGCTCACTCTTCTCTCTATTTAGGAGCTGTGTGCAGTTCATCTAGTTTAACCGTAAGCTTGTCCTCCCCAATATCACACCTCAGACGTATAAACATGCCAGTGCTCCCCATCTCACCCCACCCAGGGGGCCTCCCAGGGGGCCTGCATGGCTTTAGTGCCTGAGCTGTGACACCAATCAGGGGAGTGGCGGGCTCCTTTGTCATGTTAACACCAAACGCCTCTAGTTTCTTATTCAAATGCCCCCCTCCTTTTCTCCTCGCTCTCGCCCCGCTCCCCACCCTTCTCTCCCTCTCAAGTCCAAGTAAATCCACTACTGAGCGAGGGGGAGAGAGAGCAATAGAGAGAGAGATAAGGGATGACAGAGAGAGAGGGAGAGTGCCTGTGCCCCAGGGCTACTGAGCTGATCTGATCTGCGGGAGAACCTCTCTCCTGGGGACCAGCCCGTGTCTCAGTAGTCTCAGAGCATGGGGCTGTTACCATGCCCAACGGAGGCCAGCCATTTCATATTCAAACGCTACACTCAGGCCTATGACCTGCGGGGGGCTCTTTATGGCCTAGGCCCTAGGTCAGGGGTCAAGATGGTGATTTAATAGCCCAGGCTAAAGAAGGGAAAGAGCGGGGGAGCAGGGTGATTTAGGGGCTGAATGAGTATTAAAAAAGCATTTTTCCTAAGTTGTCATGTAAATTGGAATCCCTCTCTCCTCGCTTTTCCTCCTTGCTCGCATAACTCCTCTGTGTTCAGCCGTGGACTTTCCTTTGAAAAAAAAGTCCACTTTCGCCAGTCTAGACGCCATTCCCGCCCGACTTGTCAGACCTGTAAACAGTAGCTGTGGAGGAGGAGAAGTTGATGGTAGTGAAATGGACGAAGATTATAGATGGAGATAAAGAGATGTTAGCTAGGGCCTTTTAACACATCTGCTCTGTGCGGTGCCACCACGTCTCAAGTGTCCGATGTGCTGCAGCTGCAGTGGCCTGTTATTCCGGTCCCTCTGGGTGTGTTCTCCTCTGCACTGGGAGAGGCTCCAGTGACATAGGACAGGTGTGTGTGTGTATGTTGTAATGGGGAATACAGGTGACTAATACCATTTTTCTGGCAGAGTTCCT
Source organism: Salvelinus fontinalis (assembly GCF_029448725.1). Lineage (NCBI taxonomy): Eukaryota > Metazoa > Chordata > Actinopteri > Salmoniformes > Salmonidae > Salvelinus > Salvelinus fontinalis. The sequence continues at coordinate 50,721,881 of NC_074670.1, read as the reverse complement.
GACTTGCAGATGTAATTAACATGCTGACTACACCAGGCACGCGAGCATGTTGATTTTGTCCATCCACACCAGACGCGATCAGGACACGCAGGTTGAAATATCAAAACAAACTCTGAACCAACTATATTCATTTGGGGACAGGTTGAAACACATGAAACAGTCATGGACATTTAGCTAGCTAGCTTGTTGTTGCCAGCTCATTTGTCCTGGGATATACCATTGGGTTGTTTTCTACATGGAATGCACATTGTCTTTTTTTTTATGGATCGTTGTAGAACAAAATCATGTGTTCTCTACTCCGACAATTAATCCACAGATAAAAGGGGAAACCTAGTTAGTTTCTAGTCATCTCTCCTCCTTCAGGCTTCTTCTTCTTCTGTGGACTTTATATGGTGGTTTGCAACCAACTTTAAGGTGCATTACCACCAACTGGACTGGAGGGTGGACCTCAGTTCATCTTTCAATCACCCACGTGGCTATATGCTCCTGAAAACTAATGAGGAGATGGGAGAGGTGGGACTTGCAGTGCATCAAGCATCAAAAATAGAACCAAGTTCTATTTTAGCGCCTGGCTACGCAGACAAGCAGTTTGGATGAAATGATTGAATAACATTTACGTGTACATTTATTTTGCAAGGCTCACGCATGCAACGCGGGTGGTGTCGTCAGCATGTAAGCCACCTTTGTTATCCTTTACCAAAACTAAATATCTTGTTTTTACCCTTTCTAGTTTCTGCTCCCTCTATGGCTCCATAGTGTCTAAGCATTTGTGACTCCTACAGCTTTCCTACCCCCAGAGGCAAAAGCCTTCCTTCATTATTTGACTCATCAAAACCACAACACCATATCAGCTTATAAGTAGTGCTGCAGATGAGGCTTTGATGGTGAGTGGATGTGAGGGAAGCTAGCAGAGGGTAGATGTTGTCCTGAAAGTTTTCGGTCACATATGAACTGTGGTGTTTCTGTCTACCTCGGCCTAGTACTCTTTTGAGGTTGTGGACTTGGCAATGACGTCTAGCCTTTGTGCATACATCCTTTTTTTCCTTCATGAAACGTTGTGTTTATTGCTACATTAACAGGATATTGTGTAATCCGTTTACAGGTAGCCATGCCAACCCCATTGGAGATGTATGTTTGAAGATAATCATAGGAAATCCTCCACCCCACCCAGAGAAACCCTCTCCAGGTCAGCAGCAACCCTGGAGTACCCTACTACCTGACAGGTGAGTTGTACAGGCCCACTCAGGCTCTGACATTGGCTTTGGTGGACTTCTCGTTCTAACTCCCAAACCATAGCTAGGGTCAAGGCCATCTAAATTCCTGCCAATTCAAAAACGGACTTACTCTCCTATCATGACATTAACTCTGATGACACAATGATCCTATCATGGTGGTCTGGGGTCAGGGGGGTTCACGGTTGTTGAGTGGTGTGTGTGAGGCAGGACCAGGGGTAGGGGGGTTTGTGTTGGGAGCGTGGTGAGGTGCACAGCTGCAGCCACACTGTCATTACTGATCCTCTGGTGGCTGGGAAGAAAGGGGCTCCTTGCCACATAGGCCGCCCTCCCCCTATTCATGCTTGCCCGCCCTGCGCCCAGGAAGGGTTGGTAGCGCCAGGCGGCACCACTCACAGTTCACACTCTGTCACGTGTGGCAGCAGGGAGGTATGGGGAGGGGTTAAAGGGAGAGGGTAAAGGAGGAGGGAAGAGGTGTAGGGGGGGGCTCCCTCTCCTCTCATCTCCCCTCTGACCATTCTGTTTCCCACCCTTCACCCCTCTCTTTCTCCTTTCTCCTCTTCCCTCTTCCCTCTCCTCTCCATTCTCTCCCATGCACCTGCAGCACTTGTGTCCAGGCCGTAGAGCTGAAGGATTGGGGTGTTCTGAGGTTTGGAGGGGGACACCGTCAAACAGCATGGGGAAGACATTTCTAACTGCTGCTTTTTGATATGGGACAGTGTAATATCACATTGTTTAGACGATCTGTAATGTAGTTAGACAGAGAGGGAAGGAGTTTACAGTATTTGTATGGCAGGTCTTTCTAGCTGTCCCATAAAGTAACCTTTATGGGTTGGTGTCAATACTCATCTATAAGAAGTGACTGCTAACAACCGATTAACCCTAAACATGCCTGTCCTCTATACAATCTGATGTTGCAGCTCAGGACTGTTTAGCCTATAGCTAATAATACAGTAACTTAATCAGATGTGTACTGTAGGTAGGACAGGTATGTATGACAGTGGTCCTTACAGTACTGAAACATTCCTTATTTTTGAGCAGATTTTCACAGGGTAACCCAGTGGTTCAATTAATCACATTATTCATTTACGGTACATTGTGTTTTATTACCTTGAACCCTGTGTTTGGATTTCAGCCTCACAACTTAAACACATGTAAATCATATCAAGTCATGATATTCCCGTTGATCATCATATGCAGCGTTCTGTCTATTCCCCACCTGTTGTAATGTTCAGTCATGGAGAACTTTTCACTCCCTCCCCATGCACGCCAGACCCCCCACACTACAATACAGCTATTTGGAAGAAGGAAATCTTCTTTTCGAAAGAAAAACCACGAAGGCTGACGAAATCACTTTAAACGGCCCTAATTCTGCCATTAGGCGAGCAGCAACGAGAGGCAGCACTGAGGCGATTGGCTGGGCCTGCACTCCATATTCACAGGCCCAGGATGAAGCTGGGCGGCCTGCTGAGAAAATGGTGTCGTAATCAGGAGCCGCATGTTCTGCCTGATCCTGTACGCCAGCTCCCACCCCTCTCTCCCTCTCCTCCCCGCCCGTGCCTCCCTTTCCTTCCCTCTTTCTGGCTAGTAAGGAGATCCTAATGAGAGTTTGGATGTACTGAGCTCCTCATATGTGAGGAACTTGGCAGGAGGGAAGGGAGATTGGGCCTGAGGTGAGGGTGGGAGCTGGAGGTAGAGAGTTTGGGAGTTGGAGGGTGGGAAGGTGGGTGTATTTTTTTGTTCCCACATTTGATTATTCAGGTTGGCTGAATTAAATTCTAGACCCATAAAATTCGGATCCCCTCTGGGGTCTATTTGCATATATTTCGACACCCCCCACTTCCCTATTCCCCTTTTCACCCCAGAAAGTGAAAGAGATGGCGAAGCAACCGGGCCTGGCTAGGCTTTAAGATGTCACCATGGTGTGAAATATGGGTGAACAAGCAGGGGCTTTGAAACTCAAACTGACCCCTCTTAGACCTTTTTACACACACACACACACACACACACACACACACACACGCACACACGCATGCACACACACACACACGCACAAACACACAAACTTTTATTCAAATGATCATTTACAACATTCAACAGTTATGTGGTTTGCAGTTTTTACACAATGGCTATAAATAATCACTCAGGGGAATATTTGGTAAGGGGTACATCATGCCAAAAACACTTGTTTGAATCACAATGTAACAAGTGCTTGTGATACGGAAACAGTGGTGTAACTTGACGTGACATCATTGAGGTAAACCTACAGGAACATTATACAAGGGACATATTTCATAAATATGTCTAAAGTCCATTTTAATTGTCCCAATTTTACACTCAGTGGAGAAAGTTGGGGATTAATTTTCAGAGAGAAATGTTTTGACGCCAGGTCTTAAAATTCCATTTGGGATATGTGCCCAATAGTGTATATAAAATGAGGGGAACACACAGGTAGCTAGGCAATGGGCACATGTTCTGTCTGAGACGCTAGCTGGCTATAACAACAACAACACAAACCCATGCAGATAGCCAGCCATAGGAGACACCTGTTAGTTTGGCTAGCTGAGTTGAGCTTTTTGTTGTGCCCCGTGCCATGCTCTGGCCTAATGGCACTTGTTTTATGGCCCATCTGTGTGGAAATGTGATGGGGCATGAGGGCTGAAGTTGGATGGTTATGGCGGCATAATTGATGGCATTTAGTCACATGGGGTGTGCTGTTGCTGTAACCCCCCCCCTCCCCTTGCCCGCACCCCGGTGCACAGGCAGAATGCAGTGTCAGGAGGCTGAGCACTGAGCGGCCATTGTGTGTGCTAACCAAAGCGGAATGGCCGGGTGACAAAAGGGGGAGGAGTGGGCTCAGGGCGCACAAAGCCAGGGGGAGGAGAGGAGAGGGTTAGTAGAGGAGAAGGAGGGGGTGTGGAGGGGCGAGGGGCGTACTGCTGGGGGCTAAATAGACCCACTCAGTCCCATGCACCCCCAAAACTCCCTACAACCCCTCTCAACCCCCTCTGTACCGCTCTCTCTCCTCCTAGGGTGTGTGTTGCCTGGTTAGGTTGCCCACTTGTTCCGAAAGAGAGTGGAATGGGGGAAATACAACACCTGAAACAGCAAACTCGTTATTTTTACATTCATGAATCATGTCTTCAAACGGGCTAAAATACGTAGACAGCACGTAGTAGTCATCATTTGACCTAAATCCTTATCAAACTGTCCAGTGAGCATTTGGTCTCACTAGCAGGTGTTGCCGGCATCCTAAAATAGACTCAATGACTTGCTGCTCAGTTCACCCACGTTTAACATATACTGTAAATTTGGAGTAAAAAGGTAACTGATAAACTGATCATTCAATATCATCTGAGATCCAATCTGACATCTGACCCTAGGTTAGATTGAGGAACTTGTTCTATATCCTCCTTTTATAACTTCCCCCCAACACAGCCATGTGGATGTGATTGATTGCTGAGAGTGATTGATTGCTGAGAGAGAGAGAGAGAGATAGAGAGAGAGAGAGATGGACCATATTCTTATCGGCAGACTCAGTAGCCTCGGTTTTTCTAATGACTACCTTGCCTGGTTCACCAACTACTTTGCAGACAGAGTTCAGTGTGTCAAATCGGAGGGCATGTTGTCCGGTCCTCTGGCAGTCTCAATGGGGGTACCACAGGGTTCAATTCTCGTGCCGACTCTTTTCTCTGTATATATCAATGATGTTGCTCTTGCTGCGGGCGATTCCCTGATCCACCTCTACGCAGACGACACCATTCTGTATACTTCTGGCCCTTCCTTGGACACTGTGCTATCTAACCTCCAAACGAGCTTCAATGCCATACAACACTCCTTTCTGTGGCCTCCAACTGCTCTTAAACGCTAGTAAAACCAAATGCATGCTTTTCAACCGTTCGCTGCCTGCACCCGCACGCCCGACTAGCATCACCACCCTGGACGGTTCCGACCTAGAATATGTGGACATCTATAAGTAACTAGGTGTCTGGCTAGACTGCAAACTCTCCTTCCAGACTCATATCAAACATCTCCAACCCAAAATCAAATCTAGAGTCGGCTTTCTATTTCGCAACAAAGCCTCCTTCACTCACGCCGCCAAACTAACCCTAGTAAAACTGACTATCCTACCGATCCTCGACTTCGGCGATGTCATCTACAAAATAGCTTCCAATACTCTACTCAGCAAACTGGATGCAGTTTATCACAGTGCCATCCGTTTTGTTACTAAAGCACCTTATACCACCCACCACTGCAACCTGTATGCTGTAGTCGGCTGGCCCTCGCTACATATTCGTCGTCAGACCCACAGGCTCCAGGTCATCTACAAGGCTATGCTAGGTAAAGTGCCGCCTTATCTCAGTTCACTGGTCACGATGGCTACACCCACCCGTAGCACGCGCTCCAGCAGGTGTATCTCACTGATCATCCCTAAAGCCAAAACCTCATTTGGACGCCTTTCCTTCCAGTTCTCTGCTGCCTGCGACTGGAACGAAATGCAAAAATCTCTGAAGTTGAAGACTTATCTCCCTCAACAACTTTAAACATCTGCTATCCGAGCAGCTAACCGATCGCTGCAGCTGTACATAGTCCATCGGTATATAGCCCACCCAATTTACCTACCTCACCCCCCATACTGCTTTTATTTATTTACTTTTCTGCTCTTTTGCACACCAGTATCTCTACTTGCACATGATCATCTGATGATTTATCACTCCAGTGTTAATCTGCTAAATTGTAATTATTCGATTTATTGCCTACCTCATGCCTTTTGCACACATTGAATATAGATTCTCTTTTTTTCTACCATGTTATTGACTTGTTTATTGTTTACTCCATGTGTAACTCTGTGTTGTTGTCTGTTCACACTGCTATGCTTTATCTTGGCCAGGTCGCAGTTGCAAATGAGAACTTGTTCTCAACTAGCCTACCTGGTTAAATAAAGGTGAAATAAAAAAATAAAAAAAATACCATCATCCACCCCAACCAGAGTTCTATTAGTAATATCCCTCTCTGGCCTACATCAATGGGGTTATTTGGATTCAACTAGATATCTCTCCGTCTGTCCAAAAGTGACTGCGGGGACAGCCAGCCAGTGAGATGTCTGCGTTAGATCCATGTCTTTGTGTTACCATGGAGATAACCTCAGATGGCCTCCAGTCATGGATATCCCTTGTCCCACCCCTTGGCTGGTCACCAAACCCACAAAGGGCCACAGGGTCACTTTGAAGAGGCCGCTCTTCCTTGTCGGGCCCTTCCTCTCCCCTCTCAGATGCAAGGTGGACTCAGGAACATCAAAGGGATGCTCTATAGAAACTCCCCTCCCTCCTTAGCATTTGAAAACCTTCTTTATTGCTGCGAGCCTCACTCTTTTCTGTCTATTTACAAACCACACTGTAGGGCCCAATAGCAGTTTCCCTTTTTACTGGTTGTTTGCGGCCGGGTTAGGAAGTAGCTTGCTGGCTTGTTTTGCTTTATCTTTTGTGATGTAACTAGAGGGTCAAACCCAGGGGCATGCATAGGTCATATAGCAGTAGTGAACTGGTCAGGTCAACCCTGGAACGCCACAGCACACATCCTTCCCCTACCGCCACTCCTACAGGTGTGTGTGTTGTGCCCAGAGCTAGTGTCTTGGCCCTCCCTCACATCCAGCACTGCAGCCAGAGCCCACTCCATCAGAGCCATGACCTCCCCAGCCATTATCCCCATGCAGCCTGTAAATCAGCCTGCAATCAGGCCCCCTTGGCTCCCGGAGCCCTCACCTCGCCACTCCAGATGATTCCCCTGGCTGATTGGGCTAACTGGACTCCTGTCTGTGGAGGCATTAGCATGGATTGTTTTCTGGATGGCACACAGATGGAGCTGCGTTAGCATTCACACCACACCTCCGCCACCGCTGAGCCCCTGAGACTGATACAAGGGAGACATTTCTGTCATTTTTATTTACAATTCCGTCTTATCAAAGCAGGTGTGACTGCAACCCTACTATAGTAAGTATATAGTTCACTCCCCAACCCTGTGTCTCATCCATGAGGGCCCCATAGGTACTCGGCAGCAATCAGAAACTGACCCATGGCATGTCTTACTGTCATGCCCAAGGAGAAGACCTGATAGACTCTGTGTCTGTGGTATTAGATAGGTAGGGATGATAAAGTGAGTGAGGACATCATCTAGCTTTCATACGGGCTGTCTTGGCCCTCCCTCACCTCCAGCACTGCAGTCAGAGCCCTCTCCATTGAGTTGGTTTCCATTCGCGAGAGTGTGAATCTGTGAGACAGAGAAAGAATCAGAGAGTGAGTGGTTGAGTGAGGCTGTTTGGCTTGTGATTAATAGCCCTCCTCACAGGTCCAAAAAGACTTCTAAACAGCTTCTACCCCCAAGCCATAAGACTCCTGAACAGCTGATCAAATGGCTACCCAGACTATTTGCATTGCCCCCCCCCCCCCCTTCTACACTGCTGCTACTCTCAGTTATTATCTATGCATAGTCACTTTAATAACCCTACCTGCATGTACATATTACCTCAATTACCTCGACACCGGTGCCCCCGCACATTGACTCTGTACCGGTACCCACTGTCTATAGCCCCGCTATTGTTATTTACTGGTGCTCTTTAATTATTTGTTTTTCTTATCTCTTACTTTTTTTTGTTGTATTTTCTTAATACTGCATTGTTGGTTAAGGGCTTGTAAGTAAGCATTTCACTGTAAGGTCTACAATTGATGTATTCGACACATGTGACAAATAACATTTGATATGATTTGATTTGACACACACACACCAACCCCCCCTCTCCCTGGATAAATTATGCCCGGAGACAGCCATCGTCTAGAGCCTCGTGGAATCCTGATGACATCACAGTTGCCCAGGCTCTACTGCGCTTAGTGACCACTCAGCTCTGGACAGGCCTCATGTCTGGCCCGAGAGAGAGAGAGGGTGGGGAGAGGTGGGAGGAGTGGAGAGAGGGGAGGGATGGGTGGGGCAGACAGGGGGATGAGAGAGAGAGAGGGTGGGGAGGGAAGGAAATATAGAGAGAGGGATAGGTTGAGAGGTGGTGTATTGGAGAAAGAGGGGGCTGATGGGGGGTGTATTTTGTATGGTATGTGCTGTATGGAGGGAGTTAGGGTTCTCATAGTCAGCAAAATCATTCCACAATGTACAAACATCCAACAGATTTGTCTTCCACGTGGAAGACACCAAAAGCTACATGTAGGGCAAAATGGGAAAAAATGAACTTTCTGTATTTAAAACCAAATCACCTTATTCATCTGGTAAAAGTTCTGTCACTTACTCTTCCATTCTCATTCTCATCAGAAAAAAGACTAGCACTTTAGAAATTGAATAACCCACTTTTTTAATCTGCCGCTATCAGACATATCTGGTTAATCAATGACGGGAAACCAGAAGGGAAGCTGGTCTCATTTTCTACCTGACCATAGAAAAAGAGGAGATACTCAAAGAATATCATTTACTTTCAGAGATAGGAATCACACAGTGGGTTATTCTAGCCTCTCTAAGAATGACTGCGTACGTGCATGTGTGTGTGCGTGTGTGAGAGAGACGGATAGAGAACAACAGAGAGAGACGGATAGAGAACAACAGAGAGAGACGGATAGAGAACAACAGAGAGAGACGGATAGAGAGAGACGGATAGAGAACAACAGAGAGAGACGGATAGAGAACAACAGAGAGAGACTGATAGAGAGAGACGGATAGAGAACAACAGAGAGAGACGGATAGAGAGAGACGGATAGAGAACAACAGAGAGAGACTGATAGAGAGAGATGGATAGAGAACAACAGAGAGAGACGGATAGAGAAAGACGGACAGAGAGATGGATAGAGAACAACAGAGAGAGACGGCTAGAGAGAGATGGATAGAGAACAACAGAGAGAGACGGATAGAGAGAGACGGATAGAGAGAGATGGATAGAGAACAACAGAGAGAGACTGATAGAGAGAGATGGATAGAGAACAACAGAGAGAGACTGATAGAGACGGATAGAGAGAGATGGATAGAGAACAACAGAGAGAGACGGATAGAGAGAGACGGATAGAGAGAGACGGATAGAGAACAACAGAGAGAGACGGATAGAGAGAGACGGATAGAGAACAACAGAGAGAGATGGATAGAGAGAGATGGATAGAGAACAACAGAGAGCGACTGATAGAGAGAGATGGATAGAGAACAACAGAGAGAGACTGATAGAGAGAGACTGATAGAGAGAGACTGATAGAGAGAGACGGATAGAGAGAGATGGATAGAGAACAACAGAGAGAGACGGCTAGAGAGAGACGGATAGAGAGAGATGGATAGAGAACAACAGAGAGAGACGGCTAGAGAGAGACGGATAGAGAGAGATGGATAGAGAACAACAGAGAGAGACTGATAGAGAGAGATGGATAGAGAACAACAGAGAGAGACTGATAGAGACGGATAGAGAGAGATGGATAGAGAACAACAGAGAGAGACGGATAGAGAGAGACGGATAGAGAGAGACGGATAGAGAGAGACGGATAGAGAACAACAGAGAGAGACGGATAGAGAACAACAGAGAGAGACGGATAGAGAGAGACGGATAGAGAACAACAGAGAGAGACTGATAGAGAGAGACGGATAGAGAACAACAGAGAGAGACTGATAGAGAGAGACGGATAGAGAACAACAGAGAGAGACGGATAGAGAGAGACGGATAGAGAAAGACGGATAGATGGATAGAGAGAGACGTCTAGAGAGAGACTGCTAGAGAGAGATGGATAGAGAGAGAGTGAGGGAGAGAGCAGAAATGTGGCTCTGGTGTCTGAGCTGGTCTCTTTTTACGCTTGTTAGAACTGTCTCTGATAGTAATTATGGTAAAGTGTACAGCCTGTTTACACCATTACGTGTCACAGAGTTGTATGTTTCTGAGGGGAAAAGGATGAGAGTCTGAATTTACAGCAAAAGAGTGGAAAATATTTATAATTGTGTGGTTATAATTTATAGTGAGCGTATGTGACTGCTCGTATATTTGTATAACAGGAGGCTGCTGAGGGAAGGATGGCTCATAATAATTGCCGGACAGAGGCAGTGGAATGGCATCAAACACATGTAAACCATGTGTGTGTGTACTGTATGTGTGAATGTGGGTGTGTGTCACGTCCTGACCTTAGTTCCTTTTTTATGTCTCTATTTTGGTTTGTTCAGGGTGTGAGTTGGGGTGGGCATTCTATGTTTTTCATTCTATGTGTTTGGCCTGGTATGGTTCCCAATCGGAGGCAACTGTCTATCGTTGTCTCTGATTGAGAACCATACTTAGGTAACCTTTTCCCACCTGGTGTTTGTGGGTAGTTGATTCCTGTTTTGTGTTGTCTTCACCTTTCAGGACTGTTTCGATTTTCGTTGTTTCACTTTTGTTATTTTGTATTTAGTGTTCAGTTCTAATAAATTGTCATGGACACTTACCATGCTGCGTTTTGGTCTGATCTATCCTGTTCATCAGATGAAGAAGATCGTGACAGAACTACCCACCACCAACGGACCAAGCAGCGTGGTAAGGAGGAGCAGAGGTTTCAGGACTCCTGGACTTGGGAGGAGATATTGAACTGTAAGGGACCCTGGAGACAGGCTGGGGAATATCGTCGCCCGAAAGCAGAACTGAAGGCGGCGAAAGCGGAGAGGCGGCGATATGAGGTAAGGCAGCGCAGCAGGCACGAGAGGCAGCCCCCAATTAATTTTTTTGGGGGGGCACAGGGGGAGATTGGCGGAGTCAGGCGATAGACCTGTGCCAACTCCCCGTGCTTACCGGAAGCAGCGTAGCACTGGTCAGGCACCGTGTTATGCGGTGAAGCGCACAGTGTCGCCAGTGCGCGCTCATAGCCCGGAGCGCTATATGCCAGCCCCCCGCAAGTGCCATGCGAGAGTAGGCATCCAGCCAGGGCGGATTGTGCCAGCCCAGCGTGTTTGGTCTCCGGTGCCCCGTTTTGGCCCAGGGTATCCTGCGCCGGCTCTGCGTACTGTTTCTCCGGGGCGCTGGGACAGTTTAGTTTGTCCTATGCCTGCACTCCGCCCGTGCCGGGCTACAGTGGGCATTGAGCCAAATGGAGAGGTGCCAGCGATAAGCACCAGATCTCCAGTGCTCCCCCACAGCCCGGTTCGACCTGTGCCTGCACTCTGGAGGGGCAGGGCTAAAGTGGGCATTCAGTCTGGAGGAGTGGTACTAAGGCTGCGCCCCATGGGCTCCAGTGCTCCCCCCAGCCCGGTCTATCCGCTGCCTCCTCTATGCACCAGGCCTCCTGTAGGTCTCCCCAGCCTGGTGGGGCCTGTGGAAGCCCCACGCACCAGGCTGTCTCTGTGTCTCCTCCCTCCAGAGTCTCCCTCCAGCCCGGAGCTGCCAGAGTCTCCCTCCAGCCCGGAGCTGCCAGAGTCGCCCTCCAGCCCGGAGCTGCCAGAGTCGCCCTCCAGCCCGGAGCTGCCAGAGTCGCCCTCCAGCCCGGAGCTGCCAGAGTCGCCCTCCAGCCCGGAGCTGCCAGAGTCGCCCTCCAGCCCGGAGCTGCCAGAGTCGCCCTCCAGCCCGGAGCTGCCAGAGTCGCCCTCCAGCCCGGAGCTGCCAGAGTCGCCCTCCAGCCCGGAGCTGCCAGAGTCGCCCTCCAGCCCGGAGCTGCCAGAGTCGCCCTCCAGCCCGGAGCTGCCAGAGTCGCCCTCCAGCCCGGAGCTGCC